>NC_141937.1:15644220-15946238 GCF_057802395.1 Ceratotherium simum simum | reverse complement strand
GGAGGAGAATTGCTGGGTGATATGGTAAATCTTTGTTTAAGATTTGGAGGAGCTTCCAGACTGTTTTCCGAAGCAACTGCTCTATTTTACGCTCCCACCACCAATGTATGAGGGTTCCAATTTCTCCATTCCTTGTTACTGTCTGTCTTTTTGGTTACAGTCATCCTAGTGGATGTGAATTGGTATCTCATTGTGGCTTTTTTTGTGTGTGTGTGAGGAAGATCAGCCCTGAGCTAACATCTGCCAATCCTCCTCTTTTTGCTGAAGAAGACTGGCCCTGAGCTAACATCCATGCCCATCTTCCTCCACTTTATATGGGACGCTGCCACAGGTCATGGCTTGACGAGCGGTGCGTCGGTGTGCGCCTGGGATCTGAACCCTGGGCCGCCAGCAGCGGAATGCGCGCACTTAACCGCTATGCCACGGGGTCGGCCCCTCGTTGTGGTTTTGATTTGCATTTTCCTAATGGCTAATGATGCTGAGCATCTTTTCATGTGCCCATTGGCCATTTGTGTATCTACTTTAGAGAAATGTCCACTCAGATCCTTTGCCCATTTTTTAATTGGGTTATTTGTTATGAAGTTCTTAACATGTCATTCAAAACCCTTCATAATCTGGTTTCACATGTAATATTTCTAGTCTTATTTCTAGTTATCCTCTATGCCTCCTTGCCCCTCTCTGGTCTCCCCAAGTAGACTCTGAGCTTGTGGCTGTAAGAAACACTCATGATTCCCTAAATGTCATGTTCTTGATGCCTTTGCCCATGCTGGTCCCTATGCGTGGACGGCCTTCCCCTGTGCCCACGTAGGGCTGTCCCCCTCTGCCCCCCATCCTCTCAGAGGCTATCTCAGATGTATCTGTGAAGTGAGCTACGCCAGAGCCTGCTCACTTCTCCCTTGGATGTGTCTGCCACCCAAGACAGCTCCCTGAGGCCAAGGACCATATCCACTTGTATCCTTGGGTGCTTAGCATAATTACCACGGAGCAAGAACTTGGTAAATCATTGTTGAATGAACCTTGAAGATTTGGGAAAACACTTTTTCTGCCCATCCACCCATTTATGATATGGTAAACATTTTCCCATAATTTTTGCTTTGGGGGGTGATGTCTTCATCTAAAAATTCTGATTTAACAAAAACAAGCGAACTTGGAATAGAAGTGATAACAAAAGAAAGTTGCCTGCATTGTACGCTGACCAGAGGTCGGATCTTGACTCCTTCTTTCATCCTGATGGATGACTTTTCTTTGTAAATCCAGACACACAGAGGCTTACGGGCCGCTGTGCTCCACACCCAGTCCTCCATGGCTCTCAGAGGTCGAGATCAAAGCAGAACTGTCTGCTAAGAGAGTCAACAACTTGCCACATGATCTACAGCTCTGCCTCGTGGTTTTAACTGCCTCTTTAAGGATATCAAAGCTGTGTTAGTGTCTTTACGGATGCCATAAAAAGAAATAAAAAGTTTGAGTGACAAAAACTGAACGGCAATACATGTACCTTTTTTAAATGTTGTTGGGGCTTTAAATTTATAACAAGTGAAGTTTCTTCCTATGCAGCTCAGGGCAACAGCCGTTGCTTGTCCTATTTCTAGAATTTCGAGTTATAGGAAGGAAAGGAGCGGGTGGCACAGCTAAGCAAGGTCAGAATCAACAGATGCACCCCTAGGTTGAGCGTGTGTACATCGCAGGTGGCACCAGAGGACGGCCCTGTGCTGTCCCCAACAGCTGGTGCTGAGGAGTGATGCAGAACTGAGCCTTCAGACCCCCGAGGTAGCCCGGGCTCCTGGGACACCTCTGGGGAAGGGGCGCTGTGTCTGGGCTCATCGGCATGCTTGGCATGGCTGTAGACCACTCATTTAATGCAGACCACCAGTGCAGCCTCCAGAAGGGGCTTTATCCATGATCTGCAGAGCTGGGACCCTCCAGGGCTGGGGCTGGGGACATCGGTGGGGGCGGAGAGGAATGCAGAGTCGCCGTGACCCCTTAGCTGTGTGGACTGCGGAGGGACCATTAGCACCCGCAGCATTTCACACACAGCGGACTCTCATTATAACTGAAGCAATTGGTGAAGCAACGTTAAGACTCCTCTAGGGAAGATAAAAGGTCAGGGAGCTAAGTGGCTCGCTCTGGGAATCAGCTCCCAGGCGTCAGGACAAGGCGCATCACTCCCTGTTCCCACGTGCACTTACCATGAGGCCGGGTGTTTCCCTGAATATGTGGGGAAAACCCGGTCTAGGGCGAGGCTGGAGCTGCTTTTTGTAACAAAGTCTGGTTGCGGGCAACGCCCCCACCTTAACTCCGCTCAGTCTGGGCCTGACTGTGGTGCGTCGCGCCCCCTAGTGGCCACAAGGAGCAACTACGTGCCGCGCCAGCCCGCCAGCTCGCCTGTGCTCAGCTCTTTTCTTTCTTTTCTTTATTTTTATTATTTTATTGAGGTCATATTGGCTTATAACAGGAGGTGGGGGGGCGAAAGGGATAAAGGGGCACATATGTCTGGTGACGGATAAAAACTAGACTGTTGGTGGTGAACACGATGCAGTCTATATAGAAACTGTGAAATATAATAATGTACACCTGAAGTTTACACGTTATCAGCTTTTTCTTGATAACTCTCTTTTCCTTCACTCTTCTCTTTACTGTGCCCCCACCCTCCTCCCTGCCCCCAAGAAGTAATGAACAAGATTTTCACAGTCTGAAGAAAAGAGCAATAGTAAAAGCTTTCTTTTGTTTGCTTAGGGAAAGAGCTCGTGTGGGGTCAGACAGGCAAAGCATGAAGTGATAAATAGGAAGGGGATGAAACAGGAAATTGACAAATCGTAGGAACACACCAACTCGTTTATCACTTATCTTCTGTCTTCATAGAGAACAAATCTGAAGTTTCCGTGAAAAGAATTTCAGAATTTAGGGCTGTCTGAAATTTTCTGAATTTTTAACATAAGTTCTGACTGATGTTAATGTCGTGTGCTTAGATATTAGAGGTGTGATGGTGTCTGTATATTGGAACATGGCATAGTTTGATCCTAATTTTTAGCTAATTTCTACCATAAAAAAAGAAACCCAACAGATCTAATGCTCAAATATTTGGGGTTTTTAAAAGTTGCCTTGATCATAAAAGACACAACATTCGCCTTGTGACAGCCCTTCTCAAAGAGTTCAGGAAACAGGACAACCCTCAGATCAGTGCACCGTGTGTGCAAAACAGATGTGAAAATATAAAATACTGTAGGTGCTAAAAAGGGAACAGTGTTTTGCACTTCATCAGCCTTTAAACAAACATAAGGATACAGATCACAGTATAAAAAAAAGGCAGTAGAATTTAATATCTGTGCTGTTGTTTCCTTTAAGGAATATTAAAAGCTGAGATACAGAAGTAAGTCGGTGCCAGGAATGAAGTCATGGTTTAGATAAAATGCTGCTGACTCTGGTCTTATTCATCCCAGCAACTTTTAAACCCTCCCTGGGTCTCTGCAGAGCCTTAGTGACCACTAACAGAGACCAGCTACAGGGAGGGCTCCTCTCCTTTAAAATGAAACACAGGACTCCAGAGCGCTCTGCCAAGTCCTGGAGCGCAGCGAGGGCGGGGCCGGACCCCAGCCCGGCCCTGGGAGGGTGGGCGGGCGTGGGTCCTCCTATAATTAGCCGAGGAGACGCATCCTCTGTCAGCCTTTTGCTGCAGCTCTGAAGGCACCTCCGGTTCTCCCTAATCCTCTGAGGGTGGCTTGGCGCTTAGTTCTTTCTGATCGCAGCAAGATTGCACGGGGTTGGCAAGACCCCGTCCTGCTCCAGCCAACTGCCAAAGGAGGGCAGGGGCCGGCTGTTCTTCTCATCTGGAGGTGTGCTGGTAAATATGCTGGGGATCATTGCTATCACAGGTAAGGCGGAAGCCAGGTCGCCGGTGTTCTGCCTGGGCGCCAGGTGGAGGATCTGCTTTGTTCTCTCCAACCTGCATTTGGATGGGGGGTGGGGGGCCTCCAGGTCAGTGGCTGGGAAGAGTGATGGCCAGAGCATTCTCTCTTTGGCTCAGGAAGAACCAAACAAACTTAATGTTTTCTTTTTGCCCATGCAGGAGTCTTCTCCACTGTGCCTAGGGGAGACCTTGAATATATTCTGTTAGGGTTTGTATCCTTTCAAACCCTTGGGGAGAGGAACAGCTAAGGAGGTGCATGTTGGATTGGGGTGAATTTGAAAATGATTGTGAAAGCCAGCCTAACCACTTGCTGTAGTCCTAAAAAAAGTAAATTCCTATTTTTGAGAAATTGCAATATTTGGCATTTTGACTTGCTCATTAGGAACTTTCAACGCAGGTCCACTTAATGCAGGCGATTTAGGGGACTCAACTTTTAGCCCAGGTTTAAGTGGTGGTTTTAATAAAGCCATAGTTACTATAAAACTGGTGGCTAGCAGGCAACAGCATTTGGGCAATGAATAGAAAAAATGTATGTTTTGTAAGCTTGCTTTTTACAAGTCTGGCTGTGAGTATGAATTGTAATATTTAATACCTCCCTCTAGCAAATGTTACATATATCAAACTCAGGATGCACTTATGGCTCTGCTAACTTGGTGTTGTATTGTTCTATGCAATTGTGCCATAGCCTGACTCCTTAAGAACCTACCTTTCTCCTCCTCTCTCTGCCTTTCCCCCATCAAGAAAATTAAACTCTGCGCACTCTCCGCTACTGGAGGCCGGGGTTCGGATCCCGGGCGCGAACCACCGCACTGCTTGTCCGGCCGTGCTGAGGTGGCATCCCACATACAGCAACTAGAAGGATGTGCAACTATGACATACAACTATCTACTGGGGCTTTGGGGAGAAAAAGGGGAAAAAAAGGAGGAGGATCGGCAATAGATGTTAGCTCAGGGCTGGTCTTCCTCAGCGAAAAGAGGAAGATTGGTGTGGATGTTAGCTCAGGGCTGATCTTCCTGACAAAAAGAAAAAACAAAAAAAACTAAACTCCATTTGCTAATTTAGATTTATAAAACCAGTTCTTTTCTAAATATTTGAGATCATTGCTCGCCAAATGTACATTTTTCTTAAAAGCACAGTATAGAATTTGTAGGACTTAAAATTTTTCTCAACATAATTGCTTTGGCAAAGCCTTGTCCTTTGGAATTTTAAATGAATGTGAAAGTTGAGCAAAACTAAAAATATCTCACACTTCCTATAGATTAGCTTGTTTATGTTGAGATTTCCTTAAAATTCCTTTCCCAAGTTAATTCGACGAGCCTTTCTACCATTTACCTAGCACGAAAATTCAAGATACCTGGAAGTTATTATTAGACTCTACAAAATAAAAAAATTAAAAAACAAAATTCTCCATTTTTTCCAGATGGTTGATTTTTCCGTGAATGAAACATACAAATGCCCCATCCCGAGAAAGCCGGCCTGGGAGTGTGGTCTGTGGGGTGTCAGAAGGGGTGGGGCTTCCATGATCCTAACTCTTTTCTGGGTGCTTTTTGTATGCAGCATGATCCATAGCACATTATTTGATTAGTTTATCACGTGCTGAGTTTTTTTGTGAGAAAGGAAGGTGGTCCTTTTTATCAGTAATTAAGAGTTAAACTTCGGGTACTTAAGGGGGCTTTAAAAAATCGGTTCAGATAATCCCAATGGAATGATAAATGAACAGAAACAGGAAAAGACTGTCTAATTTTTAAGGCAATTTCAAGTAATTGGATCTGCTGCTTTCTGGGTTTAGGAGGTTGTAGCAAAATTTGGTACTTTTTCCTGGTAGTAAGAAAATGCACAGGAGACCTTAACTCGAAGTTTAACAGCAAACAAACATTTCTTAGTGGAAGAAGTGAAAAATAAAAGCTTCGCCTGTGTTGTTTTTTTTTCCTCTGCAAGTTACCCTGATAAGATTTACAGTCAATAGTCTTTAAGTAGTTGGTTAGAATCTTGAAAAGCAACGGTTTGAAAATTGGCATTAAGGATTAATTAAAAATCAAAGGTTTCTTTAACTTTGGGATTGCTGATTTAAATAACGCGGAAGAAAGTTATTCTCGTCCTCTTCTAATAGCATTACGTTCTTCGAGGAGTGTGTTTAAATTTTACAATTAATGGGAAGGAGACAGGACTAATGATATTTTTGTGGAAACGAGTTTTCGTTTCTGAAAGTAGGGAAAAGCTAACACTTAATACTAACCATTTTTATCCCCTCCCCGGGCCCCGTACACACAAACCACTGACATGTATGCGACAGAACATGAATTATGAAATGATAGATTTTTCGCATTCCATAGTATTGCCTTTCCTGAAGTCTTTCCCTCACATCACAGTAGCAATAACTTAGTTTACAAACTAGAAAATAAGCAATTTGACACGATGATGAGGAAAGAGGTGTTCTTCCCCTGACACACACATCCATGGCATGCCAGCAAAATAAAAAAAGTGCTTTTTGAATTGGGAAAATATCTTTCCTGATTTCCCTAACACTCACACATATTATTGAGACTAACTGTGGATTATCATCAGGAATTAGGGCAGCATTATTCTTTATCTTTAAAGTCAACTGGGGAAGAAAAGACTCCTCCAACTTTCCTGCAAGTTCTAGATGATTGATAACTCACTTTTTTATGCAAATCATTTTACACAATTAAAAAAAAACCCAACCCCTCCTTATGGCTGCCTTGCAGGCAGCTTAGTTGTAAAAAGAGACTCATAGGACATGAAATTCCTACCCTCACAACTGTCTGAGTAATAACTACCGCTGAGTGCGCATTCTGTGTGGCCATTATTATTCCCCATAATAATCCTGCAAAGAATGGTTGCTTAACCCCCCTATTATCGTGAAAACGAAGTTTCTCTTGGTGTTCCGCGGCTACTAAGAGGCGCTGCCCTAGAGCGCCTTGTTAGGACCTCTTTCTCATTGGGTAAAGGATGCTAATGTTGGCTAGAGGTGCCCACATGTTTACACGCCTGCCCAGATGTATAGGGACCATTGGATGTCACTGTCAAGGCCAGGGGCAATGGTGACCGTCACCTTTGAGCTCCTGTACGGGGTTTGGCTTCTCTGGGTTCTAATCCCAGTTAAACATCTCCCTTTGGAGGTTTTGTGGTTAATGAATGTTAGAACGAGCCAAGTTGGGTGTGTAGGATATAAGGGACGAATTTAGAATGCAGAGAATTCCTGAAGAAATTCCAAGACAAGGCTGCACATCGTGGGGGAACATTAACCAACTCCAGATGTTGCAGCAAGCAGTCCTGATGTGCGTGGGGAAGGGGGAACACTCAGTTAGGCTAAATTTAGAAAAATCAGTGTTGTAGCTTTTTTCAGTATTGCACTTTTTCTCTAACAAAAATGATAGTTGTGTCGTCGAAATACAATAGCTAAGTTTGGGTAAAAACATTAAAATTTTGTGATATATAATATGACATTCCTTAAAAGTTTTTTTTTCCTTTTATACCTAAAATAAAAGAAAACAAGTTATACTTTTATCTCTTAATCTCTAAGTTTTTGGAAGAGTGAGAAAAGAAAGGCAATCTTGCAGCTTTTGAAAAAACTGATTATTGCATTTTGTGGAACTTGGGGGAGGGTATCCATGTTGAAAGCAGCTTTAACCTTTTTGAGATCATTGACCCTTTGAGACTTTAGGAGGTGGAGGAATTAGGCTATTTTCACAAGGAAAATGTCTATATGCCTACACTCGTTGTAGATCTCTTGTGACTGATTTTATAAATTGGGATTAACTGGACATTATCTGCAGATAAACATAGTTTAGTAGAAGATAACACCCAAATGGGAAAAGCTTTAACAATTCTGCCAAAGTGGGATTTCTATATATGAAATGACATCAATTTTGCTGTCTTGAGACGTCATTAAAGATACAACGTGTCATAGAATTTCACATTTATTTGACATCGTGACTATTCTTCAGTCCATACTTATTTTAACTTTGAAAGGACTTGTTATAACAAAGCTGTTCAAAATATTAAAAAACATGTAGATTATTATTAAAGCTGTCTTATAAGTTTTCCTGCAATCTAATTGAGAGTAGTTCATACTTTTAAAAATGAAAATATGGTGACAGGTGTTCACTCCATAAAGTATGTACTACGGGGTGTCCTTTTTCTTCACCATTTCACTTTTTATTAAGGATGCTTTTCATTTGCCTTAGAAAAACAGAAGACAGACAAAAAGCTTACCCAAAGTCTTTGCTGTAATAAGACAACTTCAAGAGGCTGTACTAGCAGCTTCCTCCGTGTCCAGCTGTCTCCTGCCTGCATCTATATGCCATACCTTCCCCCGGAGCCTCCTGCTAGGGCGTGTTCAGAAAATTACATCATTTTTTAATCATTCTTTTCTCTTCCAAGTCATGTTTTCAAGGTATTGACACTCACACAGGCATATGATTAGATCTCTTCCCAGAAAAAGGAAACAGAAATACACAGTTGCTGTGGTTGTGTTCATTTGAGAAGGAAGACTTGTATGATGCTGCTTCCACTAATGGTGGACATGGAGAAACATGGCGACACAAGCCATATACCAGGCAAGACTGTGTTGGGTGGTACCAAGGAGTGTAGGGACCTTGGCAAAGACTGTAGTCTTCTCCCCCCTTTTAAGAATCTGCGGGGTGGGGAGAGGCCCAGTGACTAGCAGGACAGTATGAAGTGGGAGGTATCTGCCAGTCCTGCCTCCTAGAGGCTTCTCCAGATGACACACCAACCGACTCCCTTTCTAATCTTTTTTGGCCGGTTTTGATGCTTGGTGAGAATGTGGAGTTTTTAGCCAAACTGTGGCATCAGTGAATAAGTGAGCATTGTGTTTGGACTTGATGGGCATTTGAGAGACTTGCTGGATTCATAGCAGTGCTCTTCAGAATCGCTGGATAATTCAAAGCCCCACATGATTGATAATTATACATTGTGTCAGAGAGGCCCACTCCAAACCCAGCTGTTTCTGTGGCAGGACTTTTTGGGTGCCAAGAATGTGCATCCCCAAGTCAGTGATGCTTCGTTGATGAAACTCTTCCTATCCAATTGGACAAATCTAAGGCAGACAATAATTCTATAGGGAGCTGATGTGTCAAATTTTAGCAGAGGAGATTTTGAAGTTACTTAAAAGCAAATTTACTAATGAAATGTTTGTAAGTATAGTTGTGAATGGATTCTACTGTGCAAAGTCTGAACAGGAGAACTTTTGGACTGTCTTTCCCAGAAGATATTAAATTCATCAGCCTCCTGTCACTCATCTCCTCTGTTCACTCCCATCAGCCAAACCTGCTGGCTTGGTCCTCTCCTCCCTGCCACCCCACATCTTTTGAGCTGTTCTTGTATGCGTTTAACAGCCTCCTTTTGCTCACCAAGCTATGATCTTTAACTCATTCAGAACCAGCATGCAGACAGCACATGCAAATACCTTTAAAAAGGTTTCTGCTAACCACAAACTAGAACATGGATGGGAATGATGATGATCTTTTCTGGGGATTTCCACCTTCAGTCAGACCCTGGGAAATGTGGGGTGATTTTGATGAACTGTGTACAGTTGGACTGGGAGAGCAAGAAAAGTGAGGAAGGGAGTTCATAGAAAGAAGGGCTGCTCTTGGTCCAAAATGGGGTACAGAATCTACATGGTACAAATAAAGAGAGAGGAGAGGGAGCTAACTCAAGATGTCTGTGCCCTGGTTTTTCCCCATGAGATGTTTATGTTAGAAGTCAAAGAGGTAAAAGTAGGCGGCAATTTGACTTTACAGAATTTGAAAGGGCACCTAAACTTGATGTATTGGTGGATTTCTGCAGCGTCTTCTGGTCCTGCAGGTCTAGGACAGGCTCAAGGAGGCTTGGGAAGGCTTGGAAGGTCTGAAAGCTGTTCAATACTGCCCCCTTCTGTTCAAAAACTCGTTCAGGGGTTTGGACAATGATTTTATACACGTGAATGTTTGTGACACAGTGCAATAGTGAAAAATTGGACCAACGTAAATTGTCTTAACATTAGGGGACGCGAAAATAAATGTATGTCGTAGTTTTGAAGACTATTGAATAATATATCCAGAAGAAAACACTCACAGATGTTAATAGTGATTATCTCTGGACGTTGTCTTTATGGATGTCATTCCCATTCTCTGTATTTTAAAATCGTCTACAATTTATATCGATTACTTTTGGAATTGGTAAAAGGTACTTAAAAATAAGTAGTTCTGTTCTGAAGAAAACAATGACGCAAACAAAGGAACCGTTAGAGTTTTTGTTTTATTATTTTTTTCTTAATTTAATTAATTAATTTATTTTTCCCCCAAAGCCCCAGTAGATAGTTGTATGTCATAGCTGCACATCCTTCCAGTTGCTGTATGTGGGGCGTGGCCTCAGCATGGCCGGAGAAGCGGTGCGTTGGTGTGCGCCTGGGATCCGAACCCGGGCCGCCAGCAGCGGAGTGCCCGCACTTAACCACTAAGCCACGGGCCGGCCCTGTTTTATTATTATTATAGACTTCATCCTCATAACTGACCTTTGCAGGAGGTACTGGAGGTGACCTGTGTTACAGGTGGGGTCACCAGGAGCAGAAGCTTCAGGAAATTTGCCCGAGGGCCCAACGCTAGTAAGTGGTGCAGCTGAAATCTGAATACTCTTCTGTCTCCAAAACTTCTACTCTTCAATCTTCTTCCCCTTTATCTGAAGTTTTTTTTGGGGGAAAGGGGGAGAGTAGTTTCTCTATTATTTAATACATTGATAAAATTTATATATGGTATGTAACGTGAGGCAAAGACCCAGTGTCTTCCTCTAACATCAGGGAGGGTGAATCTTCACTCTCTTCCATTTTTGTTGTTTTCTACATTTTTATTAGTTATCTGCACTTCTTTATTCTTCTGAGTGATTTTTTAAAAATCACTTCAAGCGTACAGAAAGTTGCAAAAATAAAAGCAGTACAGAGAACATCCATCTATATACCATTTACCCAGTTACCTGTTGTTAGCATTTTACCTCATTTGCTTCATTCTTTACTCTCATGCTCTTTCTATGTTGGAAAACAAAACAAAAATAAAAACCAGCATACAGGTTCCTGAAAGGTCTTATGTGGCCATGAGATATAAAAGTTTCTGAACCATTTGAGGGTAAGTTATATACAGCATGGTCCTTTACTCCTAAATACTTCGGTGTGTATCTCCTAAGAATAGAAATATTCCCTTTCATACCCTTAGTAGCGATATCCATGTCATATTTGCATTATTATAGTACTTTTATATATAATCCACCATCCTTATTCCAATTCTCTCAGTTAATCTAATAATGTCCTTTAGCATTTCCTGCTAGCATTACAAGATCCATCCTTGGGGCAGGTATTACATGCCATATTCTTCACCTGCTTTGCGTCTGGAACATTTCTTTAAAGACATTGACATGTTCTAAGCATATAGTTCTCCTCTCCCCAGTTCCACTGAGTTCCTTATTTTGAGTCTGTTTTCTCCTAATTCAGTTTGGGTTGTGCATTCTTAGCCACAGATGATACTGTGTCCTTCTCAGGGTATTGCACACGATGTCCATCTGTCCCTCGTAGGTTGGTGTTAAGCTGTTGCCAGATGTCTCCACTGTCTAGGTAGACTTTCCTCACTGTTTTGACTATTAAGCATGTAAATATCCTGCCCACCCCTCCCAATTAAGAGCCCATTGATTCTTGGCTTTATCCAGTCTTTACCTTGATGGTTACAAAAGGAAGGTCAGGTCATCATTGGAATCACTATCTGTGCGTGGGCGGGTAGGATGTTTGTGTTCTTTCTTGTTTTTAAAGCATGACTGTGACAGTGAAGAAACTTCTTTTTACACTGAAATAGAATTTAAATTGCTCTTCACACCAGACATATAGCAATTTTTCCATCTAAGTGTGGGAGTTGACATGTGTAAATACTTTTTTCTTGTCGTAAGTGGCAGTTACAAATTATAAAAAGTTATAATGATTTACCAAAAATAAGAATTTTAATGCTTTCAAAGTGTGTAGAATTAATTTTTCTTTTAAAAAGAAAACTTTGTGTTTGCTCCTATTTAATGCATCGACTCTAAGTGCTCGCCTGCCAGTCTTTGGCCCACCAGAGATGCCACACACCTACTATATGACACTGGCCAAGTCACATGACCATTTTAAACAAATATTTATTTTTTAGAGCAGTTTTAGGTTCACAGCAAAAATGAGTGGAAAATATAGAAAGTTCCTATGTGCTCCCTGCCCCCACATGTGCATAGCCTCTCCCACTATCAACATCCCCCACCAGAGGCGTACGTTTGTTACAATTGATGAGCCTACATTGACACGTCATTATCACCCAAAGTCCATAGTTTACATTAGGGGTCACTCTTGGTCTTGTACATTCCATGGGTTTGAACAAATGTATAATGACATCCTTCTCCCATTATAGTATCATACAGAGTAATTTCACTGCTCTAAAAATTTTCTGTGCTCTGTGTATTCATCCCTTCCTCCCCTGCTGCCCCTGGCAACACAGATCTTATTGTCTCCATAGTTTTGTCTTTTCCAGAATGTCATTTAGTTGGAAACATACAGTATGTAGCC
Organism: Ceratotherium simum simum; assembly: GCF_057802395.1. Classification (NCBI taxonomy): domain Eukaryota; kingdom Metazoa; phylum Chordata; class Mammalia; order Perissodactyla; family Rhinocerotidae; genus Ceratotherium; species Ceratotherium simum. The sequence continues at coordinate 15,933,744 of NC_141937.1, read as the reverse complement.
TTTTCAGATGGGCTTCTTTCATTTAGTAATATGCGTTTAAGGTTCCTCCATGTCTTTCATGACTCAATAGCTCATTTCTTTTTAGCGCTGAATAATATTCCATTGTTTGGATATACCATACTTTATCCATTCACCTAATGAAAAACATATTGGTTACTTCCAAGTTTTTGCAATGCTGAATCAAACTGCTGTAAACATCCGTGTGCAGGTTTTTGCGTGGACCTGTTTTCAGCTCATTTGGGTAAGTACCAAGGAGCATGATTTCTGGATCGAATGTTGACTATGTTTGGTTTTGTAAGAAACCGCCAAACTGTCTTCTAAAGTGACTGTACCATTTTGCGTTTCCCGCATAGAACCATTTTTGAAGTCAGTTTATTTCCCTGGGAACAGTTTGGAGGGACCAGGTGAGCTCCACCTTCAAGCTCTGAGGCTCTCTGACTCTAAATGATCACTCTGTCATGTGAACGTGTGCGAGAGCCCCAGAAGTTAAAGCCCTTGCAACCGAGGGTCCTGCCATGGCTTGGGCCATTGCCGTGGGTTTTGGAAAGTACCACTTAGTTTTGGGCCAGTAAGAGGGAGGCAGTTGAGGAGCCCAACAGCAGTGAGGTTGAGCAGCATTTTGGCAGTCGTTTAGCCATTTAGGACTGGTTTTCGGCCTGGGTGTGCTTGGATTTGGTGAGAGACCCCATGGGGGTGATGCACAGGGCCTCCTGGGCTGGGGCTGGGGGCGCCGGGCGGGCGAGGAGGCTGCGCCCTCTGTGACGTGCGCGGTGGGCCGCAGGGGGCGCCCTGGTCAGCAGCTGGGCCTGCTCTCAGCCGCCAGTCTCCGTTCCGCGATGGGGCAGCCGGCAGAAGGCTGGGCCTCCCGGGTCTCTGCAGGGCGCGGCCATGCCCTGGTGGAGTAAACTCTGCTGTGAGTAGCGCGCCCCCCAGCGGCGGGGGACGCGGCGGGAGATGGGGGTGTGGGTTTCCCTCCTTGGAAGCGCGCAGGGAGGTGTTGGGAAGCGACGAGGCGGCGCCCGGTGCAGCCATCGCCCAGGGCTGCAGAGAGACCCTCCCGGCTCGGACTCGGAGCCCCTGCTGCCCCTGGACCTCGTGCGGCCCTCGACAGGGCTGGCCCAAACCCTCCACTCTCGGAGCCTCATCCAACCCGGAGATCTGAGGACAGAACCGCAGTGCAAGGGATGCCCCAGGGCGCGCGGTGCTTCCTGCCAGAAAAGCACACAGCCCCGAAGACTCTGACTTGGAAGGGGTGTCAGGTTGGAATAGAGATTGTGCGGGCTGGAGTCACCCGCGAAGGGCTTGGGGCCGGAGGAGAGGTAGAACGTGATACAGGCCTCAAAAAAATCACTAGGATTTAGCAAAGGCCAGAACTTGCTTTCATTAGGGAGTCCGGAGGCGAGCAAAATGAGGGCTGCGGGGCAGGATGGGCCAGGCCTGGCTGCTGGGGCTGCAACACGGGGCATGTGTAGCCGAGTAATAGGGAACGTAGACCTGGGTTTCAGTGCGGGTGAGTCGCCTCGTGATGGCACGTGGTTTGCGGCAGGATGTATACCAATAACGTGCACGTGTGCCATCAAGTTCGATTTTCTGTTGGAACCTAATTTAACAGCCTTGTTTGCCAGGCTCGGTAGTTGAGAAAAGAGTATCCTCTGGGTCCTGGAGCTGTTAGGGATGTTTGATGGCTAGTGATGTGACCAAAGCGGTATTTTAGGAAGCAGGGGCTCTCTCTGTAAGGTGTGTTCAGGTCGGACTGCTGCAGAAGGCAAGTGGAAGCTGCAGTCAGGGCTGAGCTGGGTTGTCCAGCCTGTTCACAGAGCACAAAGGCACCATCTGGGCCAGCAGGGGCCCTGTCTGGAAGGTGGTTGTACAACAGTCGCTCTTAGGATTACTTAGGTCAAAAGGGACTACAGACCAGTTAACCAGTTAGGATTTAAAAATTTCCTGTCATCTTCAATACTTTTCTTTTGTGTGTGTTCAGCCTATATACCACTCAATCTAAAGAGAAAATCTGAATATTGCTAAGCTAGTCCAGAACTATCAGTAGCTGTTTGGTTCTGCCAATTGGCAGCTGTTCATCGTTGTCTTCCTAGTTTTGACTGTCAACATTCCAATCCTACCAGAATTAAAAAATAAAAAAAAGTGTTACAAATTGAAACACAGCTTTAGGAGCATGGAGGGAAAATCAGGGCAAAAATGGTGTTTATAATGCCTATTTTCTTCCACTATGTTAGCAAAATGCCTCTGCATTTTCCAGTGAATTGTAGAGGTTAGTTAATGAGTGAGTGTTTTTTACCTCATATGTGCTGGCAGGAAATTTAATTTATGTTTGTGTTCATTACTAGTGAAATTGTATTAGAATCCTGTTTATTATTGGGGTTTGACTTTTTTCGGTAGTGTGTTTCCAATGATATCATCCACCTTTAAAAAAAAGAACGTCCCATCTCTTATGTTGCATTACAAGTGTTTGCAGAAAGTTCTCTTGTGAGTATGCTTTAATAATTGGGAAAATTTGTAAGAAGTAGTTCATGGAAATGCACTTCAAGTCTTGAGATTTAACTATAAGCAGGTTTATAATAGGAACAAAGGGAAACTTATAGCATTGTTTTCTCATTTCAGAAGATTATACGTGGTTTTAAAAAAAATAATGGGAAGACAGTGTTCCCCAGAAGACTCTGACTTAAAAGCAGTGTCAGGGGGTGGGATAGTCTGGACAGTCGAATCGTATATGTCTGGATTTTTCTGTCTCTTGGAGTATTTGCCTCAGTGTTTAATGTGGATGATAATTTTTTCTTTATTGTTTGTGAAGTCTAAAGTTAGTCACGAATGTGTGTTCTTTAGTGACTCCTTTTTAAAAAAAGGAGAATTGTTTAGGAAGAGTACTTCAGATCACTATAATGAGATTCTTGGCTTTTGTTCCAACCTCCTTCTCTATCTGAAATGTTCAGTTCTCGGTATTTTCGAATTGTTATTTTTTTAATGCTACCTTAGATTCTGATGTCAGTTAGAATAAAAGGATTGGCTGATGCCCAGAACTCTTTTTTTTGTGTGTGTGTGTGAGGAAGATTGGCCCTGAGCGAACATCTGCCAATCCTCCTCTTTTTCCTAAAGAAGACTGGCCCTGGGCTAACATCCGTGTCCATCTTCCTCTACTTTACATGGGACGCCGCCACAGCATGGCTTGACAAGCGGTGGGTTGGTGTGCGCCCAGGATCCGAACTGGCGAACCCTGGGCCAACGCAGCAGAGCACGTACATTTAACTGCTTGCACCACCAGGCCGGCCCCTGATGCCCAGAACTCTTAGAGAGACAGCTATGGCACTGTCACCAAGGCAAAGGCCCACCCACCACTGCCACACATGGGTAGTTTTAGAATGCTTCCTCAGTTTCCCTTCCTTACTCTCTGTCGAATAACAGGCTGAGATAATCTACAGTTTTTATCTATGAATATCCAAACATCTGGTTATATTTCAAAAGGGAAAAAAGGACGTTAGATTAGTTTATAGCATAATGTAAGGCACATTGAAACAGGGCTCTGCCCATGGGCTCTAGTCTTAACTTGGTAGCACCTTGGACAGTTTTTCAGTTAACTTTCTAGGCTTCAGTTTTTAAAGTTTTTTTTTTTTTTTAATAATTTTATTTATTTATTTTTTCTGCCAAAGCCCCAGTAGATAGTTGTATGTCATAGCTGCACATCCTTCTAGTTGCTGTCTGTGGGACCCGGCCTCAGCATGGCCGGAGAAGCAGTGAGTCAGTGCGCGCCTGGGATCTGAACCCGGCCGCCAGCAGCAGAGCGTGCGCGCTTAACCTCTAAGCCACGGGGCCGGCCCTAGGCTTCAGTTTTAAAATAAAACCCAGTAAATAGTACAATGGAAATGTATAGACGTAGATTTCTAATATTTCATGTAAAGAATAAAATTATTTTTATGAGGACAGAGGATTATATAAACTGAAGGAGTCTATGGATTTGGGGAAGCATGTGGTTTCTGTATTTCCAAATATTTCTGTATTTCAAATATTTTTTTTTTTTAATAATTTTTATTTATTTATTTATTTTTCCCCAAAGCCCCAGTAGATAGTTGTATGTCATATTTGCACATCCTTCTAGTTGCTGTATGTGGGACGCGGACTCAGCATGGCCGGGGAAGCGGTGCGTCGGTGGGCGCCCGGGATCCGAACCCGGGCCGCCAGCAGCGGAGCACGCGCACTTAACCGCTAAGCCATGGGGCCAGCCCTGTATTTCAAATATTAATTGCTGTGTTCTAAGTATTGGTATAGAGACTAGTTATAATTACTAAGCTTCATTTTATGTTGTGACATTAAGTCTGTTGTTACAATATATTTATTGAGACCTTTTTTTTGGTGTCAATTTTAATTGACCTCTTTGTTTATTTAAGAAAGCAGTACATGTCCTGTATAGAAAATTAGAAAATTGAGACAAGCAAAACTAAAATATATCACATCCCCACCCCCCAGAGATCATATGTGATGGGCATGGGTGTGCATGTGTGTGTGTGAGCTTGTGTGTCTGTGAGAGAGAGAGAGGTTGTTAAACCAAAGTGAGGTCATACTGTACATACTGTTTGGTAACCTACTTTTCTTCAGTCAAAATTTCTACTCCTAGGGGCTGGCCTGGTGGCCTAGTGGTTAAGTTCGTGTGCTCTGCTACTGGCGGCCCAGGGTTTGCAGGTTCAGATCCTGGGCACAGACCTATCCACCACTCATCAAGCCATGCTGTGGCAGGCACCCCACATATAAAGTAGAGGAAGATGGGCATGGATGTTAGTCCAGGGCCAATCTTCCTCAACAAAAAAGAGGAGGATTGGCAACAGGTGTTAGCTCAGGGCTAATCTTCCTCATACACACAAAAAAATTTCTACTCTTTCATTTCAGTTAAAATTCATCTCATGTAATCCCAAATTATATTTCCATTTTCCCAAGAAGACCCAAAAATGTCCTTTAACTGGTTTGCCCTGACAAATATCCAATCCACACCCATGCCTGCCATCTCTGGTTGTTACATTCCTTAAATTCTTGATTTGGCATAGTACCCCTCCTTTTATTAAATCACATTGACTTGCCTTTTTAATTCCCAATGATTTTGAAAATTTCAAACCTACAGAAAAAAATAATAAAGACCGATATACACTTGACCTCATCCACCAGTTGTTGATATGTTACCACATTCTGTCTCTCTCCCCTCCCCCATCCCCCTCGCTTTCTCTCCTTAAACTATTTGAAAGTTACTCACAGACAATCTATTTGTATTTTTGTTTGATTTTTATCCTTTGTGACAGTACATTTCAGGCCAGGCCAGGTGTTTCACAGAATGTTTCAGTGTGGATCTGTCTGGTGGTTTCCTCAGGATGAGATTGGGTGAACATTTTTGTCAGGAATGCTGCATTGGTGATTTAAAGTGCCTCATGTCAGGAAGCATGATGACAGTTTTGTCTCATTATTGGGGACGATCCGTTTGATCCCTTGGTTAAGGGATCCCTTGTCTTATTACTCTAACCCTGTATTTCCTATCGAGTGGAAGTTGTGTCTAAAACGTGATGGATTCTAATCATAGGTGTGATGTGTGATTCCATTTTGCATTGCAACAGAGCATACATCTGGTCGACCCACCCTGAGTGATGATGTGGCTACTTCTATAATTTTTTGATAGTTGAGTTTGTTAACTTTCCCTTTATAGAAAACAGAAAGAGCAAAGTAGTACCTTTGAACTTGAATTTTTCAAGGTCATTTGAAAGAAGTAGATGCTGCCTAATCTATTGAGGTTTACTGATACTGGTAAGACCCTTATCCTATCCTGGAATTGCCTGACATTAAAGAAAGTACTAACTGGTCATGTTTTTAAAATATTTAGTTTTCTCGAATTGTAATCGTTTTCTCCCTTGTCCCCTTCCCCTCTCTGTTTTCTGCTAATAGTTGGACAGAGGGAGTCTGAAGATGTGAGTGAAAGAGACTCAGAAAAAGAGATGGCTGCTAACTCCGCGGTTTTTCAGGACATCACAAAGGCTGGGCAGGAGGAAATGCCTGAAATAATCGAACAGGTTCCTTCTTCAGAAAGCAATCTAGAAGAGCTAACACAACCTGCTGAGTCCCAGACTAATGATGTTGGATTTAAGAAGGTGTTTAAGTTTGTTGGCTTTAAGTTCACTGTGAAGAAGGATAAGGCCGAGAAGTCTGACAGTGTCCAACTACTCACGGTCAAAAAAGATGAAGGCGAAGGAGCAGGAGGGTCAGATGGGGCTGGGGACCACCAGGAGCCCGGCCGGGAGACCGCAGAAGCAACACCCAAAGAAAGTGAACTGAAACACTCTCCAGAGAAACCTGAAGAGAGTCTTAAACACGAGCAGAGCGACACAGAAATTCCTCTTCCAGCTGAGTCGGGTCCAGCAGCAGAGGAAGGCAAAGATGAAGGAGAGGAAAAACAAGAAAAAGAACCCACCAAGCCTCCAGAGTCTCCAACTAGTCCAGTGGCCAGTGAAACAGCATCGCCCTTCAAAAAGTTCTTCACCCAAGGTTGGGCTGGCTGGCGAAAAAAGACGAGTTTCAGGAAGCCTAAGGAGGATGAGCTGGAAGCCTCAGAGAAGAAAAAGGAGCAAGAGCCAGAAAGAATAGACACAGGAGAAAATGAAAAGACAGAAGACACTTCCGAGAAATTGGCTGCTTCTGAACAACCACCCCCCCAGGAGGCCGCACAGGGTGTCAGCGAGGCCAGATTGTTAGCTGAGTATGAAGAAGTGGAGCTGCCCTCTGACGATCAAGTGCAGGAACCTCCTGTAGAGAAATCTGCTCCTTTAGCAACAGAAATATTTGATGAAAAAGTAGAGATTATTGCAGAAGTCCACGTGAGCACCGTAGAGAAGAAAACAGAGGAGCAGATAGCTGAGGCAGAAGAAATAGTAGAGTCTTTGCCGCCTGAAAAGTTGGTTGAAACAAACGTTGAACTTGAGGAAGCTGCACCTGCTGAGGATCTAACGACGGAAGAAGTATGTGCCCCCGGGGGGGACCAGACCAAGCCAAGTGAGCTAAGTCTTGATGAAAAACCGTTGTCTCCACACCCTGAAGGCGTTGTAAGCGAGGTGGAAATGCTATCATCGCAAGAGAGAATAAAGGTGCAAGGAAGTCCTCTAAAGAAACTTTTTACTAGCACTGGCTTAAAGAAGCTTTCTGGAAAGAAACAGAAAGGGAAAAGAGGAGGAGGAGAGGAAGAGTCAGGAGAACATCAGCTTTCAGCAGAGTCTCCAGATAGCGCAGAGGAACAAAAGGGCGAGAGCTCTGCCTCTTCCCCTGAAGAGCCTGAGGAGATCACGTGTCTCGAGAAGGGCGTAGCGGACGTCCACCAGGATGGGGAAGTCGAGGAAGGAGTCACTTCTGATGGAGAGAAAAAGAGAGAAGGCGTGACTCCCTGGGCATCTTTCAAAAAGATGGTGACGCCCAAGAAACGTGTGAGAAGGCTTTCTGAAAGTGACAAAGAAGATGAATTGGATAAGGTGAAGAGTGCCACCTTGTCTTCCACAGAGAGCGCAGCCTCCGAGGTTCAAGAAGAAGTGAAAGTAAATGGAGGAGAGCAGAAGCCAGAAGAACCAAAGCGCAAGGTGGATACCTCAGTATCTTGGGAAGCTTTAATTTGTGTGGGATCATCCAAGAAAAGGGCAAGAAGAGCGTCATCTTCTGATGAGGAAGGGGGACCAAAAACGACAGGAGGAGACAGCCAAAAACCAGAAGAAACAGGACCAGACGCTGTCCCTGCGAGTTCCCAAGAGCACGATCAAGGGCCGGGAAGTTCCTCACCTGAGCAGCCTGGGAGCCCCTCTGAAGGGGAGGGCGTTTCCACCTGGGAGTCATTTAAAAGATTGGTCACTTCAAGGAAAAAACCGAAGGCAAAACTGGAAGAGAAAAGTGAAGACGCTGTAACTGGGTCTGGTGTAGAACATTCCACTGCAGACATTGAACCTGGGAGAGAAGAGTCTTGGGTTTCAATTAAGAAATTTATTCCTGGACGAAGGAAGAAAAGGGCAGATGGGAAACAAGAACAAGCCACTATTGAAGATACAGGGCCGACAGAAGTCACCGAAGATGATTCTGATGTCCCAGCCGTAGTACCTCTGTCTGAGTATGATGCAGTAGAAAGGGAGAAAATCGAAGCTCAGGAAGCCCAGGAAAGTGAGGAGAAGCCTGAGCCGAAGGTAGCTGTTTATGTGTCTGAGGAGCTCAGTAAGAGTCTGGTTCAAGCGGTGACCGTGGCTGTCGTCGACGGGGCAAGGGCCGTCGCCAATATTGAAGAAAGGTCGCCTTCTTGGATATCTGCTTCTGTGACTGAACCTCTCGAACAAGACGAAGATGAAGCCAAACCACAAACTGGGGAGGTATGTGAAAGAGAAGTCATTGCAGAGGAAACTCCCATTGTTCCCAAGACCCTGCCAGAGAGCCAAGATGCCGGTGATGACGCGATTGTTAGTGAGGTGGAAGTAATTTCTGAAGCTGTGACAGCTACGGAGGCATTTTGTGCTGAAGAAACAGCAGAAGCATCTGGTGCCGAAGAGACCACCGACATGGTTTCAGCTGTCTCCCAGTTAACTGACTCTCCAGACACCACAGAGGAAGCAACTCCAGTTCAGGAGGTGGAAGGCGGCATGCCAGACATAGAAGACCAAGAGAGGCGAACTCAAGAGGTCCTACAGGCGGTCGCAGAAAAAGTTAGAGAAGAATCTCAGCTGCCTGACTCCAGAGGGCTAGAAGACACGATTCAGACAACGCAGAAAGAAGAGTCAGAAACACCAGAGAAGGTGGAAGAAGCAGAAGAGAGTTCTCAAACGCTAGATCTGAAGAAAGAGTTGGATGTAGTCTTGAAGGAACACGTACAAGAAACTAAAACTGAGACTTGGACACAAGAGAAGGTGATTGTACAGGCCATCCCAGAAAGCTTTGAAAGAGTTCCTCAAGTCACAGAAAGTGTAGAGTCCAGTGAGCTTACAACCACTTGTCAAGCTGAAACCTCGGTTGAGGTAAAATCAGAGATTATACCAGAACAGCCTGTGGCTCCTGACACAGCCGAAACCCTTACAGACAGTGAGACCAGTGGAAGCACCCTAGTGGCAGATATCGAAGCTCTAAATGTAACACAGCAAGACAAGATCATGGCCATCCATGACGATGATGAGGTGGCATGTGGGACAGAATCACAGGTCACAGAAGGTGAGGCAGTTCCTGCACCAAAAGAGACATCTCCAGTACCTTCTACTTTCCAACCCCAGGAAGAAGATACAGAACATTCAAAAATGGAAGAGGTTCTAGAACACACGGATGAAGAGGTATCAGCAGAAACCGTACCCATTCTTTCAGAGACTGAGGTGATTCAAGAGGCTGGCCAATGTGCTGATGAGGAAGCCAAAGACGTCCCATTTGTCGAAGGACTTGAGGTGTCTGCAGACACAGAAATAACAGCCGGTGAGAAAAAGATAACTGACGTCGCCCTTGACGATGAAGTTCCCAAAGAAGCTGAATTTCAAGAGGATGATGTTGAACCCCAGAGTCATCCTCAGTCTCTTCCAACCCCAGTGGAGAGTGAGATGGTAGTTCAAGTAGAAAGGGAGAAAATGCAAGCAGAGCCAACCCAAACGAGTGAAGAGGAACTTGAGCAGAAACCAGCTGTTCCCGTATCTGAGGAGCTCAGTAAACAACTGGTTCAGACAGTCAGTGTGAGCGTCATAGACGGGGAAAAGGAAGTTATCACTTGTGAAGAAGGTTCATCTCTGCTGGTTCAAGAGGAAGCAGCATGCACAGAAATTCAAGTTGAAAGCTCTGGGGCACCATTAACAGCAGCAACAGTGGAGGAGAAGGTCCTAGGAGAAACTGTCAAGATTTCAGAAACGGCTGAAACTTTGGAATCTGCAGCTGCACGTTTAGTACCAGAAGAGAAATGCTCTGAAAAAGATGAAGAATTGACTGATAAGCTGCAGGAGGATGCAGTGCCCACGGGGACTGAGTCTCAGGCAGAATCCATACCAGTAGTAGTATCTACTACCCCTGAAAAAGGCATCCATGCTGACCTGGAAGGAGATAAAGCCACGTCGCAGAAATGGAAGTCAAATGGAGACGACGAGTGGGTTGGCTGTGAGGAAGTCACAGAGATGGAAACAAGAGAGGAAGATCTAAGGGCTGCAAAGGAGATTTTGCAACTTGAGACTGAGAGCGGGAAGCTTGTACAAAACGTCATTCAGACCGTTGTTGACCAGTTAGCCAGTGCCGAAGAAACAGCCCCTGACATCCAGACACAGGCTCAGCTGATAAAAGCCGACAACCAAGAAGCTGGGCAGGAAATTGAGGAAGAAGAAAGGGAACTTCAGGCCTCTGTGCAGGAGGAAACACCAACTATGGCGGCCAAAGAGGAGTCCGCACTAACCACTGTGGAACACACGCATGCAGATATTTCCAAAGTTGGGGATGAAGCTTCAGAAGAGACCACGCCCGTTGAGGTAGAAAGCTACATGGTAAACGACCAGCAGCTTGAAGAGGTAATTCTCCCACCCAAGGAAAAGAGAGAAGCAACTGGAACAAAGTCTGTGCCGGAAGAGGATGATCATGCCGAGTTAGGAGACAGAATAGAGAAGTCACCACTTGAATCCCAGGAAGATGGAAAGGGTGATGCTGTTGATTACCCTGAGAGCCAGAACTTAGCCCTGGAAGATACTGAGGCCTCGGGAGGCTTAACCAGAGAGTCCCCGGATGCAAATGGACCAAAACTAAAAGAGAAGGAAGATGGCCAGGAAGGGAAAACGCATAGTGAGTCAGAGAAAGAGATCGAAACACGCACACAGGAGGAGACACAGAAACAAGAGAGGGAAACAGCAGAATCGGAACTTACAGAATCCTAAAATATTGTGTAAGTAAGCTTCCTTTTCTTCTAAAAGCTTTTTCCCTCTTTTATGCTGATTGATGGCAAATTTGCTATAAGGGAAGCAGGCGTTCAAATAATCATGATCTTATTCAAAACCTCGGTGGGGTTTTGATCTTATTCAAAACCTCTAAGGTGAACCACCTAGACTACGAGATCTAGGTTAGTCCCCCCCTTTTTTCCTCATTGAAATGACATTTCAGTCTTATTGGTATCATGAAATAATGACTTCATTTTACCACCAATGTGACTGCTTTCAAATAAAATAAATGGTTGTGTATGTGTGCACAAGTGTGTTTGTGTGTGTGTTTGGCTCAAAGACATAAGCAACGTCTTGCTCACTCCGCACCATACCAAGTTTATTGAAATTCTTTAATAACCAGAAGTCCAAAGGAGGTTTATATCATACTGCTTGAAATTTTAGTTTATAGCTCTCTAGAAAAAAATGGATTTTTTCCAGCAGTAGTAACAAGCATTTAAAAAATTTTCCGGGGCGTGTGACAAGCCTGACTGTTGTGAAGGAAGCACGGCCCCAGTTTTGTGGTTAGACGTGTGACAGCATGGTGTATTCTGGACGCTCACCAGCTTGCTTGCTTATGGAATTAAACTATGCTGTTCAGAGTTTGCAGTTGCTGCAGCTCATTGTCCCAGCTATTCTGTTAAATAAATCAGGGAGGAAAAGGAGATTTTATTTCCTTTGATTCTTACTTCCTTCCACAGTTAAACTGGCGTATTTGCAAGACCAGAATGTGAAGACAAGTAGTAGAAGAAAAGGGATGCTGCTGAGAAGACTCAAGACCGAGATTCCGGAACTTAGAGACCCGAAAAGCAGGCACATCAGCTGATCTCATGTCTCGAGGACCCCCGACAATCCTGAGGCTTCATCAGGAGCGAGAGCCATTTAGCATTTCCTCTTTTCAAGACGACCCTGTTACTGTCCCTCAATACCATGTAATGTCTCTGATTTAAGGTCCTAAGTTCTTAACCTGGAACTGGAGTTGACAACACCTAGTTCTGCTTCTCAAACTGGAGCATCATTCTTTATGTATTTATATGTATGTTTTAAGTAATCCTCCTTCTGTATCTATTGTATATTTTTTTCATAATGTTTCAGGAAGTGTGCAGTATAGTACATTCCTTTTGTATCACACACTATATGACGGGGCATGCAGCCCTGGGGAAGCCTGGGGAAGCTTTAAGCCTCACTTATAACCTGTGAAAACAGAGCTTCAGCATTCCTGACCAGAAGCTACAATTCCTACTTTAAAATTCACTAAGGATTAGATCCGTGTTTAGTATTACTCTGAAATTGGTCACTTTCCTATTATGCACAAGTGTGCTGAAAATAAAGAGCATTCTTTTTTTTTTTTTTTGAAACATACAGAATGTTCCATTGTTACTGTGAAATTTTTCTTTCTAGCCCAGTGGAGGTTGGAAGGAGGGTTTTTTCCAGTAATGCATTAAGTCTTTCCCCCTAATTGTTAGGATTTTGGGGACAGGTGATCCTGAGGCAAAGCAGTGAAATGTTTTTCGTTATCAGGAAAAGAACTGACTGTTGAAGTTTTTGATTCTGCTGTCACGTGCTGGGCCCCATTCACACCCAGCACGAAGGAGGTCAGACTCTTCACAAATGGATTTTGAAAGATGCTGGATTGTGTCTGTGCCGTATTTGTGTCCACTCTTCTAAGAGCAATGTTGCATTATGTTCATTTGGATAAATTGTGATTTGACAATTGATTTAAATAAAATATTTGCTTCATTTAGATTTGCTGGTTTTATTAGATACAAGGAAGCCTGGGATGTATGTTTACTGCATTCTAAAAGCAGATAAGCTAGAACTTTCTAATGTAGTCACCACATGATGTCACCACTTCATGCTGGTTTGATTTGATGTTCAGAGGAAGTCGTAGCAGAGAGGCATCTGCTGAAATGAACCAGGAGCTTCTCAGATTGACAGTACTGATGCAGCGCTACCATCTGGTGGCATCTTTCTGGAAAGGTCATTTTTCTGTGTTAATATTTGTTAATGACAGATGTCTCTGAAAAGAAATTTTAAGAAGGCTTAATAGTAAAAATGCCTTGCCTAACATACGATCTTGGAAAATTTTTTAGAATGTCCAAATGATTTATGATTCATGCTAAGATATAAAGGATTCTGTCATACAATGGCCACACCATGAACAGTCGCCTGTCTACCTAAAGTTCCACTTTGTCACACGGAGAACTGGACTGGCATATATGCTGCTTAAATTTTACTCAAATTTCGACGGCCAATAAATGATTTTAAAGTATAACATTCTAGAAAGACTAGAATAGTCTTAGAATGAAAATTTGCTGTTAAAACTGGAAAACAGTTTCTCTTACACCAACAAACCTGACTACAGCAAAAAAATTGGCCATATTAGAGAGATGTCTCATGACAGCAGTGTATGGCCTTGTGGTTGGAAAACATCTGATATCCTTTTAGGAGTTATTCATATATATAAAATAGCCACCTGTGCTTAATTATCAAAACTTTAAAATCCCCAAATTAAAAAAAACCCCTCTGATCTAAATATCTGTCTCTTGCCAACTTCAGACAAAAAAAATTAAGTGCTGGTGTCAGTTTTTGACGATTAAAAAGCGTTGGAGATGACAGCAATTTGTGAGGAGTTCGTGATAGTTCCAAATATTGACTGACTGCTTCTCTATGGCAGGAAGAAACTTTGTGCTATTTTGAACAGATTGAAGATTTGTGTAGTTTTTTTTTTCTTTTTCTTTTTTGGTTTAAATTCCATCCTGCCACCTCACCCCATTGGTATCTGGTCTTCTCATATCACACGTGGCGGGGTCGTTCCAGCCATCACAGGTTTTCTGCTGGTAGTTGCCTCAGGACTGCTGTTTGTCCTGCTATCTGGATCTGCCCTGGATTACTTCTGTGCAAGCTCTATGCCTGTGTTCGTTAAGCGACACGGTTTTATTAACAAGAGCAATGCTATTTTAACAGTAGCACAATTCAACTGTGTATTATAATTCGAAAGCTGCTGTGAGTTGATGAAGTACATAATAATCCACTGTAAACTGCGGAAGTTGGAGCAAGTGCCTCAATTTGCTATTTTCGGCATTTCTATGGAGCCATGTACAATAGAGAGCAATGCCAGGCTTGTAAACTTTCGCCACTTCTTATAATCGAAGAACATAAAACGTACCCCCTCAGGTTATTTTGCTGACGGTACACCTGAGTTGCCTCTATGTACACAGATGCTTCGTTCCAGTGTTGTCCTTCGATGTTTGGAGCTGTGGATAGTCAAGGGCTGGAAATTTTGGCTTTTAGTGTAAGCTTCAAGTTGAGCAGTTTTTTAAATCTGAGATAATGTTTGATTCCTAGTTCTGTTTGGGGGCAAATTTTCATTTACCTAAATAAAATGCAACCTAATTAAATGCCATGGATTTCCTTCTGTAATTTCACCTTAATTCAGTTTTGACTCCTTTTCTCTTGACTCTTGTGATACTCATCACCCATTTAACTTCTGCTTGGAACTACTTAGCCAGCCTTTGTGACACTGTCCACAGAACATCATGGGAGTTTGGAATTTATCTGGGACATGTGTGAAAGCACAAAAATCTCTATCAGTGATTCTTAACCTTTTGGGGTCAGGGGCCCCTTTAATTAGAATCTCATTAAACCTCTGACTGACTTCGAACTCCCAAAAATGAACACAGTTTTATGTACAGTTTTTGGATAGCTACACAGACCTGCTCTGAAATCCCAGCCAATAACCAGAACCAGTTAGAAACCACTTATCTAACTACAAGAAAGGACACGGTCCAAGGATTCCCAGGTGGTAAGAGGTTGGAACCTGAACACATTCAGTGTCACAGAACCTCACGTCTACATGATTATTCATTTGGAATGTGATTCTAGAAATGGACCTTCTGGACAGCATGGCACAATTCTTGTGCAAATGCAAGCTTCAACTCCACCAAATTCCTTACTATCTCAAGCCTGTATCACTGGAGTTAGGAAAATGGCCTGGGGTGTTAACTTTTTTAGATGAGAAAGTTGAGCTATAGATGACCAGCTTTTAAGTGATAACACAGGTTTTGGCTAAGGCGACCAGGACTTGGTGGTGAAGATAATTATGACTTTTTTAGAGTGTTGTACAGTTCTGAGTGAGGTAATCTTATAACTTTGCATGGTCTTCCATTGCTTGTTGACATTAAATTTTTTTTTTTTTTTTGGTGAGGAAGATCAGCCCTGAGCTAACATCCATGCCAATCCTCCTCTTTTTGCTGAGGAAGATTGGCCCTGAGCTAACATCTGTGCTGATCTTCCTCTACTTTAGGGATGCTGCCACACCACAGCCTGACAAGCGGTGCCTCGGTGCACGTCTGGGATCCGAACCCCGGGCTGCCAGCAGAGGAGCGCACGTACTTAACCACTAAGCCACGGAGCCGGCCCGACATTACAAATTTTAACATGAGAGGAGAGGTATTCATCTAACCTCTTAAGAGAAGCATCTCGATAACACTCATTCGGAGACCAGAGGTAGGGTGACATTTGCAAAATGATGAAGTTAGGATCCAATGTGTTATTTTCCCACAACAGGATATTGAGACTAAAGCCCAGCTCTAACTCAACCCGTGCTTGTCCTTCGATTTGTTCTAATTATCCCAAACAATTTGGTACAATTAACGAGCACAGAGGCAATACTATAAATTAGGCTAATATAAAAACCACGTTGTGCATGATCCTACTGATCCCTGTTAGCCTCAGGAGCTCACCTAATTCCTGGCAGAGCAGGTGGGGTGGGCTCTCCAACTTGACACCAGAACACAATTAGGTTT
Organism: Ceratotherium simum simum; assembly: GCF_057802395.1. NCBI lineage: Eukaryota > Metazoa > Chordata > Mammalia > Perissodactyla > Rhinocerotidae > Ceratotherium > Ceratotherium simum. The sequence continues at coordinate 15,918,011 of NC_141937.1, read as the reverse complement.
CTTTCTAAAGAGTTTACAGAAACAATACTGCAGAGTTGGCCGGTGGGCCATTTGAAGGGGTAGGATTTATCTTACAAAGTCATTAAAATAGTTGAGCAGGCAAGTGATGCTTTCCTTCTACGTTAGTGATTCCCAAGGCAGCGTTGGGGGTTGTGACTTGGCCCCACCCTTCTCCCCTGTAGTTTTCGGTGATCACTATAGCCAGGGTGTTACTGGAATTTAATGAGTTGGGGCCACAGATGCTTGAGATCCCACAAAGCCCAGGCCAGGCCTTCTTTTTTATTGGCCCTAAACTAACATCCATTGCCAGTTTTCCTCTTTTTGCTGAGGAAGATTAGCCCTGAGCTAACATCTGTGCCCATCTTCCTCTATTTTGTTATATGGGATGCTGCCACAGCATGGCATGATGAGCGGTGCATAGGTCTGTGCCTGGGATCCGAACCTGTGAACCCCAAGCTGCCGAAGCAGAGCTCACGGACTTAACCACTATGCCACCGGGTTGCAGGCCAGCCCTTCTTAAGAAAACAGTTTCTACCTAAAATGCCAATGCATCTAGAGAGGTGCTTCTAGAGAATTAAAGACTGGAGGCTGGGAGGAGACTAGCTAACATGTTATAATAATCCAGGCAAGAGCCGATAATGGCCTTGAAGTAGTGGCAGTTTGGCTGGAGAAATGGGGGTGAGATCAAGAGATACTAGGAGGTAGAATCAACAAGGTTCGATACCTGATTACCTGTCATGGGAACGGTGGGGTAAAGAATAAAGTTTCTGGATTGCCAACCTGGGTTTGGAGCCACATCCTGACATGGGTGGGGGCGGGGAGGTAATATTCGTTTTGGGAATGTTCAGTTTGGGAGACCTGTGAGATCTCCAGGGGTAAATGCAGAATCGGCAGCTGGATATATGGGTCTTCTAGACAGGACAGAGAGACAGCAATGGCTCTTCTGTCCTCTCTCTGTCCTTGAAGGCACAGAGGGAGAAATAAACTACATAAGTCCTTGCAACACTTCCTAAAATCTCATGCACAAACTTTGGTGACTAAGAAAGCTGAGGTTTTAGAGGTCATTCACCCTGTCACAGCAGTTTCCTCCTTTCCGAATGCATAACTAAGTACTTCCCAAGATTTTCCTCTTGTGAAAGTGCTTTATAAACTAGAAAGCAAAATGCACCATAATGTATGAATATTAGTAATTAGAAGAGAGAGATTAGAAGTAATTAGGAGAGATTTTAATAAAACTGTCCATCAGGAGCAACGTTGTGACCACTGATGACTGCTGTGTCCTTGGATATTTTGATAGATTCAGAATAATGATATTGATCTTCCTAAAACATCGTAAATAAATATACATCTTATTCAGATATGCTCTTCTTAAGAGACGAAACATCCACTTTGTATGTCATCGGCATTTATTTTCTTTCCTCCTCTCCCTGTGGCCTTTCCAGCATTTGTGGCCTGCGGGCACATCTCCCCAGGGAGTCTGGAAGGGGGTGGGGATGCAGCGTGAGTTGGGGACTCTGCTTGGGAGGAAGCCAAACCTGCAGTCTCTTCAAGGTCACTCCCAGACCTCCCCTGACTGTTTATCATTCAGGATCCTGGTTCTCTCTGGCTGGCTGCCTTCTGACCTTTGTCTGCTTGATGGGCATCTCTACCTCACTGGAAAGATAAAAGAATTCTTTAGTCCATTTTCTTTTGCTAATGAAAAAATTATAGAAAGAAATTTAAACCACTAATGGTTAGGAAGGGTTCCCTGGGCGATGTGATGGCGGCAGAAAGGGCCCTGGATCGGGAGACCTGGGCTCTGTAATTAACGGGGTGTAGTTGTACCATCTTGGCCAATTACCTAATGCCATTTTGTTTCCTCATCCGGATCCTTGCCTCTCTTACAGTAGGGAGGATCGTCTAGGTGGTCTCCTCAAAAACTACTTAGGGCATTTGGTTACTTTGGTTACATTCTTTTCTATGCTCACAGATTAGCTGGAAATGGCACAGATACCTTTCTGGCCCTTTATTAGCTCCCCTGGCCATTATAATTCTGAGAAGAAAGCAGAAGCAAGAAAGGACTATAGCAGAAATTATATGGTAATGCTGTGGTTCAGAAAATGTGGCCACTGGCACCATCATCATCATCATCATCATCATCATCATCATCATCATTTGGGAACCTGTTTGAAATGCCAATTATTGGGCCCCACCCTGGACCGACTGAATCAGACACTCAGGGGGCCAGCCTGCAATCTGTTTGATCAAGCCCTCCAGGAGATTCTGCTGTGCTGAAGCTCTAAGACCACAGTAATAACATAAGGCTATAAAACGGATTTAAGTGAAATGCCTCAATAGCAGAACACAAAGGTTAACAGGTGAAAAAGCTTTCCCCTTCCAGTTGTTTCTAGCCCACAGAAATGTTTGCATATTTGGGAAAACATCATTTGAGCCACATAGGGGTTTGAATCCTGGCTCTCTCTATTTGGCTGGATAACCTCAGAAAAGTTACTTCTCTGGGCCTCAGTTTCCTCGTCTGTAAAACCTGGACACGTCTGACAGGAGTGTTGGGAGGAGTAAACGTAAGCACGTAGCACAGACACCTAATACAGGGTCTCACTTTCCCCCCATTCAGCCCTTCAGTTGACAATGCATTCTTCACCAGGAGCAATCTTCACAGCAACCAGGGAATTTAGGCAGGGCAGGTTTTGTTCATTTTCCAGAAAACAGCACAAATGAGTCAAGAATTTAATAACCAGTCTTTATGTTCAGAAATATTTTGATTTGCCTGAGAATGAAACACCAGAATATCATTTCATCCTGGTCCATTCTTTTTACACTAAAGATTCTAGGTCTAATTTTTATGTTATTGAGAGAGTGGTTAAGAGTTTAGTTGCTATTTTTCCAGTTGTTTAAGAAGCCAGTACTAGAAAAGGCAGATTAATTGATTGTTATCTTAAGATGATTAATTTATTTGCTTAAAGATTTCTAAGCCTAAATCTTGTTTACCTGCAAATGATGTATAGCAATAATTTGTTCTAGACTAAAATGGAAGACTAAAACAAAGCAAAATGCAATTTAGGTACTTTGAGGATTCTGATATTGTCATAAAAATGCAAAGTCAACCTGAAGAATAAGTCACATTCCATTATAATTAACTAGAAGCTTCATACAAATAATTTTGTCTTAGAATTCATTCCTAGTGAATTAGTGAAGAGGGCTCCCCCTCCCCCACCGTAATTCCTAGCCACATTGAGGGAGGAACTGTACCCACATACCATCCTCCCCAAGCGTTCTTCTAAGTGCCTACATCTTTTTAAACACAGCAATTTGGTGTTTTACCTAAATGTGTGACTGAAGCCTGACATTTTGAACTGAAGGGTTTATTTTGAATGCCTCAGCTCTCCCTTTCTTGTAGGGTGGAATTACAAAAAACAATAGTGGGTAGTTCCTACAGGTTTAACAAGGAGAAGGTTTGGGGGCCACTCCACTCTCTAATCTTATATCACTGTCCAAAGCTACCTTGTTTGTTTATTCATTTCTCAGCTTTATTGAAGAATAATTGACAAATACATTTTAATGGAATGCTTTCTTCCCATTAAAGCCATATTTCCTATGGCAAAATAAAACCCTACAGTACTTTACTGTAAAAATCTATTTTTTAGCCACCTCTGTTGAATGAGTGACTCATTTTTTATTGTTTTCCCTATGAAAGGAAAGATAGTAGAACCAGTGGTGTTAATATGGGCTAGAACATGAATGACAGCTCAAATTAATTCTGAAGCTTAGGTGCTCAGATGGCTCATACCATCAACTGAAATTTCCAAAGCTTATTTAAATTGGTACCATCAAAAACTCAGAATAAATCATTAAACTTATAACCTCTTGGGATTAAATAGGCATGGAGCATTCCAGGGTAGGGTGAGGGGGCTTCCTTATCTGTACCCAGCTCTTCCTTTTGGGAGGGAACTGGCATTGTTGGGGTCTGCCACAGTGGAGGAGGTGGCCACAGCTGGTGCTGAGTCCCTGCACCCCATACATGATGAGTAGGTGAACACAATGTCTGCCCATCCCCCTCCACCAAGGTGTGGGAGCTGGGAGCTCAACCCTCTCTCCTCACCCACCAGGGCCCTTGTGATTCCCATGACTTTCTGGTCTTCAGCGCCCTATGGTTGCATCTCATGTCCCTTCAAGGCTGCCTGGGGGTGGCGTGGAGGGCTGTGGAGGCTCACCCTGATTTCCCCTTTCACAGATACTCAGAGAAGTTAACTTGGCACAAGACTCATTTAAGTTGGGAGATGTGAAGATAGTTTAAAAAAAAAAAGATGAAATTGGAAACCTCTCAATATTTAATAATCTAGGTTTATATAGCATCAACGTGTGTCATCCTTAGGCAAACACCTCTTGGCCTCTTTTTCCTTCCTTGTAAAAGAAAGTTGGATAAGACCATCTCTAGACCCATTCCTGGTCAAACCTGGACCGTTCGTAGCATCTTCATTTAGTTTACTCATTTGATTCTCACAATCTTATGACCCAATGCAGTTATCAACGTCCTCATTTTACAAAGGTGGAAAATGCCACTCAGGGGAATTGCCCAAAGTTCTGCAGACACAAAGAGGAGACAGCGAGAAAGCGACCCCTCGGCAATGCTCTCTGCTTCCCCTTCCTACATCTTTTTGGGTACACAAAGTAAGACACAGATAAAATCGTATTCCCATTTAATTAAATGTTTATTCAATGAAAGTATGTATAAAAACTTACAAATCTGAGAACTCAACTATACATGAAATAGGATGACGGGATATTCAGTTTTTAACATATACGTACAGCACAGCTATTAACTGTTTTTCCCTTCCCCTTCGGTCCTTAGTTCTGGCTCCTGTTTTGTCCTGTGAGACCATTCTGTTATTGGCCTAAGTGAAGATTAATGGACAAATTTTACTGTTTTTAGGCCAATGGAGGAAATTTCAGGTGTTAAAAAAGAAAAAATTTGGAGACTGAACATCAGAATCAAGTTTTTTCCCAAAGAGCAATTAGGTTTTTTGTCCTGATTTCTCTTGGCCATTTTTGATGTTTCAGTGAATGTTGCCAGTAAACTGTTAGCATGAAGACGTTACAGTTACTACATATTCTGCTCACAACCTCCCCTGTAAGATGCTCGTTCCTGTAGCCTTTTTCCTGCAGTACACACTGATTAAAGAGCAGATGGTTGGTGCTAAAACAAGTTTACTACTGGCAACTGCTAGAATGGCCTGTCATTTTTTCATCAGAAAGATAATCTCTAGAATAGTACCTTCAAATCTGATTTTTAAAACCACCAACAAATTTGTCAGAAACTAAAATACAGCATTTTGTTGTTCAACTTTGAAAGAAGCCAGCAATCAGATAAGGCATGTGCATTAATTCACCTCTTCCACACATCTGCTCTTACAAACACACAAACTCACAGCTTGTCATGTTTTATCCAAAAATTAAGATTGCCATCACATTATTACTTTTTCGTGTTTTGTTCAAGTAGATTTCTTAACTAATGATTTTTCTTGACTGGACATAATCTCAAAGGATGCATTCTGATATAAGACACCTGGAGGATGAATCCTAAGAACATTTTCTTGGGTTAAAAGTTTCCCCACACCTTCTAGATTTTGCATAGTTCAGAGCCCGGCTGTATCTCTAAGAAGCATGCTGTATTTTCGAACACTGTTTTTCTGAGAAGGAAGATTTATTCCCAGGGAAAGTCATAATTTTAGCTTACCAAATTGCATTCTAGTTGTTTTGTTACATACCCTTCATTAGTTCCAAGTATGCTTTTAAATAATCTAAGCTTCTCAAAATCTATTTGAGTTTAAAAGTACTACTGACCATTATCTTTCCAATATCCCCTGAATTAAAGTAAATATGTTCCAGGTTGACAATGCACAAAACCTTTAGGGAGGAGGGGCTGGGGACGGCGGAAGGGGGCAAGGAGAGAGGGACCAGGGACCTGTTTGTATCATGCCATGGAGAACTCCAGTTCTGAATTGGGGGAAGGGAAGGAAGATAGTCTTTGTAAAAATGACAGTTTTTAAAAAGGTAAGTAACATTCAGTCTAACAACACTGTTTCCTGTTCCTTTTTGATGGAAGCTAACACTGGGTGGTCAGTTTCCGTTACCTCGGAGTCCCCACTGCCCAGGAGAATGGACCGCCCTTCGTCTAAGGCAAAAACGTCCGAGTTCTGGTTTTGGCAAGAATGTTTAACAACCTCATTGGGGGTGGAGAATGTTTTGTCACACAAGTTGCACTTGTAGGGTTTGTTGGTTTGTACCAACATGTTGTCCATCTGGCTGCCCTCCTCAAACGTGCAGAGCTCCAGAGTCTGTTTGTCCACCATGGTGTACGTGTCGATGCTCTGGTTGAGGCACACGTGCCGGGCAGCCTGGTTGGCCCTGCAAAAGCTCTTGTCACAAGTGCTGCATTTGAAAGGCTTCCCGGTGTGGATGTACATGTGTTCCCGCCAGTGGCTCTTCTGGATGAACTTGCGTCCACAGATGGTGCACTCGTACTTCCGCCTCTTCACCTCCCTCTCCTGGTCCGCCTGCTCCAGGTTGTCAATGTCTGCGATGTCCGAGGGCGGCGGCGTCTCCGAGTGCTGCTGTCCGTCGATGATTGGGGAATCTGAGACGTGCTGCAGCTCACTGTCACTTATCATCCCAGCTTCAGGCACGTCCAAGGCGTCCTTCCCCAGGTCAGCTGCGTTGCTACAAAGAGACAGGGGGACTCGGCTCTCTCCCGGCTGGCTTGACGTGAAAGGGACGCCCGTGTGGATCTGGAGGTGTTCCCGCAAGCTGCTCCGGAGGGTAAAGCGCCGTCCACACAGGTGGCAGGCGTAGTACTTGGGAAAGCTCCCGTTCCTCTTCATGATGCTCGGCTTGACGTGGGCTATGGTGAGGGACGCAGGCTGTTCGTCAGAGGAGGAGGCTTCCAGATTGGTCTCCTCCCCAGGGGGAGGGGGAGGAACAGGAGTGGAAACGAGCTCCGGAGACAGGGAGGTCTGCAGCGGGTCTGAGGGAGTCATGTGTGTCCGATTCACCTGGGTCAGGTTTGAAGTCAGCTGCGAGAGCTGGGAGGCCTCAGGTACCTGTTCTTGGCTCATCCTCGAGGGCTGTGGCCGTGGATCTCGGGCAAGTTTTTCAGGTGCAGAAGCAATCTTGGTGGCTTGTCTCAACTGATGGTCTGCAATCTGAATGCCATACAAGGAAGAAGCCAGCGGGAAAACTTGGTCAGGATGAGAAAAGGCTCCTTGGCTGGCCAGGCTAGCCTCCTGGATGAGTGGGTAAGCGTGGAGAAACTTGATCCCCTGTTCTAAGCGAACGGGATCAATCAGCTGGGGCGCCATCTTTCCAGTGTACATCAAATGTAAGAGATAGCTGAAGATGTCAGGCTGGATGTCAGTTGGTTTCAAACGGACACACTCACTGAAAGAAACAAGGAAAAAGTCTGTAAGTAATGTCAACTTATGTCTCCAACGATAACATAAAGCCTGAAGAAAGAAACAGGCACTTTTAAAGGCAAATGAAAATAAGAACATTCCCCATTTCTTACTATTAGTAAGTTTCATGAAATGGAAAGGGATACTCAAGAGAGATAACTGGAACCTATATAATTTAACTTTAATTATAGTAAGAATAGAGAGAAATTCAATAAATATATTCTAAAGGACTGAGAAAGGAAAAGTTCACATTAAACAAATGTGATATCTTAACTCATAGACTCTTGAAGCAGTTCTTCTCCTAGTAATCTATGTAAAATTTTATCATATCATATTTTTATAGAGAACTCTTGAAGTTCTCTATAACAAATTCTGTGTTTCATAGAGAGGATCCACTGCTTCCTATCAGTCTGAGAGTGACTTGTGACCCAGGAATGGTTAGGAACCACTGACCTGGCTGATCTTGAGCTAAAAGCCTAGGATTCCATATTGATCCAATGGCACCCAGAGCTCAGCAGGAGATCTTTTAAGGTAAGTCAAATGATCTACCTGATCAGAAAATTTCTTCATTTGTTAATGACATAAGGGAGCTGGACTAGCATGAACAAGTGCCTGAGAGCAAGACAACAAAAAGGAGAGAAAAAGAAAACCTAATTCTGTCGCTGCTCTGCAACTCTGACCTAGCTCCAGCATGACGGTGGAAGCACCGTCAAGGGAGGCGAGCCACAGCCCAGCTCTACTGGAGTCAGATCACCTCCCAGCGTTGCCAGACTGCATTAAAGGCGCTCCGGGACAACTCAGTTCCTCACCAAATGTGATCATCCTCATCACTGCAGCTGGGGTTCACAGGCGTTATCTCACTGAACTGCCATTAACTCTCATTTCAGAGATAAGGGATCGAGGCTCAAAGGGATTAAAACCTTGCTCAACATCACAGGGTTAGTAAGCGGTGGAATTAGGAATTACATCTGGGTCTAATTCCAAAGCCAGGATTCTTCAGAGCATTAAAACAATCCTGTGTAGTAGATAAGGCAGATTTGATTATTCCCATCTGAGACACATGGAAACTGAGGTCCCAAAAAGTCAGGTGACTTATCTGAGGCACCTAAAGCAGTGGGGGTATTGCTGATTTTCTAACTTTCAGACTCGACTGTTGCCATCATTCCAGATACATCATCTTGATCAAGCAGCAATAATCAAGAGTCCTCAGGAACTCTTCCTAGATCATCAGTAATGACAGAAATTCTAACGCATCATTAGAAATCAATGAGATGTAGGGGCTGCCTGGTGGCGCAAGCGGTTAGGTGCGCGCGCTCTGCTGCGGCCGCCCAGGGTTCGCCGGTTCGGATCCCGGGCGCGCACCGACGCACCGCTGGTTGAGCCATGCTGTGGCGGTGTCCCATATAAAGTGGAGGAAGATGGGCATGGATGTTAGCCCAGGGCCAGTCTTCCTCAGCAAAAAGAGGAGGATTGGCAGATGTTAGCACAGTGCTGATCTCCCTCACAAAAAAAAAAAAAAAAAAAAAAAAATCAATGAGATGTATATGTCTCTATTATGAGGTATGTGCCACCATCTACTGAGTGAATATATTCTACTGACAATGCATTTTCAACTTCAAAGACATCTTCCTTGAATGCCTTTAGAATTTATACTCACTCATTACACTACTTCTTACTGTTATAACTCTTTTTGGCTCCATTAGCTATTTATCTTATTAACAAATATTTTCCAACATGCTAAAATAAGAACAATGTGCCCTGCTCTTCTAAATTTAATATTTTATTCTATTAAAAAAAGAGAAAGTGACGTTGACAGCAATTGGTGACAGCACAGATTTGAATAAGTACTGAATTGCTATCAGTGTGGGTATATTTCAAGATGACTGTAAAGAAATAATCACGTGAAAAACGTTTCACTACAAAGTATGGAAGAGAAAGAAAAAAGATCAAGCATAGAAACTGGCACCCCTTTGACAGTGTAAAGGGAAAAGTCTACGTGACTAGTTTTTAAAAAGACACACAGATCATTCATATCTTTATTTGGAGTTTTTTCATAGCCTTTTAAATTATTTATATTGCTTTAAATAGGAATGCAAATACAGGCAGTCTTCCCTTTATGCACAAGGTGAGTGCTAACAATATTACGTGTACACTAGAACATATTTAGATGCCCTAGGGAAGTTCAATATTCAACATAAAGCTTCAGGGATTATGTGTGGTGAAGAATAATAATGTAAAAATCAACTCCAAAGCGAAGACATAACTGGAGGGGATCTTTCCAGGGCCGGGCAGAGGCCTAGAGAACTGGCAAACCACAGGCCTTTAGAGATGCAAACACCCCCAAGAGACTATAGGGCATCTTTAGTTCTGCCAGGATGGAATGTTCCTCCAGGCAGAAGGAAGGGATAGTTAGTGAGCCCCTCTGCCCCCTAGAAAAGGGACAGGCACAAGTTCAAAGTGGGGTGTGTTTTTCAGCATCCAGGAGATCTAACTACCAAGTAGGGCCCCTTTCCATAAAAACTCTGCTGTAAGTTTTGTAATTTCCCCTCATTTGCTATTGTCTAGGTTGTCCTCTGTCCACCACCTGTGAAGGATGGTGACTCCACAGTAAACCTCTCAAACTTTAAAGAGCTGTGTGTAGTCTCTGATGGCAAAGAAGGGTGGAGCTGGGGAGGGCCCGCAGAGCTGGTGAGAAACTATGGAGGAGAGGAAGGCGAGTCCCTGGGTTTACTGCCAGCGCCCAGTGCCCAGCAGGTCTCCAGACACCAATTTATCTTGTTTATTTTAATTTGTTTTCTTAAAGGAGAAGTACATGTGCACACACATACACACAGACACTTAAAAAAAATTATTTAGGAAAGTTCCTTATGTGGCATCCAGCCATCTCTATCCTTGCCTGCTGTCATTCCCAGGCAGCCTGACCTGCCTGCTTAATCACCCAGCTCGCTGGGGGCCAGACTCTGGTCACTTCCAAGTCCTCTGGGAAGGACATGGCTCTCTACAGTGTAATTACACCTAAGTGGTTTGACTTGTAGACGTCTGTGTGACATAACACTTTTATGTAGGAAAAATATAGTTTTAGTACAGCTAGAAGCCCTTCGTACCAACTTTCACAGTAATTTACATTTTCAATTTTTCTTTCACTAGGATCTTAAAGTAAAAGACGGGATTAAAGAAATTTGAAAAGAAGGATTTTTAAATAATGTTAGACCTTGTCAAAAGGTTGTACTTAGCAAGGCCTATCCTTCAGTTTTTATTTTTGAGAGCTCCAAGTCTGCAGGCCCATAGGATTTAAAACTTACCGCTTAGAGGAGCGTACATAAGACAGAGACATCTAGTGGTAACTACAGACACAAAACTCTCTAAGCTAAGTGTGAAAAAACTATTCAGTCTTCTTGAGTAGCCAGGTGGCAGTGCACAGCGCCCTGCAAAGGAGGTGCCGGTTTAAAAGCACGTCCCTGCCCTTCATCCAGTATTTGGCTTCTCTCAATGAGGTGGGCAAGGCCCCCGGGCGGCAGTGCAAATGGTATTTATTAGTGTAACACACTAATAAATAGTGTGTTATATCTGGTGCAATAACACACTAGTGTTTAAACTTGGGACTCCTATCTACACAGATATCACATTCCTTTGTTAGAAAGGCATTTACTTACTGCCCTGTACTTAAGATGAGTTTCTTGCATTTAATTAAAACTCATTACGTTGTATTCTTTTGCTCCTCAAAATTAAAATCTTCCCCCTTTTTAAGACAATTTAATTCATAGTGTTGAGACTTCTAAGTACCCATTAGCTATGAAGTCTCTGAGAATGAAGTAAAAGGGAGCATCCCTGGTGTCACAAGATAAAGCCACCTCTGCTTGCCATTAATCCTAGTATTTGCCCATCCTGCTTTTCCAGACATTTATCAAGAGGCTATTATTTACAAACACCTGAACTATACATTTTGGTGTTCAAAAAGATTAGTAAAACCCAGTCTCTGCCCTCAAACTTACGAATGAGGAGGGGAGGTAAGTACACAAATAACAACAAAGGGAAATGTGCAGATCTTACAAAATGGCATAAATCAAGTGTTATGAAATGTGAGAGAGGAAGAGGTCGCTTTGGATCATTCTGGTTGACGTGATTAGGGGAGGGGTCAGGGAAGAGGTGATGGTGACCTGGGACTAAGGGAATGGGCAGAACACCAGCAAACTGGTGGTTCAGGTGAGGGGGTGTCCCAGAGAGGGTAGTCGGAGACGAGGCTGGATGGAGGTCAGGCTCCAAGCGGAGCCTTGAAAGACAGAATAAGGAATCTGTGTGCTGTTTAGATGTGCAATGGGTATCCTCTAGGTTTCCAAACAAAGGAATAACACAACCTAGTAGGTTTCTGATCAAAGGCACACTGAAATCAAAGCAATGCTTAGGAATATCAAGCTGACAGTAATGTGGAAAATGATGAGAAAATAGAAGTGAGAAGGGGAAGGAAAGGACTAATGAGAAAGGTGTTTTGAAGAAAACATGATTAGGGCACTAATAAGATGATTTTAAAGAGATTTTAAGTATGGGTTACTAGAAGATGAAAATGTAGGGAAGCCAGGAGGGACTGGAGGGAAGACTTCACTCAGCTGTAGACACGCTAAATGAGACAAAAGCAGGAGAGCCAATTCCAAAGGTCTAGCAGGCAGCCTGGGGCCTTGGGGAATAGTTGTGGAGACAGAGAAAGACCAAGGCCAGAGGCAAGATCCAGGAAAAAATGAGCTCCCACCAGGAAAGCACACACAGCAAGAAGCATGGCGAGCCCCAGACCAACTCACCCAAACTCACAGGGACTCCTGTTGAGAGCGCAGAACAAGGGATATTCAGAGTTATCAAAATGCAGACGACCCTCAAGAAGGAAGAAAACGGCAGCAGATGCTGCAGAGGACAATGAAGACAGAGGCTGAGAGCAGAGCAGTGGTTCTGCTGGAGAGGTGACCTTGGAGAAACGATTTTAGGAGAGTGATGGGGGAGAAACCACAGCGCCAGCAGATAGGAAGCGTGTGGGGTAAGGAGGTACGAGCAAGGCTACAGATCACCTCCGATCATAGAAGGTTCTGAAGAACTTTCGTGGTAAAATACAGGAGAAGCAGCACTGCCATCAAGACAGCCGTGTAAGGAAGTGCTGATCCTTTATGGACTTGTGGAGGGGGCACAAAGTATAAAATAAAAAGTACAGAATAAAAACCAAGGGTAGGATCTGGGAGCATGAGGGTGGAAGATGGTTTTCCTTAGACGGGGAGAGGCCCTATTCTCCAAGAGGAGAGGTGGGATGAAAAAACTAAGTGAAGAGACTGAGATTGAGATGTTTTAAGAGAGAAAAGAAGGAAAGTGGAGGAAAACACGCCATCAAGCTTCTCATTAGAATAGGAGACAAGGATAAATACTGAACGTCAGGGGAGAGTGGGGGGGCTGGGACTGGAGGAGCGAAAGGATGGGATTAACGAGGTCGTGCAGCCAGCTGGTAACGGACACCAGAGAGGGTGTTCGGAGGTGGAGGGCTGCTTGGGGCTCAAGGACTCCTGAAAGCCTGAGTGACCAAGATGCGGAAGGGGGCAAGTGAAGTCACGAGGGACGTGGGAGCCCAGGAGCCTGGGGAGAGGGAGTGAGACCCGTGGTCTTGCAGAGGGCAAAGAGTGGGTTCAGTGGGAAAGAGGGCCCCGGAAGGCAGAGTCCACAGTCATTCGATATTAGCAACCACGTTAGTTACCTGGTCTGATGGACAAACAACATCTTAAAGTAATTGGAGAATGAAGCAAGAACGGATTTGTGTGCCTTGAAGTACACATCGCCGATGGCAACCGTGCAGTCACACAGGAAACCGAACTCGCGCTGAGCGTTTAACTGCTGCAGGAGAATAAGTCCATGGTTGGCCAAATCCATGTTTTTAAAAATCTGCAAAGCAAACAATTTGTTTTTTTTAACAAAGGTGATTCACAAATCAGTATGTGTCCTTTATAGTCACCAATAGTAACGATCACAGCTAACACGGCAGGCACTGCTCAAAACGTTACGTAAATTAACTCAACTGGTCTTTACATCAGCCCTCTGGGTGGTTCTGTCCTTACTCCCGTTTTACACATGATGCATTTAGGGTAGATTCAGCGATTATGTGATTTGCCCAAGTTTGCACAGATGGCAAGTGGAGGGGCCAGGAAATGAATTTGGGTAGTCTGCCCTCGAGACAGCAAATATTCCTGGATCATTTAGTCTTTTAGTTTAAGACTCTATTTTTTTTTTTATAATTTTATTTATTTATTTTTCCCCCAAAGCCCCAGTAGATAGTTGTATGTCATAGCTGCACAGCCTTCTAGTTGCTGTATGTGGGACGCAGCCTCAGCATGGCCGGAGAAGCAGTGCATCGGTGCACGCCTGGGATCCGAACCCGGGCCGCCAGCAGCGGAGCGCGCGCGCTTAACCGCTAAGCCATGGGGCAGGCCTCTAGTTTAAGACTCTAAATGCCAATTCTAATGATCTATCAGAAGTGTCAACTCTTCCACAGGGATAAATAAATTAAGGTGGGGCCACAGCAGGGTCGGGTGAAGATCTCACTAGGTTTGGGGCAGTTTTCCATTTCCTACCATGAGGACACGGCTGCCCTGCCCCGACAGGAGATAATAACGACACATTCATTACTCCCATGGACGCTTACACTCATAGGATGGGTGCTCTTCTTCTTTTGTGGAGGAGGAAATGGGCTTGAGAGGTGTGAGTAACTCACCAAGGCCATCTAGTAGAAGGTGGGGAAGTCAACATTTACATCTGAATATTCTGACTCCAAATTCTAAGATATTCATTCCTCACACTTCACGCAAACAAACCACTAGGCCTGACTCTATCTCTAGTAGGGGCACTGCCCCTAGAGGAGGGCTGGTTCATGAAATCAGTAGGCTGCTCTTTCCCAGAGTCAAACAGCATTTGTAAAAGCCCACCACACACAGATCAACATTATACTGAACAGTGTACTTCATGGTTAGAAAGAGTCGACGCTTTCTCCCTAAGACTGGGAACAAGGCAAGGATGCCCGCTCCTTCTATTCAACACAGTACTGGAAGTTCCAGCTAGTGCAATAAAGCAGGAAAGGAAATAAAGCACATATAGACGGGAAAGGAAGAAATAAAACTGTCCCTATTTGCAGATGACATGATTATTATGTAGAAAATCCCAGGGAATCTACAAAAAACTCCTAGAACTAATAAATGAGTTCGGCAATGCCATGGGATAGAAAATCAACATACCAAAATCAATTGTAATTCTGTATCCTAACACTGAACATGTGGACACTGAAATTAGAAATGTAATACAATTTACAATCCCCCCAAAATGAAATACATAGGTGTAAATCTAACAAAACATGTAAAGGACGTCTATGTTGAAAACTACAAAATGCTGATGAAAGAAATCAAAGAAGATCTAAATAAATGGAGAGACATATCATATTTATGGTTAGGAAGACTCAACCTAGTAAAAATACCCATTTTTTCCAAATCAACACAATTCTTATCAAAATCCCAGCAAGATTTCTTTTGTGGATACAGACAAGAATATTCTAAAATATATATGTAAAGGCAAAGAAACAGCTAAAACAATTTTCTTTTTTTTTTTTAAAGATTTTATTTATTCATTTTTTTCCCCCCAAAGCCCCAGTAGATAGTTGTATGTCATAGGTTCACATCCTTCTAGTTGCTGTACGTGGGACTCGGCCTCGGGTTGGACGGAGAAGTGGTGCCTTGGGGCGTGCCCGGGATCCGAACCCGGGCTGCCAGCATCAGAGCGCACGCACTTAACCGCTAAGCCACAGAGCCGGCCCTAAAACAATTTTCAAAAAGAGTAATAAAGCGAGAGGAATCAGTCTGTCCGATTTCAAGATGTATTATGTAGCTACAGTATTCAAGACTGCGTGGTATTGGTGGAAGGATAAACACACAGATCAACGGAACAGAATACCAGGAGCAGACCCACATAAATACGCACAATTTGCTCACAAAAGCACAAAAGCAATTCAGTGGAGGAAGAATAATGTTTTCAATAAAGTGCTGGATCAATTGGGCTTTCCACAGGCCAAAAACAAGAAAGAACTTTGATCTAAGTCACGTACTTTATATAAAAATTAACTCAAAATGCACCACAGACTCAAATGTAAAACACCAAACTGTAACTTTTGGGGAAAAAAATGGGAGAAAATCTTAGGGATCTAGGGATAGATACAGAGTTTTTATACTTGACATCAAAGGTACAATCCATAAAATGAGAAATTGATAAACTGGACTTTATCAAAATTAAAAACTATTGTTCTGTGAAAGATCCTGTTAAGAGATCCTGTTCTGTGAAAGATCCTCAAAGACTAGGAGAAAATATTTGAAAAGCTTTGCAAACTAGTGCTTTGATAAAGGACTAGTATCTAGAATATATAAAGAATTCCTGAAACTCAACAGTAAAAAAACAATCAAATTAGAAAACAGGCAATTGACTGGAAGGGACATTGTACCAAAGGCGATATACAGATGGCAAATAAACACATGAAAAGATATGCAACACCATAAGCAATTAGGAAAAGCAAATTAAAACCACAATGAGATTTCACTACATACCTATCAGGATGGCCAAAATAAAAAATAATGACAACACCAGATGCTGGTAAGGACGCTGAGAAACTGGACTGCTCATATGTTGCTGGTGGGAATGTACAATGGTGTATCCACTCTGGAAAATGGCAGTTCCTTAAAAAAAACTAAATATGCAACTACGATACAACACAGTAATTGCACTCATGGACATTTACCCCAGAGAGACGAAAACTTATGTTCCCACAAAGACCTGTACGTGGATACCCACAGCAGCTTATCCGTAATAGTCAGAAACTAGAAACCACCCAGATGTTCTCCCACGGGTGAATAGTTAAACACTGCGTGGTACGCCCATACAACAAAACGCTACTCAGCCACATAAGAAGAAATGACGCTGTGGCTTAAGGTGGGTGAATTACAAAACCAATCCCCAAAGGTTACATACTGTATGATTCCATTTATATAACATTCTGGAAAATTACGCAAATGGAGAACAGATGAGTAGTGGAGGGGAGGAGAGGGGAGCAGGAGGGAAACAGGTTTGGCTTATGGCAACATGAGGGATCCTGTGGACAGAAATGTTCTGTAGCTCAGATATATCCATGTCAATACCCTGGTTGTGATATTGCACTACAGTTTTGCCAGATGTTTCCAGTAGAGGAAACTGCGTAAAGGGTATATGGGATCTCTCAAAGATTTCTTGCAACTGCAAATGAATCTATAGTTATCTCAAAATAAAAAGTTTAACTAAAAACAAAGCCCACCACATTAATTAATTAGCCAGATTTTTAAAAAATGGTAACTATGATGCTTAACTTCAGAATTAGGGAAGCTACTGTGGAGAATGCATTACCAACAAGCTTAAAAAAGAAAAAGAAAAACAAAACAGACCCATGGCAATTCTTACTCAGCTGGTGTTGAACTCCCCACTCTCCTTCCTGTTCTGGGGATGATGTGGCAGGTTCAGAAATTAACAAGTGTGCCCCCAACTAACCGAACGAAATGGAATAAGACTTTAAGAGAATGATCAGCTCACAAAGCAAGAATCCAGGATGTCAATTTTCGTGTTTTCTACCAAGAGCCATATCCAAGTGTGAGAGGAGGAGAGTCATCCAAGTTTGCAGTGATGTAGGTAGAAAGACCCAGACTATAGATTCATTTAAGCACGAACATCAATGGCATGGCTCAGGAACTTAGTTCCCCAACGTCTTCTGCGTATGTCAGAGAAGCTGAAAGCACTAAGATTAGGAAGGGGAGACAGAGAAAAGGCATGGGGTTCATGATGAAAGCCAGAGACGCTGCCAGGTCACAAAGTAAATGGGATTACAAAGAGACATCACTCTAACCTGAACCTCCACCTGGATAGAACTTCAGAGGCTTGTCTTCAAGGCTGTTCTCTGGAAAGTGCCAGAACACTTCATTTTCCATCTTACTAACTTGCCTTTCTCTACAAAAAGGTACAATATCCTCTAAGAGAAGACTGTGATGAGCTGCTTTATCACACACTCTGACTCTGATCATGATTACCTACATGCTTAGGCAGCTTCCGGTGTCACTTTCACAGACAGTAGCTTCAAGTACAGTCACACATGACAATTTATCCCTTGACGACAACGACGAGAGTGGCTATTACCTATGAAGTGTTTACTATGAACCATTCATTTCTCTTTGTTATTCACTTAATTTCACACTAGCTTGAGCTATCTGAGGTATTGCTACCCATATTTTACAAATGAGAAGCAGGCTTACAGAGGTTAGGTAGGTTGCCCAAGATTATAGAATCTGTAAGCACGAGAAGTGGGATTTAAACTGGGGTTCATCTAATTTGTCAGAATATACTATATGCAGGTGTGTTTGTTTCAAATTAATAAGAAACATTATTTTTACTACTGCTTTAAAGTATATATGCTTGTTGTAAGAGATTCAAATATTATGGACACACAATAGAATTGTCCACGCAACTCACCCCCACCCATTTCCCCATACTCCAGCCAACACTGGGTATTATTATTTTTTAAAGAATCTTTGGGCCAGCCATGGTGGCCTAGTGGTTAAGTTCAGCACACTCTGCTTCAGCAGCCCAGGTTCGGATCCCGGGTGCGGATCTACACCACTCATCAGTGGCCATGCTGTGGCCATGACCCACGTACAAAATAGAGGAAGACTGGCAACAGATGTTAGCTCAGGGCGAATCTTCCTAAGCAAAAAAAAAAAGAATCTCTGCCAATATCACTTCTTTACCTTGTATGGATTTGATGATGAACTGAGTATATTTCTATGTTTATTGATCATTTATATTTCCTCTTATATCTCTGCATGAGCTTTGCCCATTTTTCTATGGGGTTGTCTTTTTCTTATCCATCTGTAAAACACTTTGTATATGAGAAAATAAGCCCTTTGTCACATACGTTGCGAATATTTTTCCCACTTTCTTTTGATTTTGTTTTATAGAGTTGTTTTTTTTTTTTTTTTGGTGAGGTAGATTAGCCCTGAGCTAACATTCGTCGCCAATCCTCCTCTTTTTGCTGAGGAAGACCGGCTCTGAGCTAACATCCATGCCCATCTTCCTCTACTTTATATGGGACGCCGCCACAGCATGGCTTGATAAGCAGTGCGTTGGTTCGTGCCTGGGATCCGAACCTGTAAACCCTGGGCCGCCGCAGCAGAGCGCAGGCTCTTAACCTCTACGCCACCAGGCCGGCCCCTATAGAGATTTTTGACATATATAATTTTATGTTTTAATGTCATCAAACTTATCAATATTTTATAGGAAGATTTTGAGGTTTGAGTTTTTACATTAACCAATAACTATCATCTCCTTCGATACAGCCAAATGTACGGCTCCCTCTTGTTCCATGAACAGACTAACAAGTATTTTATCCAGACCATAAGAATGAAGCCATGATAAAACTGCAAAATGTTTCTTTTTTAAGGGTGTCTACTAGTTATTTTTAGGATCTCAATTTAGGAACATCTAGAACAGGAAACAAACTGAATATGTCTTTCAAATATAGAGGGAAGAACACACGTACAGGAGTCTCAGAGAAGTGAAAAAACCAAATAAAAGGAGGAAAAATGAAAAGAATGAGTTACATGTTCAAAATTCACAAAGGAGAAAAAACTCTCCCACAGATCAATTTTTAAAAATCTTATTTTAGAGACTAAAAACACCTTTCTCAAGAAGAAAAATAAAAACAACCCCTCTAGATTCTTACAAATGTGAATGAGCCTGAGAAGATGGAGTGAGAGGGAGGAGCGGAAAGGAGGGAGGAGACCAGAGCACCTCACCAGCAGTTCCCACCCCACCCCCGCCCAGCTGACAACACTGCCCTTTCCCAAATGTTATTTCCTCATCAGGGCCCCCTTCATAATCTTTCCCATGAGGCTTTGCTTGCACAAGATTGCTGTGTAAATGGGGGACGCAGCATCTCCCCCTTTGTCGAAATGGATGTCTGCTCGCCCACCTCCATCACCTGCTCACTGACCGCATCACACCTGTCCCCTCTGCACTGAAAATGGCTCAGCAAGGTCACCAGGGGCCTCTGTTCCCCAGCTCTATGGACCAGCAGCTCACTCGACCTCTCTGCGGCATCTCATACCCTTCCTCTTGCTCCATAAATATTCTGTCCTGGCTTCCAGGCCACTGCGCTCTGGTTTTCGTCTCACCTCTGGCTATTCTATTTTAATCTCCATCAAAGACTCCTCTTTCGCTGATGTTCCTTTGCCTTTGGTCCACAGCCCACTTCTCATTCTGCAGACTCTCTTTGATGATCTGATCCACTTCTACTCGGCTGTCCCACAGGAACCCTAAATTCAATCTGGGTAAAACAACTCAAATCCTCTCCCCATCCCCCATTTCCCCCAAAGGGCAATAAAAGCTACGGACACAAACCTGTTTCTTCTGTATCCCCAGCTCATGGCGTCATCACCCACCCCTTGACCAAGCCAGGAATCTCAATTTCCCTTTCTGGCCTCCACTTCTCTCACTCCCCACATCAATCAGTCACCCACATCCCACCAATCTGAACTCTTTATCCCAGTGCCATGCCTTAGCTCTGCCTCCCCACGCATCTCCCGGTCTCCAGCTCTAGCCTCTCCAATCCATCCACAGTAATCTTTCCAAAGGGCACATCTGATGTTACTATCCTGCTTAGAATCCTCCTGTGATTCCCAACTGCCTTTAGGATGAAACCCAAATTCCTCAGCGTAGCTTGGCTGGTCCTGCATGACCTAACCCTGCTTACTCTGCACTACATGCTCTAGTGCTAATCTAAACTAATGGTTTCCAGACTTTCAGATTTCATAGACCTACTAAAAACAAACCAACCAACCTTGAAACTGGGGGTCCCACAGAGTGGGGCTCCCTCTTACTTTGCAAGAGAAGGCATTAAATATTCATGTACCCAGTAGGGATGAGGAACTTTTAAATATAAATAGGCAGAAAGGACATGATGTCAGAATATCTTTCTAAAGAGGAAGGACAGTTGGCACTGTATTCAATATATGGAAAAAATAAATTTTTTTTCTACTGCAAAAATCATTACAACATAAAATTTTACTCTATAACATTAAGTTGTGCCTAATTGTTTTCTTGATACAAGACTGTCCGTTTGGTGATCTTTACGAAGAGATCGTCAAGTGTCTCATTTGTTCTGAAGTCCAAGTGTTATCAAAACTCCAGTTTCATCTGAGTATGTTGATAATAATGGAGACAAAATAATGTTATTTCACTCACTTTGGAAATTCTGGATGAACTGAGATAAGCTGAAGAGCAGTTTTCTTTGCCCAGAAGGTTCTGAATGCCCAGGCCATTCTTGGGCTCCTAACAGTCTCCAACACTCACTGTTCAGAGGCCTCCACCCAACGCTGGGAAGCTTAGCAACCCGATTTCTACTCACACGGTCAGGAGACGGGGCCTCAGAACTTCTGCACCAGACCTTTGAACATGCCACGTTCTGAGGCACCCACCACGTACTGCCTGCCCCACCTCCCTCAGCTCTACCTGTTTTCTGCAGAATTTCCCTGACCCTCAAGATCACAAGGCTCTTCTTGCCTTCAGAGCATCTGTGAACATGCCTGTTTACATATGTCTGCCTGATACTTCTAGAAAGCCAGCACTCAGTCTTATTTATCATTTATTTCTTTATCCCATGTGTCTAGCATATTGTCTGGTGTTCAATATTTGTTAAATAAATTAGTAACTATATGTTTGGAGAGGAGAAGAGCGCTGAGCTCCAGTCACAGTGTGACCTACGACTAGCTGAGTGATTTGGGGTAAAAGTTCAATTTCTATTTATCCTAGGTTAACCTAAAAAATTCTCAACAATTTACTGTGCACTATGTTTTAGAAGAATTTTTCAATTTTAAAATGTCACTTCGTGTTTCTTCATGCTAACAATTAAGTTCTGAATAGTGCTTTATAGTTCACAACAACCCTTCACACGTAACATTTAATCCTCAATAATACCATGGAATATCGTTTTCTTACTATTAATTATAATAATTAATAACCACAGCATTAATTATAAGTGACCACTTGTTATGTGCCAAGGATCAGTTACCCTCATTCCAGAAGAAGAAATTTAGACTTAGAGAAGTAACCTGCCCACAGGTGGGGCTAGCTCTTAAGAAGCAGATCTGCGAAGTGGTAAATATTTGGTGACAGCTTTCTAAGGTGCCAGGCACAGCGGATGCAATGGTATGCAGAATACACAGAGTTCCAGGGTGTAATTAAATAAGTACACAAATTTATAACAGCCAACTCTGATAAGAGCTATCAAAGAAAAATGTAAGGAAATAGGAGGTCACAAAACTGGAGTCTAATTTGGGGGCTGGGGGTCAGGTAAGGCTTTGGTGAGGAAATGCCAGTTAAGCAGATGTTGAAGAATAAAAGAGTTAACTGCGCAAAGATGGAGTCTTCCAGGCAGAGAGATTGGCATTTGCAAAGGCCCTAAGATAGGAAGCAGCAAGATGCAGTTGAGGAACTGAAAGGTCAATGTGGCTGACGGGCAAAGAGCCAGAGAAGCATGAGGCAAGACGAGGCTGGAGACTCAGGTCTTGTTAAGGACTTTGGTCCGCATCTTAAAAGCAATGGGAAGCCACTGAAGGGGATTTTAGGCAGGGTGACATGATCTACAATGTAAAGATCATTCTGATCTGATCTGTGTGATCAGACGGCTGCAACTGTAGAACTAACCAAACTGGTGTGGTGGTGGTAAAGAGGTGGGCGAGGGGAGACCTGTTAGAAGTGGTGGGGAGGGGAGGTCTTCCAGTGGTCTAGAAGAGAGAGGACAGACTGGTGGTGGTGAAGAAGATGCAGGGAGAGGGACAGGATTTAAAAGACAGAAGATAAAAAATCAACAGAACTGGTTGGTAGATTGGATGGAGGAGGATGGGGGAGATCAAGGTGTCCACGATGACTCCTAGATTTCTAACTTGTGTAACTGGATAGATTGTGGGGCTCTCCGCTAGGACAGGGAACACAGGCAAAAACCCAGTTTTGTGGGGAAGATCATGAGGTTACTTCAGAGACACTGGGCCTGAGATACTTCTGAGACACCCAAGTAGAGATGTAGATGTTGGTTATATTGGTCTGGAGCCCCAAAGGCTTGACTGTGATTTACGTCTAAGAGTCTTCAGAGAAGCCAGGTGTGTCGGACTCCAGAAGCCACATCCTTAAATCACTACGTGATAGTTCTGAGAGGTTAAAACTGTAAACAGGAGTCAAGTGAACCCCGGTCTTCTGGGTGTAAATTTCATGCTCTTTCCACTACCCTGCTCTATAGACCATTCCTAAAAATTCTCATTAATCTCAGTCACAGAAGGCCGGCAATCTGACATGAAACTGAAGACCTGTATAAAGGTCTTCAGTTTAACTGTTAACGCATTTAATACTGTAAATGGAACTTAAAAAAAAAATCGTTTCTCTTTCTTAAATCAGGAGAGCGAGCAGAGAGGAACTGAAGAAGAGTAGAGCTGGGGAGGGGAGGCAATTCTTAACAGTGGGTTTTCACAGAACATCTTCTTTATGGATGTATATGTGTACGAAGCGATTTTTTTCTTAAGTAAATTCTGAGACTTTAAGACATATCATGTTGATATAAGTAAAAAATACTTTCCAAAGCCAAATATAAATGACCGTTTATATTATGTAATGCTTTGGCTTTTCTCTTCATCACTGTTTCCCACACTGATAACGAGATACCTCCTAGATGCCGGGTGCCTTCAGCCTCCATCACGTAGCACATGTGGGCTCATCCTTCAGTTCATCTTTTGGAGGTGCAGCTAAATGGCACAAATATAATCATATTCTGTTTTGACAACCCAAGTTCCTCTTTCACTTTCAATACAAGAACAGGAGACCAAAGCAGCTTTTGGGAATTGATGATTCATTTTTTAAAGATAATAGCCCTTCTAAGACACTAAATACCACTTAGACTACCCATTTCAAGGGTACTAAAACGATCCTCTTCTGAAGCCCTTGATTTTACTTAAGTGAAGCATAAATGAATACTGTAATGCACGGGACATACCAGTAACAGAGAGAGCACTACCCACAAGTAAGATTGATTCTTTCAAGTAGTTCAGACCACTTACCAGGATGAAAAAATGGCTTTTCCAATGAGTATTATTAATAATTAATATTTGAGGGCCCATAAAGTAAACCTGAATGAGGCTGGTCATTTGAATTTTAATATATTTTTAAATTGCATTTCAAAGCTAGGAAATGTATCTTAGTTAGTTGGGGTGACAGATTAGGATAATTTTCTTTAGTCAATCCTCTTCCACAGTAACTAGAAAAACGAGGGACATAAACTATGTTTTGACTTGTTTCGACTTCGGAAAGCATTGCATTTGTAAAAGATTTGTCTTTTCCATTATATTTTGCTTAAGTTAACATTAAAATTAGTTTTTAATTTCTGAGTGTAAGTGGAGGTCAGAAGGAGGCAGTTCAGGGACAGTTTAGCTGTCAAGGAAAAGTGGGTCAGAGATTGATGGCTAATAAAGAGTAGATATTAGGGCCGGCTCCGTGGCTTAGCGGTTAAGGGCGTGCGCTCTGATGCTGGCGGCCCGGGTTCGGATCCCGGGCGCGCCCCAAGGCACCACTTCTCTGTCCAACGCGAGGCCGAGTCCCACGTACAGCAACTAGAAGGATGTGAACCTACGACATACAACTGTCTACTGGGGCTTTGGGGGGAAAAAAAATGAATAAATAAAATCTTTAAAAAAAAAAAAAAAAAAAAAAGAGTAGATATTAAAGTGATAATTCTAAAGGCACTACGCTATAACCAACTTTAAGGAAACCTACATGTGACCACACGGCAAAATTTAAAACCTAATCTAATTTGCTTCTAATAACCCACCAAAGTAGATATTGCCTTTCTTTTTACATGCTGTATGATGATTAACAAAATCAATCTGCAGAAAATATAAGCACCTATAGGTATAGCTCACTGTATGCCAGAGAAGAGCTGCAAATGTGTGGTTTTTTTTTTCTTTTTTTTGGGTGAGGAAGATTAGCCCTGAGCTAACATCTGTTGCCAATCCTCCTCTTTTTGCTGAGGAAGATTGGACCTGGGCTAACATTCGTGCCCATCTTCCTCTACTTTATATGGGCTACCGCCACAGCATGGCTTGATGAGTGGTGCTCTGGTCCATGCCTGGGATCAGAACCTGTGAACCCTAGGCGACTGAAGTGGAACGCACAAACTTAATCGCTATACCGCCTGGCCAGCCCTGCAAATGTGTTTTCACTCAAAGTCTTAACTGAATAATTTATTTCAATATTTTAGGGTAGAAGTTCTCAAACTTTCTGGTATCAGGATCCCTTCACACTCTTTAAAATTATTGAGGACACCAAAGAACTTTTGTTTATATGGAATATTACTAATATTTACCATACGAGAAATTTAAAAAATATGTATTAATTTAATTAAAAATAGCAATAATAAGCCCATTGCATGTTAACAAAAATAACACATTTTTATGAAAAAATGATTATATTTTCCAACATAACAAATAGTGAAGTGGCATCTTTTTATATTTTCACAAATCTCTTTAACAGAAACAACTGGATTCTGCATTTGCTCTACTTCTCCATTTACTCTGTTGTGAAATCTGTTCTGGCTGAGGATTGAAGAAAATCCAGCCTCACCCACATATGCAGGTGGAAAAAGAAGTATTTTAATAGCCTTTCCAGGTAATTGTGGATATTCTTCTTGGATACTACACCAAAACTTGACAAGTGGTAAAGGTTAGTTGTATGATCTAAAAGTACATCAAACGGGCCGGCCCCGTGGCTTAGCGGTTGAGTGCGTGAGCTCCGCTGCTGGCAGTCCGGGTTCGGATCCTGGGCGCGCACCAACGCGCCGCTTCTCCGGCCACGCTGGGGCCACATCCCACGTGCAGCGACTAGAAGGATGTGCAGCTATGACATGCAACTATCTACTGGGGCTTTAAGGGGGAAAAAATAAATAAATAAAATCTTTAAAAAAAATAAAAATAAAAGTACATCAATGAATGAAATTTCCCTACTCTACTACAGTGAAATTCATTCCTCTATGTGGTACTTTGCATGGATTTTTTACTCTTGCATAATTTTTAACATCATCCATTGCTCATTATGGAAATCTTATAGAAAATATTAACTCACTGAGTTATGCAGATGTTCCCAATGTCGACACATTTTGTCAACAGTGAAAAAGGCCAATAACGTCTTAGTATCATTATGAAAACAGTTTTGACCTGGTGGAACCCTGAAAGGGTCCTGGGGATTCACAAGGGACTGTAGACGACACTTACACAACCCTAGTTCAGAACCACTCCGGGGACTTGGACAATCTAAGTGACTAGGCGTGGCATGGGAGAACACACACACACTTCAAAATTGTTCTCAAGATGATACCGATGCTCACCCGTGCTTGGTGCAGAACTTAGGGGTGTACACGGTTTAAAGGAACTGTACATTGGGCCGGCCCCGTGGCTTAGCGGTTAAGCGCGCGCGCGCTCTGCTGCTGGCAGCCCGGGTTCGGATCCCGGGCCTGCATCGACACACCGCTTCTCCGGCCATGCTGAGGCCGCGTCCCACGTACAGCAACTGGAAGGATGTGCATCTATGACATGCGACTATCTACTGGGGCTTTGGGGGAAAAAATAAATAAATTAAAAAAATTAAAAAAAAAAAAAGGAACTGTACACTTAAACCTCTTGTAAAGTAAAAAAGTTGTTTCACAAGTACTTAACCAGATACATAAAAGTGCTTTACAAGTTCCATCTTTGCACACTGAGCTTTCTTGAAATGAGAAAGTCACATGATGCACACCACAAGCATGTGAGCTGCAGATTATGTGTTTGAACATAAATACCAGACTCCAACATGGCCTTTGTACGGTAAAAAAATATGGTCCTCGATGTCTTAGACTGTCAACTCGTGCTAAGTGTGCTGTAGCTACTGACTCCAGCACGTAATGCATATCAGCACTGTAAAACGCTACATCTTATTTATTATCAATGTAAACTAATATTTTAATTACTTAAGTTTAATTTGCTAATAACAATTATAACCTACTTGAGCATAAACGAGGTTTAAAAAATGTTCTCGACCTAATGCTTAGAATGTTCTTCAGGAAAATAAAAATTCTCCATTCCCTTTTAGGTTTTCGAGGTCATGCTTTGCAACCTGAAGGCCATAAGGAAGTAGGAAAAATGACAAATGGCCTTTTGCAATTGATGGGAAAGTCTCCAGCTTCCTTCACTGTGACAGCCTGGCGCCACACTACTTGCCCAAAGTTACTTCAGGGAAGGGTGAGTGGGTCTAGCGATGAAGCACACCAAAAGACAGGTAAGAGACGGCAGGGCAGTCTCCAACTCCACACAAGCTGATCCTGAGCCAACGCCACACATCAGCCTTAGATGTCTCCTTCACTCCCTACCTCCATTTCAGCAGTTCTCAAACTGGAGAAAGCACACCCCCTGCTCGGGATAAACAGTGTCTACAAGGTGTATCTGCTTAGAGGGTCGGGATAAATAAAATTTTATATAATTTTTATATTACAAAAGTGTAGATTTTGCAGGACAGTGCAAAGTTCATATTCATCTTAGAGATAAAGAAACGGTCACCGCGGCAGTTCAGTTATTCTATGACTTATGTTTACTCTCTGCTGCTGGAGAATTTCGGTGGAAGACTTTGTGGAACACCATCTACTTACACCCTCTTTGAAGAGCAGCTTTGAAACTGGCAAGGAAGCAGCTGGACCGTACAACAAAGCTTTAGGGGCGGTTTATCCGCCCCCCTTTAACCGACCCCTCCGCTGTTGGCTATTGGTGGCACTTAATACCACTGGTATATTACTTCTTGTAGTTTAAGATCTTATGATGGTTTCAATAACAGGTCAATTCTTTGGCTAGAAAATAAACCACGACTCTATTACGTGAGAAACGCCCAGTTTAAAGGAACCTGGCATTAGTGGTAAACTTTCTTCTTAAAAGTTACCTTTTAAGAGTTTGAAAACACCCTGGATACACACCAAGGGTATTTAGAATGCAAAATAAGATTTACTTTGACAATTAATTTGGCTTGTGATACATCAGAAACGAGGATTTAAAATGTCTTAACTCTGATTTTCTGTGACAATTTCAGGCCTCTCAGAGTACAATGCTAGTGATAGGTACGCCGTGCTCCGGTGCTCCAACAAGGTCAACATAGAGGGTCCACCCTAGACACGACAGCGCAGCCCCTCTAAGCAAACCCAGAACACCTGGAGTTCTGTGTGAGCCCGTTATTCCCACTTCCTTTATGCTTTTACTAAAACCACCTACGAAAAGCAATACAATCGAGACTCGCACACTAAGCGGGCTTGCTGTACGACGAGGGGCAAATGAACACCGCAGACGGTGGGGGAGCACAGCGCCCGGCTTACTTCCCTGCGGCACAACTAGGGGTCCAGCAGGCGCAAGTTCCTGCGGCAAACGGCGCGGCAGTACGAACCGTATTCTTTCTGCCCAGCCACCGCCCTGCCTGCTCGGCTCCCCTGCTTCCTCTGCGGCCCTCTCGGATTCACTACCGGCTAAAAGACGCAAAGCTCGCTCCCTAAGCACCTTCCGTATCACCAGCTCTCTCGGCAGCCCTGACGAGGAACTGCAGGCGGGGG
Source organism: Ceratotherium simum simum (assembly GCF_057802395.1). Taxonomy (NCBI): domain Eukaryota; kingdom Metazoa; phylum Chordata; class Mammalia; order Perissodactyla; family Rhinocerotidae; genus Ceratotherium; species Ceratotherium simum. Next base: position 15,889,832 of record NC_141937.1, on the reverse strand, counting down.
GGCCCCGTTAACCGAGAGAACGCCCCGCCTCCCCCGCTCGGGGCCCGGCCGGGGTGTGAGGGCCGGGAGCGCGGCTGCGAGCGGGTCCCACGCCCCGAGGCACAGCAGCCAGAAACCGCAGCGCCGCTCTGGGCCGGCCGCGGCCTTATCGGGGCGCAGATCGCCCGCCGAGCGGAAGCGCGAGGCCGCCGGCTCAGCGCGCCCACACTCGCGGCCGGGGCCGCAGCGGGCGACGCGGGCAGCGCCCGCGGAGGCCTGCATTTCCCCGGCCCAGCGGACAGCAGCCTAACTGCCGCCCCGCCCCGCCCCAGGGGGCGTGGCCGGCCAGACCCGCGGGGGCCCTGCGGCCCGGGAGCCGCGCACTCCGGCCCCGCCTCCGCCCCCGAGGGGCTGGGGGAGGGGAGGGGCGACGCACTCGGGCTGCGCCGCACGCCCTCCGCTTCCCTCAGCCCCGCGTGCGCGCGCGCGCTCGCTCCAACTCCCGCGGAGTTTAACACAATGCCGACGCCTACGCCGTGCGCAACGCCCGGGCCGGCGCAACAGCCCCGGCGCCGGGGGCGGGGGGTGGCCTGACAGGGAGAGGGGGAGAGCGCGCGCGAGAGCCGGAGACAGCGCGAGACCCGAGGAGGCCGGAAGCGTGCGTGCGCGCCCCCGCCCGCGAGCGAGGAGGCGGAGCCACAGCAGTAGCGGCAGCAGCTGTAGGAGCCGCTGCAGCTGGGAGAAGCGCCAGAGAGGCCGGGCCTGCTCCGGTCGGACCGGATCCCTCCCCTCCCCTCCCCCTCCGCTCCCCTCCCCCAAACCCACTTCCGCAGCTCGCGCGGCCTTGCCGCCGAAGAAGCAGCGGCGGCAGCAGCCGGAGGCGGCGGCGAGGCGTCGGCAGGATTACGCACCTGACGGGCCCGCCTCTCGGGGCTCCAGCGCGGGACGCTCACCGGCCGCCGCCGCTCGGGACGCGCTTCGCGGTGGCGGCGGGCAGGGAGGGACCGGCGACGGGGAACGGAACGCGAATCGCCCCCCTCCCCTCCCCTTCCTCCCTCCCTCCCTCCCTCCTCCGATCCGCCGCCCGCCCTCTCGGCTTCCGTCCCCTCCCCCTCCCGCAAAGCCCCGGATGGAGCCGCCGCCGACTCGCCGCCGCCTGGCTCCGGGGGATGGTTTTGTCAGGCGGCCAGAGCCCCGGCGCCAGGCGCAGCCGCCGCCGCCCCCGCGGGGCGCCCCTGCCCTCGCTTCCCAGAACCGGGGCCCCGTGTGGCCCGGGCCTTCCGCCTGCCTTCACCCAGAGCCCCGGGACCGGGGTCATTCGTCCTCTTTGTTGCCACCGCCGCTGCCGGAGCTGTTGGCGAGCCCCGGTGGCCCCCGCCCTCCCTCCGCCGCCCCGGAGCCCGAGCCGGGGGCGGCACGTGGGCACCGGCCCCGGAGGGGAGGCGGTGCGCGCTTACCTGTCGCCGGTGCTGCTGCTGCGGCGGGGGGTGTGGAGGAGGCCCCGCTGGGCAGCCCTGGCCGCGCTCTCCCCGCCGCCGCCGCCTCTGCCTCTCGCTGCTGCTGCTGCTGCCGCCGCGGTCGGTGTCTCCGGCGCGGCGGCGGCGGCGGCGGCGGGGCTTTTCCTGTCCGGTTACGTTAAGGTCACATGACCGAGAGAGCGGAGCGACTAGTGCAAAGAGGCTGAGAGCGGCTCCCGCCGGGGGGGAGAGGCGGCGAGAGAGCAGTGGCGGCAAGAGCCCCCTCCGCCCCCCCAGCCGCCTCCCCTCCCCCCGCCCGCCTCCGCCTCCGCCTCCGCCTCCGCCTCCTGCTGCTCGGCCGCCGCCGCCGCCGCCTGCAGCACTCTACCCTGCCGCTCCCACCCAGGCTCCGCGCGCCGCTCCAGCCAAACTTCTGCAAACCATGTGCAGCCGAGGCGAGGAACTTCTCTCCACCTACTGGGGCTGGAGGCCTGAGTCACCAGCCCCATGTTTACATACAGAGTTTAGGTAGGACCATCCTGGAGATGCTCGGGGAAGGGATGGAGAACGACTGCTCGGATCCTTGTGCAAGCTTCTCCTGCTTTGCAGGCTTCTGCTTGACATCTCTGGGCCTCTTTGTCCCCTGACTTCCCGAGTTAGCCTAAGTTTTGATCTTAAGACCTGAGCTGAAGTGGACTTGAGAAGCAGGGAGATCTTCGTAAATCACTAATAGCTTGCTGTCACCAGTGGTCATTGGAAAGTCAGACTGAAGTCGAAATGCCTGTTTGTGTTGGGTGTAGAGATAGAGGTGCTTCCTTACAAACGAGTTGAGTGTGATGTAAGACGTTTCTGTTAGGATTGAATTTGATGCTTATTTTAGTAATTGGGTTTTAGTTTATGAAAGTTTGGTCCAAAAAATCAAAGTCTGCAAAGCATGTTTGGTACTTAAGAACTATTGACTGTCCTGTTAAGTTTTGGTCTCTGGGGTACTGTTAGAGTGGATTCCAGGGTTGGCCATTCTGTTAAATTTCGAGGTCCTGAAACATGATAACATGGCAGGCAGAGGACTTAGATTCTCCGATGGTCATTCTTAACATTTTAAAGGTGACTTTTGTGTTCTTCCCGTTTTGCTAGAATTTTATTTATAGCTTTGGAAGTAACAGTTTAGTCCTTTGAGGACTGGATTTAATGATTTCTTTGTTTTACATATGTAGGATTTTGAAGACTTCAGAAAGACTATGGCTTGATTCGTAAGGAAATGGAGGCAGCAGTTTCTAGAGTACTCGTTGGTTTTAAAGCATGCTATCCTGGTTATAAGCGCCTTGATTTGATGTGGAACCCATTTTGATTTACATAGCCAGACCTCAGCACAGTGCCCTAGCACAGAGTTGACAAGATATTTACGGCAACCTTACTATCTTAAGACTGTTAACTTAACATACAGAAGTCTTCCTCCTAAAAATCTAAGTTTAATTTAGTAATCCAGGTATCCTGATGACTAATTCCTTCTTTGAAGACAAAATGAGCAGTTGTGTAACTTTAGTAGTCCAAAAGCGAATAATAGATTTAGTATATACCTGCCTTGAACTTTCTTGTTCCTTGATCAGCTAGATAAATGACTTGTTGAGTGGTTAAATGCCTGTCTTGCAAAACCAAATTCTGACCCTGGTATAAGAATTTCTAGTGCTCTATCACTAAAACATCAAAGTTGGCCTTCAGACTGGCATGCCAGGGTCCTTGGATTGGCTCTACAGTTGAGATCTCATTAGGAAACTAAAATGGTTTTGATTGGTAGAGAGCCATAGTTAGAGATCTTTAGGTTCTTGATTCTGTTAGACCTTGACTCTGAACTTTGAAGTTTATGGTTTGATGGAATGCTCACATGGAGAGTGAACTGATTTAAGAGAAACTCAAGTGGGCAAAACGAATGCTAAAGTTGTAGATTGAAGCCGCTGTACAGAAATGCCTTGCCTGTGTGTCTAGAGTAATTGGCCTTGAGTCAAAGTAACTATGCTTATTCTTCAGAACAGCAAGTAGTTTCCCAGTACTGTGCTGTGTATAGTCGTATAGAAATAAACCCAGGGGTTGTTCCTGAAACTCTGAATCTCTTTCCTAGAGAAAGTGCTGTCAAGAGCATCCTACTCTTCAGGAGCTCCTGCTCTCGAATTTAGAACTGGGCTGCTTCGCTGCTTGCTCTCTCAAGGTGTAGGCATGCGTACTTGGATTTTGCCAAGTGTGCCAATTATTTTGATTTTTAGTCACCATCATCAAGTAATGGGAATGCTATACAAATTACATCTGCTTTCTACACCTTGTTGAGGTAGAAGCATTTAGATGAATACATATGCAAAGGCTGGGAGGAAAACGGTCCTTGCAGAGGAGGGCTACTAGTGTATCTCAGGATAGGGCCAAGGGAAGCTGTCAGTCTGTGGGAGAGCCACAAATGCCCTGAGTTAAGTAAGAAGAAAAATAAGTTAAATCATCTGTTTAGTGTTTATGCACTCTTTTATTTTGCATTTCGAAAATAACTTCTGCAAATTAGGAGTTCAAAAATAGTTTCACACATTTTACTTCAAAGAAAAGCACGGTGCAAGCAAATGATCTGAGGCATCAAGAGTTGTCATAAATTTTCTGCAGAGTCCTGTGCTGCTGAAAGTTTTGAGATGCGTTATGCTGAGCTACAACCAGAAAAATGCGCACTTGCTTGTGTTCTGAAGAGGATAGTTCCAGTGAGACTTTGACAGTGGGCAGAAAGCAATTTAATAGTGCTGTACTTAACTTCCTTTTGTGAAAATTTGTGTGCCTGCTCAGGTTGAAGATGGAATTTCTTTTAACATTGATAATAAAAGTAATAATAAGAGGAAATAAATGTGGGTAGATCCCAAAGCAAGTTTTTTCACTACATACATGAAGGCTGTCCTGTTGGGTAACCTCTTAAATTAGGAAAATCACATGCTTTCTCATGCTAGACTTACAAGTCTAGGGCAGATACCACGCTTTCTGTGTTTTATATCAAGCTTAACGTATAAATCCTAAAAGATGTATTTTGAGAGTGTCTTACATTACATTGCTTTGGTTATAAAGTTTATAGAAAATGCTTGTTTTATGGTTGGTTGTTGAGACCGTATTGCCTCAAGGATTCCCTGTATTTTAGGGAACTTTGTTTTAAATCTATTAGGGCAGGCTGATAGCTTTCAAGCTTTTTTGGTTGTGTTTCTAAGAAATACATTTTTAAAAATTCTACCTGGTACACACATGTATGTAAAATTGAAACAGAATTTTCAGGAAATAGTACTTGTTACGATGAGTTATATATTTTATTTTTTCTAACTATTTCATTTTTTTTTTTTTAAAGCTGATTGTAGTGCTTTAAATTGATTTCCTCAATCACAAATGGATCAGGGTCCCCGGTTTGAAAAACACTGGTATATTAGTTTTCTTGCTGTTAAAAATTACCCCAAAACTTAGTGGCTTAAAACAGACATTTGTTTATCTCATAGTGTCTTTGGTCAGGAATCTGGGAGTAGCTCAGCTGGGTGGTTCTGGGTTGGGGTCCTTCGTGAGGTTCCGGTCAAGCTGTTGCCTGGGCTAGAGGGTCTGCTTCCCAGGTGGCTCATTGTCCGGCAGGTCAGTGCTCGCAGTTGGCAGGTCTCAGTTCTTCCCCATTGGACTGCTCCATGTCTTCACAACCGGGTGTGGTTGGCTTCCCCCAGAGGGCGGGATCCAAGCAAGAGCAAGGAGGCAGCTGCAGGGGCACTGCCACATGCTGTTAGTTAAGAGCAAGTCACTAAGTCCGGCTCACAGCCAAGGGGAGAGGGATTAAGGGAGGAATATCAAAGAATTTGTCATATTTTAATAACCACTGCAGTTCTGTATTTTTCCTATTTATGGATGAATTAGGATTGAGTCAAGCCTTGCTGAAGTCAATCTGTGAGTAATTATCTTAGTTAATTAAGTCAGTTTTTTCTCTGAGGGTATCTAGTCTCGCTCCCTTCTCCATCCTAAATTTGAGAAAGCAGGCTTCGCTCAGAGAAGTTAAGTAATTAATTGGCCCAAGGCCATTCAGTCTAGGAAAACTAAACAGATTTTCTCTCACTTTAGTCATGAATAATCTGTGTGCTAATAAAGATGAGAAAATTGGCTGGTGATTTTTTTTTAATCTTTTCTAGAGAAGTTATAGTGTAGGACTGTTCTCTAGTCTTCCAGTTTGCAAGCTTCTACATGATAATAGTTATACTTTCAACTTATTTGGCCTGTAGATAATGCTTGGTGTCTTTATGAATTTGCAGACTCCTGATATGAGCAACCCCTCCATTGATTTTTAGAGGAAACAGAAAATGTATTTATTACATGAATTCAAACTACTGTACTTACTGTTAGTTCTAGATGCTGCCTCTATACTGACCACAAGATCGTCCTGTGAAACCCTTCCACTTAGCACATTTCCAGGCCCTAAAAGAAGATGTTCTAACTTAAGGATAATGAGGGTAAAAGTGTAAAGAAAACTATACCACTTCTTTCTGCTGTGAAATTGTCATGGATACTTCGGCTTTAGAAGGATTTGTTCTAAGACTAGTTTTGGTGTACTGGTACAGGGAGCAGGATGAGGCTCTGACCTTGGTGGTGTGAGTGAAGCCAGGATAAATGTCTAAGGTCTGCCTTGATTTTTTTTTTTTTTTTTTTTAATCCATTAGGCTTTTCTGAGTAATAGGTGGGGATAGAGTAAATTATCTTACACTTTTGCTATTACAGAATTGGATAATGCCTGCTTTTTTCTTAAATTGCTTTCCTGTTTCTGTTACCACTAGGATTCCTGACAGTTCCTCTTCTGCCCTAAAGGCCTGGTCTTACGTATTTATGTGATTACTTTTCTTACTTGTTATTTGTCTACCTATATCCCCCTCCCCCCTGTAAGCTCCTCACAGGGACTGCCTTTTATGTATACTGGTGGTGCTCAAATGCTTGCGGATTTGAATTGAATTTGTAGTTGAAGGACCTAAGATGATGATTTTTCCCACTAGAACTGAAGGAAAAAATGTTTATTGTTGTAGAAAGCCTCTGGGTATAGGTGGTAGGTGCTGGTGGTATATATGTTAATAACTGTCTCTGTTCTAAGATGCTTACAGTCCAGTGGGGGAGAAGAGCACAATCGTATACTTAATATACAATTGTTTTACATGACACATGTGCAGAGTGCTGTAGTAGTATAAATGAAGTTGATATATAAACTGAATTTTGAAGGGTGACTAGATGTTTGAAAGATAGACTCCGTTTTGTGACGTGGCTGGGGGTTGTGCATTTTTCAGTTTATTCCTTCATTATACATCTACCTGGAATTGATGTATTGTTGTTGAGTTGCCATCATATTTTGATAAGTTGCTTCTTTCTCTGGCATGCACTTTCTTGTTATTTCTCTGGAACTGTGCTGTCCAGTTCAGTAGCTACTAGCCACATGTTGCTATGTAAATTAATGTCACAGTAGCCACATGTACTTTCAATAGCCACATGTGACTAGAGGCTACCATATTGGACAACACAGATGATATAAAACATTTCTGTTACAGAAAGTTCTGTTGGACAGTGCTGCTCTAGAATCATGTTTGCTCATCTGCACATTGTCACATTATCTGTAATGTGTTAAGTAGGAGACTTAATAGCCTCCTGACATCATTGGGAGACAGTGGTTGGTATTTATGAATAGAGGGGAGAGTATAGGATATTCCAGTGGTGAAGAGTATACGCTTTGGAGTCGGATCTGGGTTGGCATCGTGCTCCGTCCCTGAATCTGTTTGGCTTTGGGCCTGTTGCTTAACCTCTGAGCCTCAGGTTTTTGTTTTACTCAGATAGGGATAATATTTATCTCATCAGGTTGTGAGTATAAAATAGATTGTATGTAAGGGGGCTTAGCAGGATGATACCTCAGTAAACGATAAGATCATTAATATATTTTTGAAATAATCATTGATTTAAAGAAATTTTTAGAATCATATAGTCAAGTTGACTTTTTTCTTCTTTTGTTGTACAGTTCTGTGAACTTGAACATAGGTGTACATTTGTGTAACCACCACAATCAGGATATAGGACACTTCTGTCACTTCAGAAAACTCCCTCGTGCTGACCTTTTATGTACTGACTGTCCTCCCATCCCTACTCCCTGGCAGCCGCTGATTCGTCCCTATCACTAGTTTTGTCTTTTCTAGCATGTGGTATAAATGGAATCATAAAATATGTAGCCTTTTGAGACTGGCTTCTTTCACTCAGCCAAGTTGAGTGAAAGATTCATCCAAGTTGTAAGATGTATAACGAGTCAAAACTGGTTTTAAAGACACTTATTTTAGTTTTGAAATACTATTTCTTAAAAAAAAAATGTGTCTGAATTTTTGCTTATAGAATTGTGTTTGACTCAAGATTCTTAAGTTTGAAAGTGGAATAAATGATGACTTTATGGAGAAAAACTACTTACTCTGATAAAAACTGTGTGTGTATGCTATCACTTGTTTTTCTTTATGAAGATGACAGATCATTGGTAGAGGAGTTTCCCGGTGTTAATAGTTCATCCATATTCATCCACATAGAGTTGCAGCAGAGTCCTGATTTGAAAGGTGACTGTTTAAACATCATTACTTTCTAAAATGTGGTCTGAAGGTAGGATAACCAGCTAGCTGCTTTGCCCAGCCTTTCCCAGCTTAGCACTGAAAGTCTGGCTCCTTCAGGAAACCCAGCATCTGAAAGGGCCACATAAAGAAAATTCGAGGATTCCAGTTCATCAGATTTCATTACTGAACCATTGGACAAGTATCCCAGCCAATCTTAACTTGCCATCAGGGTGCTCAGAGGCAAAATCTCTAAGATAACCAGAACCCAAACCACATGAGGCTTTTTAGATTAAGATCAAAAACCTTGAATTTAAGGACTAGTGTCTAGTGGTTTAGATTTGACTGGAATTACATCTTTTTTTATTAGTTTGTCACCCTCTGTAAGTCTTCATTGCTTAAGTTCAAGAGGCAGTCTAGTCCATATTTTTATTTCAGCAATATTTTAAAAAGTTGTATGGTGAGCAAATTTTCAAGTCTCGTGTAGAGCTTAAAAGTCAAGCTTATACTTTCACAGAATCTCTTGTGTTTAGAGTTTTTAAATTGAGATAGTGATGTCTGAACCTCAGGTAGATTTTAAGTTCTTTAGTTTAACTATTGTATTACCCTTTCCTGACTTTTCATACCACTTCTGTACCTCTTCTATCGATTTCTTTGTAGAGCATCTCCATCTCTAAGCAGATACTAAGTTGTTGACTTGTCCTGCTGCCTTCATTAGAATGGAAGCTTCATGAGCGCGGGGCCCTGTCTCTCATCTTGACCACTGTATCTTGGGGCCTAGAGTCGTGCATCATAACTTCTGAATAAGTATTTGTTGAATTGCATGAGAGAATGACTGTCTGTGTGAGTAGGTTTTACAGTCCTGCATACTTTCCAGCCTATTTTATTATAACACTCTTAGGGGATGTTGAAACATTTTGTTTTTAAAGAAACATGTAAATTTATATTTTATTTCAAATTGTGCAGGAGTGAAAATGTGGCCTTTAAAAAATCCTGTTTTGTTAACCCTCTGTGAGGAAAGCTTCCTTGAAAGGGAATTTGGTATAGTGACCTGAAATCTTCCTTAAAAATGGCAAATCAGAACCAATGGAGAGAGTCGAAAGGAAATAGATTTGGAGTGGAGGTATTCGGAAAAATTTCCTCTACCTCTCAACCTCATTCCCTCTCTCTCGCAACACAGAATTGTAAAGGCAGGGAGGGGAGCGTATGAGGAGATTGGGTTGGGGCAAGAAAGAATTGAGTCACCTGAGAGATTTAGTACTTAGTACTCTAAATGGAGCAAGAGGGTGCTAATGAGTTATTCAGAGTCTGCAGCTATAAACTGAGGACAAACCAATAAATAGGTTCTAAGTCAGTGGTTCTCAGGCTTTAGTGAGCATAAGAAGCTCTTGGAGAGTTGTAAATGACAGATTTCCAGCTGCCGCCTCGGGGTCTCATTGTTGACACAGCAAGCAGTAATACTCATATAGACACCCAGGTATGGTCTGAGGAGCATACTTTGGGAAAACTAAGGACAGTAATTAAAAATAGGTGAATATAATAAAGTTTTGTCAAAAAATAATCCTAGAAAGCAATATATTGATTTTTATATATAAAAACATTTCTGCTTCTGACTGCTGTGGCTATCTAAGGAGGCATCCCTGAACGCCCGCTGGCAGCTGCTTAGTGTATGCAAAATATGTAGAGGTTAAAATGCCTTTTTGGGCTTGCTCTAAAAAGCCAACTCATTTTATTTTTATTTATTTATTTATTTTTTTGTGAGGAAGATCAGCCCTGAGCTAACATCCATGCTAATCCTCCTCTTTTTGCTGAGGAAGACTGGCTCTGAGCTAACATCTATTGCTAATCCTTGTCCCTTTTTTTTCCCCAAACCCCCAGTAATTGTATGTCATAGTTGCACATCCTTCTAGCTGCTGTATGTGGGACGCGGCCTCAGCATGGCTGGACAAGCGGTGCGTTGGTGTGCGTCCGGGATCCAAACCCGGGCCGCCAGTAGTGGAGCGCGCGCACTTAACCGCTAGAGCCACGGGGCCGGCCCAAGCCAACTCATTTTAAACAGTGGAATATTGCTTTATATTTAAATGAACCACTCCATTCCGATGCAGCATTCACCAACATCTGTCTTTCTCAGTCACAGTGTGTCTTAACTATGGATTCAAAGGGGGATCCTGGTGATGTGATTCAGCCTCCATTTAATCTCAGAATCATATATGGCTTTTTACTCAGATGGACTGTAGTGACAGTTAATTCTCAGCTTCACATACATTAATCCTCATCGCTGCCCTGAGGTAGTGCTGCTATTTTGTGTAAACCCATTTTACAGATGAGGAAACTGAGGCCCAGGGAGGTTCAGTGATACAGCTAGTAAGTGGTGATGGAGCAAGAACTCAAAGCCAGGTTGGTCATAACCACTGTACTCTCCTAAGAGAGAAATTCCATACCACTTGGAGGAGTGCTTCCAGAGCCACTGGTGAATGTACTTAACTTTTTAGACTTTCCTCAATGTTCTGGTGTAATTTCTTCGTTATTTTGTAGAGAAGTTGTGGTCTTGAAAAACTTTTTGCTTGTGTTATACCTAAAATAATTTTTAAAACCTTTCTATAACTTACATTGAAGCTTTAATCATAAATTTAAGTAGTTGAAAAAGATGTAATTTCTAATGTATCGTCATGAGTTGATGTCCACTATGATCCATACATAAGTAAATGATTCAAATTTAATGTTATTCCTTTTTCTTCTTGAAATACTGTATGTTACATTTCCCTCACAAAAAGTTATCCTAATAAATTTTTGTGCTTGAAAGTCTTATTATCTTTTCGTTCTTTGCAGCATATTTGTATATAAGTTGAAATGTTAAATTTTAATTTGCCATGACCGTAAGGCCCCCAATGTTCATGTTCCTTTTTTTGGGTTATTAAAATCGTTCTAGTTAGTACACATTTGATCCAGACAGCAAATTTTACACATTGATACTTGGAGTCAAGTTTTATTGGCCATGCCCGTTAACAGGTGGGGGATAATACGGTCTCAATTAAAGGAGGCTTTGTTGACCAGTATTTCAAATTGTGCTCTTGTTTGGCTTCCCAAAGATTATTAAATATAGGTTAAATATATTTAAAGGTTTTTAAATGTGGTGGACCAAACTAAGATTCAAGGTGCATGAGAGATGCCTTCTGTACAGTGTGAGGAGGGAAGAAGGGAAAGGAGAAACAGGCTTGATAAACTGATTACAGGGGTGCACACAGGCACAGCAATTTTATGCACGTGCTTATGTGGGACTTAAGGATCTAGAAAGCAATTCTTGAACTATCCATGCCTACATGCTCCTTGGAAAGTCTTTGGCTACCCTTGGGGTGTAGGTACCTCAGAAGACTGCGACTGAAGAACTCTTGGCATGTGCTGAAAAAGACCAGGATGCTCACCTTCTTGCTGTTACAGCAAATAAATATATAAATGCCATCAGTAAGGGTAGAGCTAAATGTATTCTCTTGGTGGGATACTATGTAGCAGTTAAACAAGTGGCAAAATGACAGTGCCTCAATTTAGAACAGTAATACTGTGTTCATGGATATGTATATAATGTACAAAAAAAAATTTCATTGTAGGGAGGGTAGTGGGGCAAGGGGGGGGTTATGCATAAAAATAAGGCAAATGAAGATAAAAAATGTTAATTATCAATTCGAGGTGGTAAGCATGTAATGTTAAATTCTTTATACCTGGTATTTTTTAATTTTCCCAAACCCAAGGTATGTGCAAAACTAAAAAAATGTTTGTGGGAAGAATATTTTGACTAACTTGGTAGTGAAAGGACAGAAAGTATTGATTGATAAAAGGCCAAGTGCCAGTCAGCAGTTGTACTCAAATTATGCCATCTAAAATAGGTATATAAAATTTTTTTTTTTCCCCCAAAGCCCCAGTAGATAGTTGTATGTCATAGTTGCACATCCTTCTAGTTGCTGTATGTGGGACGCGGCCTCAGCATGGCCGGACAAGCGGTGCGTCGGTGCGCGCCTGGGATCTGAACCCGGGCCGCCAGTAGCGGAGCACGCACACTTAACCACTAAGCCATGGGGCCGGCCTTAAAATTCATTTCTGTCATCAAAAGGCCTGTCTTGTTTTAGTCTTTATTCCAAAACTCCTGAGTTCCTGTATGGTTCTCTTAGCCAGAGCCATGACCGGGATTCCTTGGGGACAGGTTTGGAAGAGTGTCCAAAATCTAAGCTGTTTGGCTTTAGTGAGTATCTTGCCTAGATTTCCTAGATGCTAAGCTTATCCAAAGTTCTTTAAAATAAAATGAACATTTTCCTTTCAAATCGTCAGTGTTACGGACCCAAACACCAGATTCTTCATAATTTTTATTCAAGCAGCAATACATTTAGGAGCTGAAAAATCATTATAACCACTTGTTGATTTAAAAAAATTAAGTACCTATTAAATAAAGAGATCCCCCAATAGTGAGCATTTATTTTTGATTGTAGATTATCTCTTGCAATGACACTTGTCCTGTGGTCATCACTTGATCAGAAAAAACACTCGTCCCAGCTCAAACATTACCTTAGAGTGATAAAAAGTGAGGGTTATTAATTTCATGGCAAATGGGGCACAACCTAAAATGATCTTTCCAAGATTGTGATTAATGAAAAATGCTCCTGGGGTAGGAAATGTCTTTCCCACATGGCAAGCTGCAGATCTAAGGCAGAGGTACTTGCTGTTGGGCTGTACATTATAAATTGACAGCTAGAACTTTCCCTAAACGCCATCTTTAAAAATGTGGAGCTGTCCCCAAAATCATAATGCATTTGCAAGATATTACCCTAGTCACTTGAAACTTAACCTCACTTCCAAATACACCTAGGAATTGGGACAAAGTCATGCTCTTGCCCACTGTCATGTTCTGTATCAAGTTATCTTTACTTCCATAAAACAGCCGTCTACCTCGATGGTGATAAGGATGACGATCATCCACTCCAAGCGGAGCGCCCTCTTCTCTGTCAGGTGATTCCGCATCAGATCCGTCAGCTCCATGCAGTGCTGCAGTTTTTCATTCATGACCTGCATCAGAAAAATCTTAGCATCCTGCATTTATATTTAAACATTTAATTAGGAAAATAAGTAACACGGTCATATGCTTCAAAATTCTAAAGGTCTGAAACAGGTACACGGTGAACAATCATCCCTTCAATTCTTCCTCCTCAGTCCTCTCCCCAGAGGCAGACTGCCAGTGTTACCTGTCTCTGGCGAATCCATCTAGAGACATCTTGTAATGCACCGATTTAACTGCAAGGAAATACTTTGCATACTGAACCTCTTATATTTGTAAGATTTTGATGGGAGATCTAAAAATAAAGTTTTTGAGTCCCAGTTGTTGGTAGCTGCCCTTGGATTTCTAGCAGTTAAGAACGGCAAACTTGAACCATGATTCTTTTAGCATGGCCTTAAGATGACAAAAACAAGGATTACCTTCTACTAAAACTGTTCAAGTCCCTCTGTCAACAGCCCCGAACACTAACGCTTGACCTGCGGCACACTCACCACTAGATGGCACTGCTTCTAGCGCTGAACTGCACAGGTTTCTGCATTCTGATGCCTGACCACAAGCTGGTTGAGGGGGTTCATAGAGAACAGAATCCTTGAGTTTAAGACTTGGATGTGACCACTGGCAAGTTACACCTCCTAACCTCTCTGTATCTCACTTTCTTTTGTAAATTGGAAAGTCTGGAAACAAATGTTTAAAAATAGTTTGATTCCTCTTGATTCCTTATGGGGGTATACTGAGGGTCTGGGTCTGGTCAGTGGAAATCAGACAAATCAAAGATGAATGTTTGGGGATTGGTCAAAATGTGTTAGTGCACCATATTCATTATGCTAGTGTACAGGGCATTAAACTGCCTTACTAATGAGAGAGAACATGTGGAGCAATGTCAATAAGCATATATTCACCCATGTTTCCAGACTTTACGGTCTACGGTCATCCTGTAGTTTCTAATCTGTATAAATGTTTAAAACAGTGCCTCTTTCTTTCCTTCCTTCTCTCCCTCCCTTTCTTCCTCTTCCCATTTATGTTGGCTGCTTGATCTTGGTCTATAAACATGCTCATCCTTAAGCTTCCCTTCAAAATACAGACCCAACCCTCTTCCATTTTCTTTCAACTTTGGCTAAGGAACAGAAAACATTTTCTTCCTCCACGTGCTCATCACCCAACTTATTCCTTAGCCCTCAGAAGTTGTGTATATCACCACAACTCCCCTGAAACTTCCAAATGTTCCTAATTAGTAATTCTAACACCTTTTCTAAACCTCAGTTAACTTAATCATTTGACACCTTGAAATGCACACTTCCTTTGGCTTTCTCTGCTCTGAGAACTAAGTTTACCTCTGACCATCATCTTTCTCTGAGTCCCCTCTGCCCCCTCTTGCCGTTAGATGACATTTCCCAAAGCCCTGACCTTGTCTTCTTGTCCTCCAGCTCTGCCCGCTCCTCGCATGATCTCACCCACGTTGGTCTGGGTAGATGCTCCGTCATTTCCATCCCACCATCACTATTTCTATGACTTATGTGTGCCAACTGTACTATTATTCACATTCCAAAAGACTTTACTTAGAAATGTTTATTTTAAAAGGAAACTATCATTGCCATAAAAGGAAGTCCAGTATGATGTGAAACTGTGCTGCCTACGTGACGCTGAGCCTGACACCCGTGCAAGTGGGAAATCAGCGTACATCCGAGGACCCATCAAGATCCACCAAAACCAAACTGGGTGTTTCTCCTCGACAGAGACAGAAATGTTGCTTCGATGCTTAAATGTTATTTCAGGGTCCATGCGTCACCTAAGTTCATTTCTTGTACAAGTGTATATATCCCACATTTTGGGAAAGAATGATTTAAGCTACTGTTTTCTGATAAGTCCCAAATATCAGTGCTTAATCCCGATCACTCCTTGGCCTGAATTTCTAACTGCCTGTAAAACATCTTCTTATGGGTTTCCTGCCAGCACCTCAAATTTAGCATTTCTCAAACTAAAGCTGACATCCTGTTCAAGCCTGTCCTTCTTGGGTTCCTCTCTCAACTCAGGTGACACTACCTTCTCAGTCACTCAGGAGAGAGACCTGTGCTCTCTAATCCCCATTCCCTACAGTTCACCTTTGCTCTGAGGAGCCTTGAATCTGTCCCCTGCTTACCATTTCTTAATACCACCTGGTAGGCTTTCATCAACTATTCATTACCTCCTAAGAATAGTTTGTGTTTTTTTGCACTGGCATCAGAGTCCTCATCCTGAACATGTTGAATCATGTCACCTCCCCCTGCTCAAGAGCTTTACACATCCCACCACTACCTTCTCCATAACAAAACAATCCCAGCTCCTTTAGTCCGATCGCACTAGATGGCGGCATCCTCCCTCTTCAATCGGGAAGGCGCAGCCTGTGAGACCCTCCCGACCTCCTGCTCCTTCCTCAGTGCTCCTGTGGCACTTTGAGTCCCTGTTGACTTCGTTCTGCCTCCCCGTCGTCTGGTGTCCGCCCAGCGCCCTTCCCTCCTGCCCCCCTTCTTCTGGGGAGAGACTCTTCCACCATTTGCAACCACGCGGTGCTGCCAATCACGGTAGCAACACCTGCCTGACCACCCCCTCCCCTGAAAGGCCCGGGGGTAGACGGGGTTGGTACAAGACCCAGGCTTCGCCAACCATAATGCCCAGTTCCCTTACCACATGGCTGCCCAAAGCTGGGACACACGTGCCAATCCTTTGCAGTTGCCAGGCAGAGTGAAGCCTGAGTGGCCCCTCGTTCCACGCCCCTTTCTCCCCATCTCATAGAGAATGCCACTGAGAAGAAAGAATGAGGCCAAACTGGCCAGAAAATGCTGAGGAGAGACAGCCCTGATGACCTGTTCGGGTCTGTGCAACAGACATTCCCTATTCCAACACTCTGCCCCTGGTCTGCTCAGTCATGTGAGCCAGTACATGGTGACAAATACGTAAGATCCTTCAAATTTTTTCTGTTGTGTGCAAGCAGGAGAGCCCCCACTATGCACGCTTTCCATTTCATTTAGCTATAGAGTCACGCATGTTACACACACACACAGACGCGGGAGCAGGGGAACACAAGGATGCCGTCACAGAGGTGGTAAATGTGAGCAGGCTCTAAATAGGCAGGTGCCAGGAGGAAAAGGTGGGGCACCAAGGGTAGGGGACCAAGGGGAGAGCACTTCAAGCAGAGGAAACAGCTTAGAGGCAAGTATAGCTAGATAGTGGAAAACTTGGAAAGAAGTGCTTGGAAGTGAGGTTAAAATGGTAAATTGGCACCAAATTGTGAGAGGGACTGTAGACCATATGTGATAGGCAGAATACAGGTTCCCCCCAAAGATATTCACATCCTAATTGCTGGGACCTGTGAAGATGACATGGCAAAGGAGAATTGTATATGGAGTTAAGGTTGCTAGTCAGCTGACCTTAAGATGGGGAGATGATCCCAGATTATCTGGATGGGCCCAGTGTAATCACAAGGGTCCTTTAAAAGTGGAAATGGCAAGCAGGAGAGTTCAGAGTGACGAAGAAGACTTGCCTTGCCTTTGCCAGATGGAAGAAGGGGCTACGAGCCAAGGAAGGTGGGTGGCCTCTAGGAGCTGGAAAAGATAAGAAAACAGATCCTACCCAGAGCCTCCAGAAAGAAATGCAGCCCTGCCAACACCTTGAATTCAGCTCACTGACTCCCAGGTCAGACTTCTGACCTACAGAACTATAAGATAATACATTGTGTTAACCAGTTTGTGGTAATTTGTTACAGCAGCAACAGGAAACTAACACACCATGCTCCAATGTTGGGATTTTATTCTGTAGGCAATGGAGAGTCTTTGCTCAGTCCTCAAATATTTGCTTAATATTTACTGTACTGTGCTGGGTAGAGGAGATGGAATGGTGAATAAGACTGTCATGTCTCTGCCTTCCGGCTAAAGGGTCCAGTCTAGAGGCTGGGAGACAGTGAAGGTGAGAGAAGAGAGTGAATGGCAAGGGGGATGCATGTTAGTAGTGGGGGGACTTGAAGGTGGGGGTCAGTATGGTAACCCTCCCTGTTTCACCAGCCCAGGGTCTATCACATAGACTTTCAATAAATATTTGTCAACGAATGAATGACACTTAGGAGAACATGAAAGAACTATCTAACTGGCTGTGGAGGATGAAGGAGAAAGAGGAAACACGATGAGTTTCAAGTTTCTGGTTGAGTGACGACATGGGTGAGGCTAGGCGGTCCTGCCATTAGCTGGAATAGAGAACAGAGAAGGTTCAACAGTTTCTGGAAGAATACAATGAGATTCATTTTGAAATCTTAATCATTGATTAATTCTACAAATATTTATTGAGTACACACTCTATGTGAGGCCTTTGCCAAGAACAGGAAATACAGCAGTGAAGAAAATAATCATGGTCTCTGATCTCACGGAGCCTACATTCTAGTGGGGAGTGACACACACAATTAATTCTAAAAAGGATGCTATGAGATATGTCATGTGGAAGATCTGTGAGATTTAGTAAGCAACTGGCAACAACTGGAAGGCAAACGAAGAGACTGAGGGTAGAGGTACATACATGACAATTACCAGGAACAGGTGGGAGGAGTCAAGTCGTGAAAATGAACAAGAGTGCTCACGAGTAGGCAGCAGCAGGAGAGAAGAATCAATGGCAGAATCTCGGAGGACACCAACTTGAGAAAATGGAGAGAGGGACCCAGTGCAAACTGGTTTCTGTCCCTCCTACACTTCTGTAACTGCTCTCTGATCTTTTTCAGTGATCTCTTCATGACTAAATGAAATGACTTTACCTCTGTCCTCAACTTTTTGGACTGCTTCTCAGCACATCTCCTGCCTCATTACCCCTATTTTTCTCAAGATTCCTTCCTTTCGGAAAAAAACAAAAATGAAACAAGGAAGAACTTTCTCCTGGCACTACCACTCTTGTTCTGTGTGTCTTCTTGCAAGACTGTAATGCTTGTCGAAGCTCAGGACCCGTTCTTATTTTTCTTTTGTATTATCTATAATACAATTATTGAGCACAGGAAGGGAGGCTAAATTCTTTTACCTCCTTCTAAATAATGTTCGCATAATCCATCTAGTCCTAACTGCCTTTGGGATGCAAAGAAAATTCTCTGAGATACGTAGTTGGGGAACTTGTAGGTCTGCTTCATAACTCATGTGGAAGCTTTAACACCAAAGAGATGCCTCAGAGGGAGACTGGGGAATGGGATGAAGAACAATTAGTTGTAGTGACTGAATCAAGCCAAGGAGATGACAACGGTAAAGAAAATAATAGGACACCTCTGATATTGGGAAGACAGATTCAATGGAATGTGAGGAGAGTTCCACGAAATTTGTCAGTTGCCAAAAGAATTCTGACGATCAAAAGTTCTAGTCGTTATATAATGAGTTTTCAGAAACAAAACGTTCACATCCGTTACATAAAATGAAATGTAGTTCAGGCCCCCATGGCCATCATGCTGGCAGGCATTTACCTACTACGTGTCCTGTCCTCACCCGCTGGGCCTATGAGCTGAATCGGCCCTCTGTCTCTGGTGTACTCATCATACATTTAGGGGGAAAGCAGCTTCTCTCACTTTCTCTCCTATGTTTTAAGGAAGGAGAGGGGGATCCCTCGAGTGTAGTTCCAATTTCACGTTAAGTCCCTTTCCCCCCTAATACATTGCTACTTCTACTTTTAGCTTTCTTGCCCCAGTTCCTAACATAGAATTCAATAAGGATGTAGTAGAAATATCTAATTTACAGATAATTTAAATGAATCTTGAATTTTAGTTCCTAAAGTAAAAGTAAAGTGGATTTTCAGGGACTGCTGGTGTTACGGAATGAATGTTTGTATCCACCCAAAATCTATATGTTGAAGCCCTAACCCCCAATGTGATAATATTTGGAGATGGGGCCTTTGGGAGGTGATTAGGTTTAGATGAGGTCATGAAGATAGAGCCCCTGTGATGGAATTAGTATCTTTATAAGAAGAGGAAGGGACACCAGACTATGCTGTCTCTCTCTCCTCACCATGTGAGAACACTGTGAGAAGGCGGGCATCTGTAAGCCCGGAAGAGGGCTCTCACCAGGAACCGAATCTGCACATGTAATCAGATCATTACGAGGCAGTGTGTGAAGAGCCGGAACGTACAAAGTGCTCCAGAAGCCCAGGGGCGGCTCCGCATCTGGAATAAAGAGTGGAAAACCTTTCCTAGAAGGTGATATTTGGGCTCATCAGGCAAAACGCAGCCAGGGATGGTCCTGGCCCAAAGGTACAGAATGAATCAAATCACATCAACTGGAAAGAAGATAAGATTATATATATATACACATTTAATGGTACCAAATTTTTTTTTTTCCCCTGAGGAAGATTTGCTCTGAGCTAACAACCATTGCTAATCTTCCTCTTTTTGCTTAGGAAGATCCGCCCTGAGCTAACATCTGTGCCAGTCTTCCTCTATATTGTACGTGGGTCACCGCCACAGCCTGGCTGCTGATGAGTGGTGTATGTCCGCGCCTACTAGGCCACGGGGCTGGCCCCCTAATGGTGCCAAATTTAAAGAGAACTTTATTTTTATTCTTCAGGATATTACTTGAATTTTCCACCTGCTTACAGTACTGATTAAGTGCAATGTATGCCTTCTCTGTGTCCTCAGTTAAAGATTCAGAAGCCAGTGGTACTATATTTACACACAGTTCATACAAGATTAAAAAAAAAAAGCCACAGACCTGACTTATTCCAGGACTCTTCTAGTCTCGGGACTGAATGGACCCTGCTCCACCTGCTCTCTGGGCTGCAGTCAACTTTTTAATGGTGGGCACCTGAGAAGCCTCTCCATTCAGAGGAGCTCTGTCCCCAGGCAAGTCCCAAGGTCCCCTCCTGGCATGTCCCCTCCGTCTGGGTTAGCAGTGAAGCTAACTCTTTCTGCAGGTCTCCCCTTCCTTCTTAGCACTCTGATTCTCATCCAGCTAGTTGATTATTTCATTGCATGTCTATTTTCATTATCGATCCTGCTCCGACATTTCTCATCCTCAACTGTGGCTTTCGCGTGAACCGTAGCGTTCATGTTAAGTTCTTGAAAAACACTCTTATCTTTATATTTCTCCTCCTCTGGAGCAGACACTCAATATGTTCCTCCCTCAAACCACCTTCATCGTTGGTGACTGTCCTCTTGTTCTTTTCCTGTACTCTTGTCCACGAGGGACATGTGAAGGACACCACGGGCATCAATATCAAAGATGACGGCAATTTGAGCAGGCACACAAGATGTGGTGGGGGGAAGATGGGGATGCCCGAGCTCAAACTTGCCAAGCAGCTGGTTTATCTTGGCTGTTGCTCAGCCACTTTAATTCACTTCATTAAGCACAACAGGCTGGTTATCAGAAGAGGTCTTCATCTGGTTGGTGGCAACGGTCTTACAAACCTCATCACAATGATCATGAATCTACCAGAAGTCTTCATTCCAAGAGAAAAAGGAGAGACCTCCAAGAGCAGTAACTCTGAGCACTTTCAAATTTGTCCCCAGTAAACACGGCTGCCTCATCAAGGTTGATGCTTTTGTTTAATGTCATTAAAGAATTCTCACAAGAGGTTTATTTTCAAATTAACTTTATTGAGCCATAATTTACATACAATAAAATGCACCTATTCTAAGCATACAATTTGAAGACTTTTGACAAATATATACCGCCACAACATTTCCATCACCCCCAAAAGTTCCCTTGTGTTCCTTTGCAATCTACTGGCCTACCCACTCACCCTACCCCCAAGTCTTAGGGAATCACTGATCTACTCTCTGTAACTATTGATTAGATTTGCCTTTCTAGAATTTCCTATAAATAGAACAGCATGTATGCTTCTGTGTCTGTATTTTTTCACTTAGCACAATGATTCTGATATTCATCCATGTTGTTGCATAGATCAGTAAGTAACTGTCTTTATTGCTGAGTGGTATTCCACTGTATGGATATACCACAATTTGTTTATCCACTGACTTACTGATAGACATTTGACTGCTTCCAGTTTTTGGCTATTATGAATAAAGCTGCTATGAACATTCATGTATAAATCAGTGTGAGGGCATGTCTTTTCATTTCTCATGGATGAATACTTAGGAGAGGAATTGTTGGGTCATATAGTAACACAACGATGAAATTTATGAGAAACTGCCCGGCTGTTTTTTGCAAAGCGGTTGTACCAATTTATATTCACACAAGTAATATATGAAAGCTCCAGTGCTCCACATCCTTACTAACACTTGGTATTGTCAGTCTTTTTAATTGTAGCCATTCTAGCGTGCGTGTAGTGATATCGCATTGTACTTTTAATTTGCACTTCTCTGATAAACAATGACGTTGAATATCTTTTCGTGTTCATTTGACCATTCACATATTTTCTTTTATAAGGTGTCTGTTCAAATCTTTTGCCTATTAAGAAAATCGGGTTGTCATTTTATTATTGAGTAAAAAGAGTTCTTTGTATATTCTGGAGACGTCCTTTGTCAGGTAAATATGAGAAAATGTTTCCTCCTAGTCTGTGCCTTGTCTTTTCATATTCTTAACAGTGTCTTTCAAAGAGCAGTAGTTTTGATGAACTTCAACTTACTAAATTTTTTTCCCCAAGGTTCATGCATTTTTTTCCATCCTAAGAAATCTTTGCTTGACACAAGGCCACAAAGGTTTTCTCCTATATTTTCTTCCTGAAGTTTTATAATTTTAGCTTTTATATTTAGGTTTCTGATTCATTTTGAAATGGTGCGACGTCAAGGGTAGGGTCCATTTTTTTACATATGGCTATCCAATTGTTCCAGCACCATTTGTTGAAAAGATTACCCCTTTGTTATTTTTTTTTTTTTAAGATTTTATTTATTTATTTTTTCCCCCCAAAGCCCCAGTAGATAGTTGTATGTCATAGCTGCACATCCTTCCAGTTGCTGTATGTGGGACGCGGCCTCAGCATGGCCGGAGAAGCAGCGCGTCAGTGCGAGCCCGGGATCCGAACCCGGGTCACCAGCAGCGGAGCGCGCTCACTTAACCACTAAGCCACGGGACCGGCCCACCCCTTTGTTATTGAATTAATGTATATTTGTCAAAAATCAATTGCCCATATGTGTGCAGGTCTATTTCTGGCTCTATTCTGTTCCATTAATCTGTGTCTATTCTTATACCAGTATTCAACTATCTTGATTACTGTAGCTTGATTTACTGCAAGTCTTAAAATCAGATAATAAAAGTCCTCCAACTTCGTTCTTTTTTCAAAACTGCTTTGGGTAGTCTAGGCCTCTTGCATTTCCATTTTAAAATCAGCTTGTTTGAGGGCTGGCCCCGTGGCGTGGTGGTTAAGTGCGTGCGCTCCGCTGCTGGCGGCCTGGGTTCGGATCCTGGGTGCACACCAATGCACCGCTTGTCAAGCCGTGCTGTGGCGGCATCCCATATAAAGTGGAGGAAGATGGGCACGGATGTTAGCTCAGGGCCAATCTTCCTCAGCAAAAAGAGGAGGACTGGCAATAGATGTTAGCTCAGGGCTGATCTTCCTCACAAAAAAAAATGTAAGTGTAAAATCAGCTTGTTTGTTCTAAAATAAAAAAGCTTGCTGGGAGTTTGATTGGGATTGAGTTGAATCTACAGGTCAATTTCTGGGATAAGTAACATCTTAATAATACTGAGTCTTCTATAAACATGGCATATGTCTTTATTTATTTAGTTTCTCAGCCATGTTTTTTAGTTTTCAGTGTACAAGCCTTACTTATACAGTCATGTGCCGCATAACAACCTTTCGGTCAACGACAGATCACATATATGACAGTGGTCCCACAAGGTTAGTAACATATAGCCTAGGTGTGTAGTAGGCTATACCATCTAGGTTTGTGTAAGTACACTTGACGATGTTCACACAATGACAAAATCGCTTAACAATGCATCTCTCAGAACATATCCCCATCGTTAAGCGATGCATGACTGTACTTAAAAAAATTTATTCCTAAGTAATTCAAGCTTTTGATGTTATTGTAAATGGTATTTAAAAAATTCATTTTCTATTATTCATTGGTAGTATAAAGAAAAACAATTTTTTTTAATATATTGACCTCGTATCTTGCAACCTTGATAAATTCACTTATTAGTTCCAATAGCTTCTTTGTAGATTCTTCAGGATATTCTACATACAAGATCACGTTGTCTGGGAATAAATTCAGTCTTCACTCTCCTTCTTTCCATAGGAGATTTTAAGTCTTCAGATAGAGCCACCCACAAGGGATTGGTGCCTTGTCTGGGTGGCACTGCATAGGGCTTTCCCCACAGGTCTAGGGTGCCAGAGACTGGGTCAGCATCCGATTCTTCCAACTACTAATGTGTAACAGAGGTATAGACGTCAATCTCTTCATGGAGGGACTCGACCTCAAACTGGTCTTGATGATGGAAGAAAGAATACACTCAGCATACTACAAGTAGAGGAGGGAGGGGCTTAGACAGTCTTCTTGTCTCATGAATATCCTTCTTATGCTTGCACTTGATCTCAGCCACGAATTAGCTGACCATTTGGTTGTCAAGGTATTCTTCACTCAAGGAGGTGTCCTCAGTTGTAGACTTGACATCAATAATTCCATCTTGAATAGTGGGGATAGACACATAAAAAAGGCCACAGCCCAGGTCAAAGATCAGAACATTTCTTTTGACATCAACCTTGTCTGGGTCAAGTGGCAGTGGCAGTTGGGTCACTGACGATTCTGAGCACAATGAGACCAGCAGTGGTGGCCGTGCCTTTTGTGGCCTGAAGTTGGGAATGATTAAAATACCAGCAGTGTGAGGATGATGTGGGTCACAGTGCTTATGAAGTAGGCCTAAATTTTGCCACCTTTTTCAAAACCTGAAGCTGGTGGTAGACAGACCTCTAAGATGCCATGCCAAGATCCCCGCCTCCTGGTGTTCACACTCTTGTGTAATTCCCTCCCCTAGACTGTGGGCTGGGCCTTGTGACTTGTTGCTAAAAAACCGAATACAGCAAAAGTGAGGGGATGTGATTGCTGTGATTAGGTTACAAAAGACTGTGACTCGTCTTGCTAGCATTCTCTCTCTCTCTCTCATTCTCCCACTTGCTCACCCTGACGAAGCAAGCTGCCATGTTGTGAGATGCTCTGTGGAGAAGCCTATGTGGCAAGGAACTGAGGAAGGTGTCTGGCCAAGAGCTCAAGAGAAACTGAGTCTTCAGCCCAACAGCCTGAGAGGAATTGAACCTAGCCAACAACCACATGTGTGAACTAGGAAGTGAATCTTTCCCAGCTGATCCTTGAGATGTGTGCTGCCTTGTGAGAGAGCCAGAGGACCCAGCTAAGATGCACCTAGATTCCTGACCCATAGAAACTGTAAGATGATAAGTGCTGTTTTAAGCCACTAAGTTTTGGAGCAATTTGTTTCACAGTAATAGCTAACTAGTATAACCACAGGAGATAGCTCATCTGTATAAAGCTTTTAGTATCCCCTCCTTTTACATCCCCTAGATCTTCAGCCTATGTACACAGTCCACAACCATGAAAGGCCAATGCTTTTCATGTCTGACCAGACAACCGGATTGTCAAATCTGTATCTAATCAGACATTCAGTATCTGAAACTGTGTTGATGGAGTCCACTGAAATTTGATTCTTACAGTGTAACTGATCAAGAACATAACACTTTAGGCAATGAGGAAAACTGGAGGTATTAAAATTAGTTGGAGGGAATGAGAAAAGATAACCAAGAGACACTAACATCAAGATGAATCAGATGTTGGAATTATCTGACAAGGATTTTAATCTATCATAAAAATGCTTCAATAAGCAATCATGAACACATTTGAAGCAAATGAAAAAACAGAAAGTTTCAGCAAAGAAATACAAAACATAAAGAAGAACCATATGAAAATTTTAGAACTGAAAAACACAATTAAAAATAATTTAAAAACTCAATGATGGGCTCAACAGTAGAATGAAGGTAATAGAGGAAAGAATCAGTGAACTTGAAGACAGAACAATGGAAATTACCCAATATGAACAAGAGAGAGAAAATAGACTAGAAAAAAAGTGAACAGAGCCTCAAAGACTTGTGGGAGTATAAGAAAAGATCTGACATTCATGTCATAGAATGATAGTAGATTTCTCATCAGAAACCATGGAGAAAGTGGCCCAGCAATTTTTAGGTGCTGAAAGAAAAGAACTATCAACTCAGAATACTATATGTAGTGAAAATATTCTTCAGGAAGGAAGGGGAAATCTAGACATTCTCACATGAAGGAAAACTAAGAGAGCATGTTTCCATAGACTTACTCTAAAAGAATAACTAAAGAATGTTCTTGAAACAGAAAAGATATGATAAAGAAGAAATCTTGGAACACCATGAAGGAAAAAAGAACAAAGGAAAGAATAAAAATATGGATATATATAATAGAATTTACTTCTCCTCTTGAGTTTTCTTGAGTTTTCTAAATTATGTTTGATGGTTGAAGGAAAAATTATAACACTGATGAAGTTCTGAATTTCTACAGAACGGTTAAGACAATCATATTGTAAATGCTGGAGGGTAAAGGCAAGTAAGGTTTCTACACTTGATTTAATCTGGTAAAATGTCAAAACCAGTAGAGAATCGAAAGTGAGATAAGTTATGTACGTATAATGTAATACCTAGAGCACCCATTAAATGTCTATGCAGAGAAATACACTAAAAAAAATCCAATATAGATAAATCAAAATGGAATTTCAAAAAATGTTTAAGTAACTCACAGGAAGACAGAGATTGATAAAGGCAAAAGCTTGGATGGATTTTAGGGGCATCATGCTCATGAAAATAGCCAATTTTAAGTCACATACTGTGTGCTTCTATTTCTATAACATTCTCAAAATGGCAAAATTATAGAGATGGAGAATAGGTTACTCATTGCCAGGGGTGAGGGATGGTGGGCGAGGGGAGATGGTGTGACTATAAAGAGGCAGCACAAGGGAGATCTTTGTGGGGACAGGACAGTTCTGCATCTCGATCGCGTGGTTACATGGATGTACACGTGATAAAATGTCACAGAACTACGTGCACACGTTGTACTAATGTCCATTTTGTTTTCTATTCTTTCCCCACGTGGTTCACTTCCATCACGACCGCCTCCACCCACTTCCATCATTATCTTGATACCGATATCTCTTTTCTCAACTTTGCTCCCACATTGCTAAATGCCTGTGTGATAGTTCGAACTGGATGTCTTCTTGCTCCTCTCCTCTCAACATATCTTAAATTTAGCTCCTCACCTCCTCCCGTCACCAGCTCTCTACGTTTCGCCATTTTTCTGCCCGTCATCCACACAAACATCAGTCATCCTTACTCTTCCCTCTCCATGGCCTCCCATCACCAAGCACTTGATTTGTCTTAGAGGAGTCTTTCTTAAATTCATTTCTATTCTTGCTGTCACCATCACAGTTCTGGATCCCATGAACTCTTCCTTGAAACTTGATGAGAACTTCCCAATGGACCACTAGGCCTCCAACCTCTCACTAATCTTATATAGTCTGTAGAGCAAATATAAAAGTATCCTTGGATGAAATAAGTTGAAAATTGTCTGTATACAGGAGAAGTGGAAGGGGAAATCTAGAGATCTGAATAGAAGTCAAATAAGATATTTCTCAGGGCTGGCCCAGTGGCATACTGGTTAAGTTCGTGCGCTCCACAGGTTTGGATCCCAGGCACAGACCTATGGACCACTTATCAAGTGGTGCCACTTGGTGCCAATCACTATTGCCACGCCATGCTGTGGCAGGCGTCCCACATATGAAGTAGAGGAAGATGGGCACAGATGTTAGCCCAGGGCCAATCTGCCTCAGCAAAAAGAGGAGGATTGGCAACAGCTGTTAGCTCAGGGCTAATCTTCCTCACCAAAAAAAAAAGAAAGAAAGAAAGATATTTCTCCAAAAGTTGTTTAACACATTTACTTAATTTAAAATTTCTCTTCACACAGTCATACAGATTACAGGCAACATTGTGTCTTTCTCTCTCAGAAAAGTACAAAATACGTACCTTAACTCTACGAGCAATGCTAAGGAACTGACAAGTTTTATCGTAAAGTCCTTCCAGGTTTTCTCTGTCCCAGTAGAAATCCGGAGTGATCAAGAAGTCTGAACTCAAGTTTATACGGTGTCTTAAAAAAAGGAAAATTATAATTTTTTATCTTGAATTAAAAATCATAGTCTCTATTTTATTTCTTCTTTACATGGTGCTTTATGAAAATATTTTTGAATGCTGATTTTTATACTACTTCTGAGAAACATGTAAATAAAAAAACTTATAGGGGCCAGCCCCACGGCATAGTGGTTGAGCTCAGTGCGCTCTGCTTCAGCGGCCTGTGTTCTCTGATCCCGTGCACGGACCTACGCCACTCGTCAGCCATGCTGAGGCGGTGACCCACATACAAAATAGAGGAAGACTGGTACAGATGTTAGCTCAAAGCTAATCTTCCTCAAGCAAAAAAACGAGGAAGATTGGCAACAGATGTTAGCTCAGGGCTAATCTTCCTCACCAAAAAGAAAAAGAAAATCTATAAAAGACTTTCAAAATGTGCAACCAAGTTAATTCAACCTTTAATATTAATATTTATGAAGTAGACAGGAAAAAACTCCCTCATTTTGTTTTCAATTTCTAAGCTTGTTTCTTTTTTCATTAAAATTTTTTTACAATATACACACATATTTTTTGTGGATAGGTAATGACATGGCTCAATAATGAAAAAGATAGAAAAAGGTAAAAATTGACCAATCTTACTCCCATTCTTATCCCCATCTTTCTCTTTCTCCCATCCCCTATAGGTCACCACTGCTAGTTTCCTCTGTAGCCTTCCAGTGTTTGTGCAAACACTGGACAAGCAAATACACACACACACACACACACTCTTTCTCTCTTTCTCTAATTTCTACCTTTTTTTACATAAGAGGCCAGAGCTTACTTTTAAATGAAAATTTAAGTCATAAAAGTAACACATACACAGCCGTTCACCATAAAAAAGAAAAACTCTCAAGAAGAATTCAGAAAACAGCAGTACCCTCTACCCTCTTATCCTAACACACAACTCACATCCTTGAGGCCCTGCAGACACTTTGCTGTGCCCTTCCAGGTCTTTTTCTGTGCATACATGCATGCGTGTGTGTACGTGTGTGTGTATGTATGCACACATGTGTACGTGTATTTGTAGTATGTATACATATCAAGATGAATATTTATTTTTGTTTACACAAATGGGATCATACCATATATAATTTGTGACTTAATTTTTCACCTAATATAACCTGCCATATTTCTATTTCAATTTCTATTCATAGATTTACCACATTCCCTACATAAGCACTTTTTTTTTTTTGTGAGGAAGATCAGCCCTGAGCTAACATCCATGCCAATCCTCCTCTTTTTGCTGAGGAAGACTGGCCCTGGGCTAACATCCTGCCCATCTTCCTCCACTTTATGTGGGACGGCACCACAGTATGGCCTGACAAGCAGTGTGTCGGTGCGCACCTGGGATCCGAACCTGGGCCGTCAGCAGCAGAGCGCGTGCACTTAACCGCTACACCACGGGGCTGGCCCAGCACTTTTATTTTAAAGAGAAGAAAACTTAGGATAAGAACAGTAAGATTGTATAGAAACTATTCACCAACTTAAGTATATTTAGTCCTAACTTCTAAGTTTATTTTGCTGAGAAAGACTCGCCCTGAGCTAACATCTGTTGCCAATCTTCTTTTTTTGTTTGAGCAAGATGAGCCCTGAGCTAACATCTGCACCAATCTTCCTCTATTTTGTATGTGGGTTGCTGCCACAGCATGGCTGACGAGTGGTATAGGTCTGCACTCAGGATCTGAATCCGCGAACCCCGGCCGCCAAAGCAGAGCACACCGAACTTAACAACTACGCCATGTGGCCGACCCCCTAACTTCTAAGTTTTGATGTTATAATTCACTATATCAAACTCTGCTTGCATTACCAAGAAAAAAGGCGAGAAGACTCTCTCTACCCCACTTCTTAGAGAACTCAAGGCTTTAGAAGTGCTGCGGGATGCTCCTGATAAATGGGTTTTTTATTTTTGTTGCTGCTCTGAGTTAGGGTCCCTGAGCTATGAGAAAGGCATGGATGATGAAACACTGGACCACTTCTCCTCTTCAGGCCAAGTCTCTAAGAAGAAGGTGGAAAAACAACTCTTAGGTAAACTATTGGCAACAAACTCCAGTATCTTACCCCATACACTACAAGGAACGAAACACTGAACACTGCTGCCTAGTGAGAATAAGGCCGAGATTGAGGATGTGTCATTCTACAGATCCTGGGAAAATTACAAGAATAAAATAGACTGAAAACCTTTCCAGATGCTTATTTAAAATGATGCGTTATTGTATTTCATCATTGAAGTCATGGTTCTTCCCATTTGAACAACTCTGAAAATGGAAGGCATATTTAAAATTGATGAAGTCTCACAGGTGGCAGACGTGACTTAGCTGTCATTGCCTTAAATGATTTATTTCCCTTATGCTTCCCTTTTCATGTATGCCCAAGAGGGGATGTGACAGAATTGACATCCAAGTAAGACTAAAAGAGTTATTTCAGTAAGTGCAAAATTAAAATTCTGTGATAAAAAAGCACTGTATCATAGTGTAGTTGGCAGCATTTTTACTCTCCTGTGGGACCTTATGGTGTCTCAGAGTCAATGAAATACAGTACATAATTTTTCGGTAGCAATTAGGTCTATTTTTTTTTTAATTTTTTTATTTTATTTTTTTCCCCCAAAGACCCAGTAGATAGTTGTATGTCATAGCTGCACATCCTTCTAGTTGCTGTATGTGGGACGCGGCCTCAGCATGGCCGGAGAAGCGGTGCGTCGGTGCGTGCCCGGGATCCGAACCCGGGCCGCCAGCAGCGGAGCGCACGCACTTAACCGCTAAGCCACGGGGCCGGCCCAGCAATTAGGTCCATTTAGCATTATGATGCAGTGATATATTTTTACCGAGAATCCCCATTATCCAAATTCTAGAATATATCTTTCTACCTTCAAAGAACATCTACTATGCTCGCTGACATAGGTTTAATGTAGATTAACTGCGATCTCTTTCCAACATGCAGAATTTCTTCCAGTACAGTCCTAACATAGCCCAACTGCTTCTAATGGCTAAGAGTTCCCCATGCTTATCATGAATGAAATGAAAACAGCTGTAACTCTCATAAAGGTACAAATGTTTGCCCTTTACTTTAGAACTACAGAAATGTTTTCTTGAGATTGTTAAATATATGAAATATTTCATTTACAGAGAAAATTTTACCTTAGGGCAAAGAGTTCACCCATTTTCTGCATAACTTCTTCATGAGAGAGTTTCACTTTCTTCCCAGCTTTTAAAGCCTATTTGGGAGGGAAAAACATACATACATACATACACACATACATAAATGTCTCCAATAAGTAACAGGATCACACAGCAAATTCTGAAGCAGCATAATTTTGATCCAATGTAAATGATATCTCTTGGATGACTGTCTCCCAGTCACCTCACTCTGAGATTTCAAAATCTCACTAGGTAGACATTTCATATTTCCCTTTTCCATTTCTCTTCTCACTAACATTTTTTTTTTTTTTTTGGTGAGGAAGATTAGCCCTGAGCTAACATCTGTTGCCAATCCTCCTCTTTTTGCTGAGGAAGACTGGCCCTGGGCTAACATCCGTGCCCATCTTCCTCTACTTTATATGGGATGCCGCATGGCCTGACAAGCAGTGTCAGTCCACACCTGGGATCCAAACCTGCAAACCCCAGGCTGCTGCAGCGGAGCACGCAAACTTAACCGCTATGCCACCAGGCTGGCCCCTCACCAGCATTTTCTATGATGTACATTCCTAATCTCTTATTCAAAAAGCGGGGCCTGAGTATATTAGATTATTCTTTCACAGTAAAAACAAAATTAACTACAGTAAACATGATTTGTAATGTCTTTTGAAATTTTGATATAACATTATATGCATTTTTCATGCCACGATTTTTCTCACAATTTATCAAAACAGGAGGCTGGCCCCGTGGCTTAGCGGTTAAGTGTGTGCACTCTGCTACTGGCAGCCCGGGTTCGGATCCTGGGTGCGCACTGACGCACCACTTCTCCGGCCATGCTGAGGCCGCATCCCACATACAGCAACTAGAAGGATGTGCAACTATGACATGCAACTATCTACTGGGGCTTTGGGGAGAAAAAGGGAAAAAAAGGAGGAGGATTGGCAATAGATGTTAGCTCAGGGCTGGTCTTCCTCAGCAAAAAAAAAACAAAACAGGAGGATTGGCATGGATGTTAGCTCAGGGGTGATCTTCCTCACCAAAAAAAAAAAAAAAAAATTTTATCAAAACACTTTTTAATCAAAAAAAGTGGTTATAATCTCCTTTCTTAGAGAGGAAACATTTCAATTTATTTCTTGAATTCAGTTACATTAAAAATACTGCATCATCAGAGGAAAGTAATTTGAAGTTAAGTTTTAAAAAATAAAAAAAAATTAACATGAGGTTTCTTATTTAATCCTGTTATATGTAACTGGGGTTTCTTTTTTCGCTTAAATTCAGTGTAGCTTTCCTAGTGTTTATTCCTACTTTATTGCAATCCTAAATATACTGTTATAGTGAGAAATCTGTATTCTTCCCAAATAGAAATCAATCTTTGAAAACAAGCATAAAACTGGTATAATTACCTCTGGAATTGACTGAATAGATTCCACAAATTTATCCAGTGATGCTTCCCAAATAGCCAGTTTCACTGGGGAAAAAAAATTAACAATGGAACATTTCTTTATCATCATATTCATGCTTATACAAAATGCATAATTGCAGAGTACCTTCACCGCCATTTCAACAATACTTTAAGAAGCAAATGCGCTAAAAATTTGAAACTGAAATTAAAGAATAGTTATTTAGTATTATAAAGGCTAGCACTCAGTGGAAAAAGATGGGAGAAACTGAGTACACTTCCAAGCCCCGGTGGCAGACCAAAGCTACATTTGGTAGAATTAGATTTTCTAATATTGCATTTTGGAAACCCAGAGTGTGAGGTTCACCCCGGAAGGAAGGGCGGCTCTGTAGAGGGGGCCGGAACCAGGCTGTCTCGGCCTCCCCTTGCACTCCTCAGGGCTGTGAGTAGGGCTCAGAAGTCCCTGAGTCCTCCTACAGTGGTATGGACAAGTCATGCAGCAGCCTAGTGTAGACTGGGCAAAAAAATTTCTTAGAGAACTTCTATAGTTTTATTCAGGTGCATGGATTTTCTAGAAAAAACTTAGAGCCACTGTGACTGACTGTCCCATTCCTGTGAAAAACTAGAGTGTATTTTTCTACACAGAGGCCTTTGCCCAGTCACAGGGCTGGGCTTTCTCTGCCTGGATTAGAGACAACCTAAGACTTAACAGTTACACAGAGAGAAGGGAAGAGAAAACAAACGTAATAATAATAATAATAATAACGCTAATATATTTCTGGAGATGTTCAACTTTATCAACACAATTAATAAGGAATGAGAAACTGCAGCACAGACACTATAGTTTATACTTTATACTATATATTTTTTTCTTTTGGAGAAAAAAAAGGAAAAGGCATGATAAGGCTTTGCTGAGTATTCTGTGAAAACATGCTAAAATCTTTACTAAATACTTAAACTTCCCTCCATGGAAAGAAAACTATGCAGTACTTTCTCTGCTAAGCAGTAGTAACTTACCTGAAAGGCAAAGAGCATTTGAGAAAGCAAATTTCTCTAGAATGGCGTCATCTAAGTCTAGCTCTGAATTTAACTTGATCTCCCCTCTGTGAAGTTTTGACGGCCCTCTGTGAAAAGGGAAAAAAAAAAGGATCTTCTAAATCTTCAAAAGCACTTTAATTTTTTCTTTTGAAAAAGTCACCTTACAATCTTTCTAGAAGTCGTTTTGGCAATTTGTATCAAGAGTCTTATAAATGTTCTTATACCCTTTGATCCTAGTAATTCCACTTCTAGGAATTTATCCTAAGGCAATCAAAGATGCAAAGAAAGATCGGTGTACAACACAAAGTTTTACGGTCAAATGTTTAATAGTAAAAAATTAGGAAAGAAGCTAAATGTTCAATAGGATAATGGTTCATTTATAGGAATTCCACACAACAAAAACTAACAAGCATGTTTTGAAAGGATATTTAACAATAAGGGGAAATGATCACAATAAATTGCTAAGTGAAAAAATGCCTGAATAAAAACTATACACACAGTGTAATCTCAAATTACACTGACGTGGTGGGGACGGGGTGAGAGACAGGGAAGTTGTGAAAATGTCAGCTGTAATTGTCGAGAACTTTGGAAGGCCTGGGGAGACGGGGAAAGGGAGGGAATTCGGGAATATAAATGTCACAAACAAATAGGAAAAGTACAGGGTAAACCTTCACAAAAGATGTGAGACAAGAAGAGATGGACAACAGGGTGGACGAGGAGGCCGAACGGGAAAGTGGGAGGCAGAATCTGCTCCCACAACTTCAGGTGGAGGGAAAAGAGAAGCGACAGGAAGGAGCAGCACGGACGAGACGCTTTATGAAGGAGCTCGGGCCATGCACAGAATTGAGCGAGGCAGCAGAGACCTGGGATCGAGGGCAGGACTCACAGAACAACCACGCTGGTAGCAGCTATGACGGTCTTTTTGACAAAATCAAATCGCTGACTCCTGACTCTGGGATCCAAAGTACTGAGGACTTGAATCCTCCACAGACTATACGGGTGTGAGTGTATGTGTGTGTGTGTGTGTTGGTGGGTGGGGGAGAGTGCCTCATAAGTTCTATCTGGAGGTACAGCACAGAAGGGAAATCCATGGCAACCTTAACCACAAGGCTGAATGCTTCATAATAAAATTAATAAAATTCTATGAGCTCTCCATTTGTTGCATCTCTCAGGTTCACATCCTCACTTTCAACTGCAACCACTATGGGCCCAGGCCCTCACTGACTAGTTGGGTGCCGTTAGGCAAGACAGAACACCTCCGAACCTCATCTGAAAGTTAGTTAACAGCAATTACAGGGCTTTTACACTTACAACAGTGCCTGGCACAGGGAGAGCAGTTAATCACTGTTGGCCATTATGACTTACTTAGCTCTTATCCCACCTGGTCTTTCTACAGCTAGAGTCTCTTCCACATTTCCCCAAAGCCCTACTTTCATCACTTCCTTTCTCAATATAGAGACTTCTTTTTTTTCCATATTCCACTGGACAGGTAACTTCAGGAGGAAAAAGATCTTCCAATCTTGGTCACACTGCCCTCTCTCTCTGCCCTAAGATCTCTCTTCATTTTCTCCCTCCCAGCTGAGACAGGACCATCAGCTGGTACACTGTCTACTCCTATATCTCACCTGAGAACAGTATGTCAGCCCCCCCACACTTCTTGCAGGCACCCCCATTTCTACAAGGGGTTCTCTTAGATCAGACCCTTGCTATGCTTCCTTTTTAAACCCAAAATCAATAGGGAAAAAAATGGACTTCTTTAAGAGAAAACATTACCAGAATAATTTGATAGGTTCATTCTGATGAAGGTATATGATTTTACTCATTTAGGCTGCTGAGAAAACTTACCGTTTCGGGGTTATACTATCTACTTGTTTTAATTTATAGGTAGCCTGAGAAGTTAAAACAATAATGTTTATCTTCTAATACTTATTATATTTTCAGGCTTTGTATTTTTTATTAAATACAATAACATTTTTATTAAAAATAGCCTCTAAATTCATAAATCATTTATCTCCTCTCCTGCTTTACCAAGTTATTCCAACTGCGCTTTTCATAAATTTGATAAAAAGTTGCTTACTCTGTTTTTATGTAGTTAAGCTCTTCATTTTCCCAGTGTACCAGTGCAATTTCATAGGGCTGAATTTCATGTTTTTCTAGAACTTGCATCACATGTTTCATCTAGAAGAAAAGGAAGATGAACCTGAAATCATACCTGACTCCCTCAGTACAGAAGTACGTTATAGTGTTAATGCTTATAACACTTTTCATGACATTTGATGACATTTCTTCTATTGTTTAGTTTTTAAGGAAAAGGCAAATTCATTGCGATATTAAACTCCTCAGGACGACGTATTCATTTGTTTTTACATTTGGAAAACACCGATGAGTATAAAGAAGAAAATAAAAATTATCATTATCCCACAACCGAAAGAAAAC
This sequence comes from Ceratotherium simum simum, assembly GCF_057802395.1. Classification (NCBI taxonomy): domain Eukaryota; kingdom Metazoa; phylum Chordata; class Mammalia; order Perissodactyla; family Rhinocerotidae; genus Ceratotherium; species Ceratotherium simum. Next base: position 15,854,622 of record NC_141937.1, on the reverse strand, counting down.
CATGAGTAACATTATTGTTTGTATCCTTAAATCTTTTTAAAAAAAGTCTAACTGACATACTTGTAAAAATTTAAACCACACAGAGGTATAGAAAGTGACAATCTCTCTGCTCTCTTGAATTTCTAATCCCCAAAGGTTACCATTAAACATGATGCATATCCTCCCAGATTTTTTTTATATGTATATATACATTTATCTTGCTTTTTATATGAAATGGTATCATACTATGCATATAGACATTTTCAATGCTATTCTCCTTAATGGAAGAAACACAATTTATTTAACCATCCCAAATGCCCATCTATGGGGGATTATTTCTACTCTCCACTATTAAAATGTTGCAACACACCATCCTATGTGTGTATGTTTGTGGCCTTGTGGGAATATTTCTTTAGGAATTGCTAGATCAAAAGACATGCACACTTACAATTTTGGTAAATATTGCTAAACCACTCTCCAAAACAGTTTTTTCAATTTTAGAATCCAAACATTTAGGAGAGCATTCTTAAAAAACATTGGGTATTATCAGCCTTTTACATCTTCGCCACTTCAAGTAGCCAATTTACGTTACATTTTTCTTATATTTACTGGTCACTTATATTTCCTTTTCTTTAGGAAACCTCTCCCCCCACCACCCCGTGGTGTGTGTGTGTGGGAATGTGTGTGTGTGGATGTGTGTGGGTGTGTGTGTGGCAGGTACTTCCTTTTAGTATAACTGAGATTTTTATGAGGCATATATTTTAACCAGGTCTGATATTACATTGGTTATATTCTGTAACCTGCTCTTTTAATTTAACTGCATGATATACACAGGCAATTTCCTAGGAGTAAGAATTTGTCCATGATTTTTTTTTTTTTGGTAAGGAAGACCAGCCCTGAGCTAACATCCATGCCAATCCTCCTTTTTTTTTTTTGCTGAGGAAGACTGGCCTTGAGCTAACATCCATGCCCATCTTCCTCCACTTTATATGGGACACCGCCACAGCATGGCTCGACAAGCAGTGCGTTGGTGCGCACCCGGGATCTGAACTGGTGAACCCTGGGCCGCTGCAGCGGAGCGCGCGCACTTAACTGCTTGTGCCACCGGGCTGGCCCCTCTTGTCCATGATTTTTAAGAGCTGTAGTATATTCTATCCTATGGATATATTTACCAAACTTCCTACTTATGCATTCTAGTTATTTCTCATTTTTGCTATTGTAAATAATGCATTGATGAACATTTCTGTACATCGTTCACATGCATAACTGTGATTATTTCCTTTGGATAACTTTCTGGATGTAAAATTGCTGAGTTAAATATAAAGCTTTGATGTGTATTACCAAACTGCCTCTAAAAAGGTTGTTTTAAACAAATCCTGACTGGGACACTGAAGAAATTACTTCCTGTGAGTGATAAAGTTCTAGAAAACTGGATCTAAAATAAGACTCTGTGCACCCAGCTGCTGGTCAACTGTGTGTACATTTTTCATTTTGTAGATTCTCACATACAAAGTATAATTCCTTCTGTCTGCAGTGTAGCTAGGATTGTTCTGATTCTCCACAAATTAGTGTGTGCCCAGAGAATGGAAAATGTAGGAAACTTAGAAGCCAAAATACAATATATTTTAGAAGATGAAACTGTTCGGATAAATATCACATAATGCAGAGCAAATAAGTAGCGGATTATCTGTTAATTTACCTTCCAGTGGCTCAGGTTATTGAGTGCTAATTAACAACTTATTCTCAGAAAACTAAATTTTTATACTGTTAAAACTTTATTTACACTTACAGTTTTGTCTTTCACGTTCCAAAACACAGCAGCTCCTTCCCTGATTTAAAAGAATAAAAGAATCAACTAAGTTAAAGGCAGAATACATTCCTTAGGACCATACATAAAGCCATGCTTAGGTAACTTCTAGAATGTATCCAGAAAGCAACTTAAAAAAATACGATTTATTATTGATTTGACATTATAGTTCTTAGGTGGATTTGCTAAACAAGAGCTACTTTTTGAACTCTTGATGAAACCTGACCTCTCAAAAATTCATGATTTCTCACAAGGTTTGCAGAATAAATAATTACTATTGTACAGTCATGCGCCACATAACAATGTTTTGGTCAATGACAGACCGCATACACGATGGTGGTCCCATGAGATTAGTACCATATAGCCTAGGTGTGTAGTAGGCTGTACCATCTAGGTTTGTGTAAGTACACTCTACGATGTTCACGCAATGACAAAATCACCTCACAATGTATTTTGCAGAATGTATCCCCATTGTTAAGCGATGCATGATTCTAATACTATATAACATCACATATCTAGACTGTTCTATACTTGGTTCAGTTCTGATGCATAGAAATCAGAATAAGGAAATTTTCGAGATTCATCTTAGCTCTCATTAGGCAAATTCTCCTATAGGAAAAGAATAAAGGATCATGCTTTTAATGTGGAATAAAGAGACTGAGATAGATTAAAGCCTCAGATGGCTGAAGGCAGCCAGGGAATAATGCCACCGTCCTTACAACACTTACAGCAGAATTACAATGAAGCCATAGGAGGCCCTCTGAATCCAATTTGACAGAATTTAAGGTCTAAAAACTACAAACAAACTTGTTTTGACTTCTGAAGTTTGACATATTGAGATGTTTTAGGGAGTAAATAAAAAAAGGAATTATGGCTGTGGCTATTGCACTGGAGGAAGGAAAGGGGGACATGAAAGAAAGGTAAAAATACGATGGCCCCATATCATTCTGCGAACATTTCTTAAGCAAAGTGCTTAGTATATGTGTGGGTCTGTGCTTAGCATCTGGGAGACAAAGATGAGTAAGGTCTAGATCCCATCCTCAAGGAACTCCCAATCTAGAAAAGACTGATACATAGACACCAATTACAACAGAATGTGATCAGTGCTGTAACAGGGTTATATGCAGAATACATTTGATGTACATCGGAAGGATGCAGTTCCTAAAGGGCGAGCAGAGCTAGCTAAATGAAAAGACGAGAGGAGGCGATACAGCAGAGGGAACGCTCTGGGCTCAGGGAGAAGGTTGAGGGAGCAGAGCAACGTCTCAGAATAAACAGCTACTAGTTTGAACGGCTGTGGATGTGGGCAAGTAGTGCGCAGTCAGGTTAGAGGCGGGGGGAGCGAAAACCCAAAGGAACTTGGTGCTGTGACAAGGAGTTTGGTCAAATTCCATAGAATTTTAAACAAGAGACTGCAGTGATCAGAATAATCTATTGAAAAATTATCCTGCCTACAACAGACAAACAGACTGGTGGTGGGGTGAGAAGAGCACAGAGACCAGATAGTAAGTTATTGCGAAAGGCCAGCATAAGTCTCAGAATACGGATTTGAGAGGTATTTAAAGCCACAGCCAGAGTGTTAGTTCAGAGAATCACTTCTAGGCAGACGAGAGGTCTCGGGAACTGTGCTGTCTGGAGATGTGCTGTGCAGCATGGCGCTCAGAAGCCACGTGTGGGTACCGAGCATCGGACATACGCTTGGTCCAAATTGAGAGATGCTGTAAGTGTAAAACACACACTGGGTTTCAAAAACCTAGTATGAAAAGAATAATGTAAGATCTCATTAATTGTTGAGTAATTACTATTTAATTCAATTCATTTAATTAATAATTATTGACATGTTGAAATGATAATATTTTAGATGTGTTAAATAAAATACATCATGAAAATTAATTTCAGGCAATATGTGATATTATTATTAGTGTTGTTCAAAATTAAATTCTTTTTTTTTTTAACTTTTAAAAATATGGCTATTAGAAAACGTATCATTTCATATGAGGCTTGCATTTGTGGCCTGCACTGCACTTCTACTGGATGGTGCTGATCTAGAGGAGCTCAGAAATCCAAATTGCTCAGCTGAATCAAAGGGATGCTCTTCTACTTGGACAAAATGTGGAACTCTTGGTTATCTTCAAAGTAACATCAAAAGGAAGGTGAGGCATTGGCAGGAACAAAGATAGGGCTTCCAGTTATCATCAACTATCAGGACTAAGTCCACAAAAGTCTGGATTCTTATGGATGTTCCACGTGTTTCTGTTCTTCCACTTATTAGTCCCATGACTGTGGGTAATTCACTTAATCCCTCTGACCCTCAGTTTCCTCAGTTGCAAAATGGGAATAACAGACCTTCTTCAAATGTTATGAGAATAATATGAAATTATTCTAAATGGTTTCTATAATCATTACCATTCCCACTCAGCTACTCTGGAGCATTTGGTACTAAAACAACTTTTAAATAAAAGGAACAAGTGTATGTGAGTCAGGGTCCCAGTCTGAAGTCTCTGGAGAGGTACAATGGGTTAAAACTTGAGCTAAACAGCTCCAGAAGGAGAAGAAAGAAAAGGAAGAAAAGCCAGCAGGACACGCAGCATGAGTCTGGTAAGGGGAACTGTGGATGAATGGGAAATAGGGTGCTTTATGCATTTTTAGTAAATGAAAACCCCGATTTACTAATAAAGACAAGCCAGGGGAAGATTATCTCCTTGTTTTAAAAATTCTTTATTTTATAAGAGGGTTTACCAGAAGATTCCTAAAACTGACAAACTCTCCTAGAGCAAATAAGAATCAGATGATAAAGTGATTTACATCACAAATAAATTTTGAACACATTTACCGTTAAGAGCACCTTTAAAGACCACAATTACCTGACCATGAGTCCATCTCCCAATGGGGTTGCTTTCTCATCTTACCTGAAGAAGAATATTGTTCCAGGATCACCTTCTTTTGCAGAATTTTCCACACCCATCACCAAAATATTTGCTGCATCTGTGATTTAAAATACATGAGCCAAAAGCTATGTCACAAGGTGACACAAGGTTTTTTTTTTTTTTTTTTTAATAATTTTATTTATTTATTTATTTTCCCCCCAAAGCCCCAGTAGATAGTTGTATGTCACAGCCGCACATCCTTCCGGCTGCTGTATATGGGACACAGCCCCAGCATGGCCGGAGAAGCGGTGCGTCGATGCTCGCCCGGGATCCGAACCCGGGCCGCCAGCAGCGGAGCGCGCGTACTTAACCGCTAAGCCACGGGGCCGGCCCAACACAAGGTTTAAGAGTCACCTATAAACCCTTCGTAAAGTACTTATGATCACATCTTCATATACCATTAAGTGCTCTATAACACATGTCCATCTTTCTACTAAGGTCTCTGAAAGCAGTTAACATACGAAAATGAAAAGACCCTAAGAATTACTTTCACAAAACATTCCACAACCTGTGGTACTATGACTAGTGTTATTTAAAACTACTCATTCACACGCATTTTGATTCAGTAATCACTAGTCCAGTTAATAATTACCAAAGTCTTAGTTTCAATACAACTACAGTTGAAGAATTAAACTTCTTTCTACAAAATTAACTTAAAATTTGAAGAACCATTAATACAGTCTCTTCCTTTAAATATTATTTTATTAATAATATAATTTGAATATTCTCAAACTACCCATTCTACTGAATTTTAAGTTGTGGGAGAACAGAAAATACATGGAAACAAAGACACTGACCATTTCAAAACATATCTGATTTCAAAGTTAATCGTGAGAACAACCACTGGACTCATCTGGAACTATTTAAATATTTTAATCTTTTAAATATTATTAAATACGGGGCCCGCCCGGTGGCGCAAGTGGTTAAGTGCGTGCGCTCTGCTGCAGCGGCCCGGGGTTCGCCGGTTCGGATCCCGGGCGCGCACCGACGCACCGCTTGTGAAGCCATGCTGTGGCGGCGTCCCATATAAAGTAGAGGAAGACGGGCACGGATGTTAGCCCAGTGCTGATCTTCCTCACAAAAACAAAACAAAATAAATAAATAAATAAATATTAAATATACAAATATTCATCAATAAGTAGTTGCCTTATATATTACTATAATATTTATTATAGGTATATATTCTATAATATGTAATTTTTTAACCTAAAATTAAGATCCTCAAAGCTTCAGAGTTCCTGGTAGAGGTTGGGGAATGGGGGATTCAGATGGAGACCAAATCCTAAAGCACCTTTTTTGAGTGACTTCCCTAAGTGCTACATCCTACAGAGGTCAAAGTTCACCTATGTAGCCAAGAGCCACATGAATGACATGGCAAGATCCAAGGCAGTGAGCATGGGACGAGGAGTCTTCAAGCGTGTAATGCACCAGGTCACTCTGCTGACCCGCCTTTGGAACCAGCCAAGGATACCCCTGGGCAGTTTTTTATCTCAGGAGCCCTGGACATAGCTCTGTTTTTCTAAGTCAATTATGTTTGTTTTTGCCATCAAATAGCACAAATTGTTTGCTCAGATAATCAAGGCTGAAAAAGCATGATGACATTTCCACTGTTTCTTCCAGGGTCAATGACTCTTTGAACAATTTTCTATTTAGCAGGGAGGTTTTTCACTCACTATTTTTGCTATGTTGCAGTAAAATTCATGAATTTCCATCGAAGCGTTCCAAGTTATTTATTTTTTCATGTAAAGCAGGCTATTTTCTCAACGATCCGTTCAGATACTATCCTAAAATCCTAAGTTTACTTTAATTCTCTTTCTTAATATTCATTGTTTATCTTTCAACTAATTTTGTTAGTTTTCAAGTATTGGATTGTACTGGTAAAGTGTTCTTTAAAGGCTCTCCCCAACATTTCTATTAATTTCATGGTTCTTCTGTAATACTAAAAAAACTTTTTTTTTTTGGATGAGGAAGACTGGCCCTGAGCTAACATCTGTTGCCAATTCTCCTCTTTTTGCTGAGGAAGATTGGCCCTGAGCTAACATCTGTGCCCATCTTCCTCCATTTTTGTATGCAGGATGCCGTCCGTGCCTGGGATTCGAACCTGCGAACCTTGGGCTGCCGAAGCAGAGTGCGCGAACTTAACCACTACGCCACCAGGCCAGCCCAGCCCCTAAAATAACTTTTTAATGTGACAGAAATGAAGTGTTATGGCCTTTGATCATCCCAAGTAATAGTGATACTACAAATAAAGCTTAATAAATCATATTGACTTTAATCTGAGAACTGAGTTCTCTATAAATACGTTTTAACTTCTTATCTTTGTCATTTGTATAAAAAGATTCCACATCACTTTTGTGATACACTCCTTTCAATAGAAAACAAAATGCAAACAAATGCACATTTAAGACAGTATCATAGGAAAATTATCTTCTAATATATTGTCACATACTTAGCCCCAGGTTCAAGAAAATGTACCTCTAGGCAAGCTTGTTACTTCAACATATCCATGAGAGGTCAGATCTTGAGAGAGGTTTCCAAGATGATATTCATCTGCTGTTGCAAATGCTGTGCAGTGCATCAGGTCCTGTTCCAGCGAGATTAGCATGACACGGGTTACCAAGAGGCTGAAGTGTCTGTGTGGGTTGTCACCTTACAAAACTCCATTTTGCAAAGCTAGCACTCGAGAATTTTCTTCAAACATCTCCAAGGTTCATAGAAGGGATAGGATAAAGACGTAGAGAAAGAGGTTATAGGGAGATAGAGCTCAGCTCAATCTATGAAAGAACTCTCTCCTGGTGGCCAAAAAAATGGAATGGGCTATCCTGAAAGGGGAGCTGCCCCCCAACTGGCTGTGTTTCAAGCACAGATTGAACAAGATAGTCATACGGGCACCCGGATGACACGATATTTAGTCTCTCCAATCCCGAGTTCCCATGGATCTTTTTCACAGCAACATTACTATTTGAGGTCATTTGATAATGTCACTAGCCTTGTACTGGCAGAGATTTCTTTAAATCTACAAAGGAATTACACAGTTTTTACTCTGGTTAATATTAAACAGAAAGTTCTGTAAATCCGAAAATGTGTCCAGGTGGTTAACTGCTTTGCCTCCTGCACCATGAGTCTCGTCTGTGTATTCACGTATACACTCAAGTTGTGTGTGTCTGTACAACATACATACAGTAAGCAAGATGGCATAGCACAGTGTTTTTGTCAAAGTGTAGATCACAACCCATTAGTGAGTCCTGATATTAATTTAGTTGGCCCAAACTAGCTTTTTAAAAAAATTCAAGTAGAAAATATTATAGCACATTACTCATAGTAAGGGTAAATTTTATACAATTCTCTGTCACATATATGCCTATGTATGTGTACTGAGTCACTATGTATGTATAATGTAAAATATATTTCTCATGAAGGGATGTGGTCAGTAAAGTTTGAAAACTACTGACATAGGCGTGTAGAGTTCAGGCACAGAATTTGAATTTTTTTTTTTTCCCCCTGAGGAAGATTCGCCCTGAGCTAACATCTGTGCCAATCTTCCTCTATTTTTCAGTATGTGGGTCGCCAGCACAGCATGGCAGCTAACAGAGCGGTGTAGGTCTGTGCCCGGGAACCAAACCCAGGCCACCGAAGCAGAGCGTCCTTAACTTAACTACTAGGCCACCAGGGCTGGCCCTTGAATAATTAAAAAAAAAAATCAGAATAACAATAATGCCTACTTTATAGGGCTGTTGTGAAGTTTAAAGAGGCTGATGAGTGTCAACTGCTCAGAGCTATGACTGGCACAAATGTTCAACATTTGTTAGATTATAGTTATTATTGCACATAGTATAAACCATCAAAATTTAGGAGGTTAGGTTCGGATCCCGGGCACGCACCGAGGCACCACTTCTCCGTCCATCCTGAGGCCGAGTCCCACATACAGCAACTAGAAGGATGTGCAGCTATGACATACAACTATCTACTGGGGCTTTGGGGGGAAAAAATAAATAAATAAAATCTTTAAAAAAAAAAAAAGAAATTTAGGAGGTTAAAAAGTTTATCAAGTAATTTACACCTGAATTTTCATGTTCATAATTTTATATTTTAAAATCTATTGACCAGAACATTAGTGATTCTACTGACATATGGTGCTTTGGCCCAACACTGGTCAAAAGAGGATTATGAGTCACTAAATCAAAATTTATTCCTAGGATTTACTCATTTCACCTCCTAAATTCCTTCCCTTTCTGTTCCACTCCTAGAATGAAATTCAAGAAAAGTAGTATATTAATTCCTCCCTTCCTCCCACTTCTGTTATCTAACTCCTGGCCCTTTCTCAAGAAACGGCCTAACCTTGCTTTGCCTTGTCCTCAATCTGTTACACAGTCTAATGTGTGCTTTAAAAAGGAGCAGAGGGCCAGCTCCGTGGCTTAGCGGTTAAGTGCGCGCGCTCTGATGCTGGCGGCCCGGGTTCGGATCCCGGGCGCGCCCCAAGGCACCGCTTCTCCGTCCAGCGCGAGGCTGAGTCCCACGTACAGCAACTAGAAGGATGTGAACCTATGACATACAACTATCTGCTGGGGCTTTGGGGGGAAAAAAGTGAATAAATAAAATCTTTAAAAAAAAAAAAAAAAAAGGAGCAGAGGAATAAACAGAGGACTTGAGGATACGCACAAACTGAAAAACCTAAAAGCAATAAAATATCCACTCAAGCAAAATGATTTTAATTCAATTAGAAAACAATAAAAAGTCAGACAAAGGTGAAACTGCTGAACATGAAGATGAATGGACGCAGTACCCTCCTTTTGCAGGTACCTGATAAGCTGACTCCCACAGTCACATATGAAGGTAGGAACACACCGCTACACAAAAACATATGGATCCAAACAGCCACAGTATAGTTACTGGATTATAGGAATCATTATGTGCTTAAGGTTTAGAACTGTTAGCACCATCCGTTCTTTTAGGGCTCCATGGAGTTAAAAAGAGCTGACAGGATACGAGAGTAAGTTTGCTGAAAGAAAGGAATACTGTTAAGAGACATCAGGTAAGGCCACAATACCCAGGATCTACTCTGCGAGACCCGACAAATCTGCTGAAGCTTGCTAAGTAAAATCACAGTATATTAGGCTGGATGTCAGAATTACTTCAGTGACTATTACAGCTGACATGCTTAGTTTGGGCCAGAGTGGGAAAAGCAGGAGGTGCAAAGCAGAGAGGAGATAAGGAAAAGCTCAAGAACCAGTCCAGTGGAAGATCTTCCCATAGCTGTACTGGAAATGGTAGAGGCCGACTGTCTCTAGAATCAGAATTGTAAACTGGCAGCCCAGAGAACTATCTACCCAACTCAAGAGTCAACCCACATCAGGTTTTTAAGATTTGAATTAACTGTCAACAACCAATTGTGATTTCACACCAAATCCAGATCTCCACCATCTTTTGATCAAGCAGAAGACCTGGCAATAATTGACTAGGGTTGAGGAGGGGGACCAGGTTCACTAGCTCACACAGTCCCTCCCACTCCCCACTGTCTCCGGCCTGCTTCACCATCATTTATGTTACTGACCTGGCCCATCTGGGCTAAAAATATGCACTTTTGTGCATGCTCAAAAATGAGACAAGACAAAGCATTCAATCACTACTTCCACGAGAAAAGATGCCCTGGGGGCCAGCCCGGTGGCAGAATGGTTAAGAGTCCGTGCTCAGCTTGGGCAGCCGGGGGTTTGAGGGTTTGGATCCTGAAGCAGACCTACACACCGCTCATCAAGCCATGCTGTGGAGGCATCCAACAAACAAAATAGAGGAAGACTGGCATGGATGTTAGCTCAGGGACAATCCTCCTTCAGCGGGGGGAAAAAAAAATTATAAAAAGATATTCTGAGCTCCAGACAGTCAGATTAAAAGTAAATTTTTAAACACAATTGGTTTTTACGTAGCTATTCTAAGGACTTTTGTAGATTTTCTGAAGATTGTCACCTTCCTTCTCTTACCATGTCCTATTGAGTTTGGCTCAAAGTTCTAGCCAACGTCACATAGCTTATATGGCTCGCCACACCCCTTTCTGTATCCTCCTTAAACATCTTGGATCCGAGTCTCCATTAAAGTTATGGCTTCTTCTATTAACAAGCGATTCACAAAGATTTCAATTTGACTTGTTAGACATCTCCTGTTTTGGTTTTATTTCCTTTGCTTTTAACGACTGTATTTAAATCCATTTCATAAAGGGAAAGAGGACCATGGAGTGTCCTGTCTTTGCATTTTTTTCCCTATTAATTAAAGAGGTTGTTACTTTGTGAGAAGCTTTCATTTTCATACATGTCTTTTTCTGGATTTTTATAATGAATCATTACTTATTAAGCATTAAATATATACATGTAGCAAATTTCAGGTTTTAGGATGGGGATCAACAACTTGTTCTTAAATAAATGTGCCAAACCAACCTAAAATAGTTATTGGATTTCAGACCTAAATTTAGGTCTATTTTAAAATGTTAAAAAAAAAAAACCCAAAGCCAAGAAAACCACTGTGTTTCAGTTAAGTGTTTCATTTTTCTGGCCAAGGGAAAACATGTTCCAGCAGATGGGGCTAGAAATCTATATATGATTTTTGTTTTAGGGTGTCACACACTCTGATGGAACACTTTTCTTAAAAAGGCAAGTTTATTTTTATTCATGTTCTATTACTGAAGAAAATTAGTGCATTACAGCAATATTGCTTCTCTATTACTAAGGGAAAAGTGCATGTTTTTCCTGTTATGTACAGATTGTAAATGAAAGTTATAAAACACATATAGATTTTACATTACTAGTATAATGCTTTAGCTTTTAAGCTTTTTGACTAGAACCCATGGTGAGAAATCCTTTCATATACACAGTACATATCTACATATCATATACATATATGTACACACACAACTGACACAAAGCTTCACAAAATAGTATTTACCTTTACCATGAGTAATGCATTCTGATATTTTCTATTCTATCAAAACACAAACAACTATTAACAACCCATTAGTTACTTTTACAATAGACTGTGGTGTGAGCCTGGAAACCACTACTGGGCATTCTGGCATCTCCCTCTCCCGCCCGGCTCCACGATGCTCAGAGCAGTGGTCCTTATCCTCCAGGATTCTCTTCCCAAAAGACAGGACACACCCCCAAGCAGCACAGTGGTTGCCATGAGAAATGACGAGCCAATGGGTGTGGGTGGAATATCTCAGCAGGTTATGAGCTCTGCAAAGACCAGGTAAAGAGTTGATTCCACTCTGGAGGGTAGGTGAGTAACCTCGTTCAGTCAATTCCGAGGATGAGATAGGAGCACATGTGGGGAACAAGACAAAGCAGGCCTACTTTATGGTATAGCACAGGCCTTTCCTGCCTCAGTCCAGAGGGGGAGAAAGGGCTCTACCCTCACAAAGGATTCGCCAGCCCCATGATGCCCATGTGGAGATGGAGGGGTCTTCCATTTGGGGCAGAGAGAAGCCAGTGTTCAGCCCCGGGGATACAGTACCTAGTAACACCTCAAGACTGTGTTCACCTATGAAAAGTAAGATCATCCGAAAATAATGTTCCAAAGTTACATTACCTCCGAACACTTAGAAATGCTTTCAGAAATGTAAGATTTTCTATTTCTCTGTGCTTTTAGAGACACAACATGCTGTTTTTGTTTTTGTAAAACTCCAACTGATGTCACGTCTGTTATATGATATAATATCTCCTCTATAAGGACGCAGGAAATATATGACTCAAATTCGGTGATAGAAAGTTATTTCTCATAAGACATTTTTATGTTTTCCCCCCGTCAGACAACAAGAAATGTACCACCCAGGAGGATTCTCTCCTTTCTTTAATCGTTGGGCTTCTCAGAACTAAATGTTCAATTAGATTAGTTATTCCCACCAGGTACTTGATAACATTTATTTCTCTGTTCATGTCAATTGTTTGCTGTATCTTAAATGTAATGCTTCTATTATGTCATTTGAACCTGCATTAAATTTTGAAAATCTACTTCAAATCCTTTCCTGGAAGCAGGAAAAACAAATCCCAGAGAAAAATAAAAAACAAATTCAGGAAAATTGCTTCCGAGTCCAAGGACAGCGCAAAGAAAGAAACGCCTCTGACAATTTTCAACCAATAACTACAGAAAAGTGACATCTCTGACCTCACCAGCCTCTCTGTAAGAAACCCAATTATGCTCTGTGCTGCGAGATATAACAAAAGGAAAAAGCGAGTTGATCTTCCTCTTTTTTGGATGTGCCATGAATTCAGGCTTTTACACTTAATTTCATCTCAGTCTCTTAAATACTGAATTTCCTGGATTATCTCAAAGCTAAACAATGTAATTAAAACATCAGGAGCTAGGAAGAAGAAAGGGGTGCGAGAAGTACACGCATAACTCTTCAATCCTTTCTATCTGGGGTTCAGAGAAACCATACGAGAGTTTAAACAAAACTAGAATCCAAAATAAAAATCATTAATCGACACCTAACTTCATAACCTGAGGATTACTAGTGAAGGTCTCGATACTTTTTCAAAGGAACTCAACTGTGCAGTAAACACACAACCAAATGAAACACGCTCAGGGTCCACTTCTCAGAATCCAGATTTTAAGACAGACATTCTAGCCTGTTTTCTGAACGAGTCAGCAGGTCTGATCAAGTTTTAAATATTCTACATACCTATTTTTCATGTTGATTGACTAGAGACATCAAAGATCCCTTTGCCTCTTTTCCATTCCTTCCAATTTAATAAACATTTATTAAGTATAAGGCACAGTTCTAGGTATTATGCAAGATACAAAGGTTAACAAAGGGCTTGATCCAGATCTTAAATATTGATCATTTAGGAGAAATGTGATGGTAGCTGAGAAATTCCCATAAACCTTTTAGTGAATAAAAATACCCCCTTCAACATTCAAAGGACAAAAAAGCAAAAACCTTCTTGCTGCTTTTTGATTCTGTCACCACGTCACTTCACCACTCCACCCCACGCAGTCACCATCGGCTAACGAAAGCTTACCTGTCTGCGTAGTTACTAAAAAAATTTTTTTTAATTTAATGAAGAATTTCTACAGTTTGATTCTTTTTAAATGGGTGTTTTTTACACTACCATTCCTAGACTGGATTTAATACTAGTCTTCTTTTTCAAAGTTTCCTTGGCCAATAACTAACCCTTTCATAAACTATAATTTTAGACTTCATTGCCTATATTTTGTCTTTATATGTATCACTAATTCTTAAGATTTTGGGGGCCAGCTCGGTGGTGTAGTGGTTAAGTTCTCACGCTCTGCTTCGGTGGCCCAGGGTTTGTGGGTTTGGATCCTGGGTGTGGACCTACACATTGCTCGTCAAGCCATGCTGCGGTGGCGTCCCACATACAAAATAGAGGAAGACTGGCACAGATGTTAGCTCAGGGCCAATCTTCCTCAAGCCAAAAGAGGATTGGCAGCAGATGTTAGCTCAGGGTCAATCTCCACTCCCCCACCACCCCCCGCCAAAAAGCTTAAGATTTTGGTTCCCTTTAGACATAAAGGTTTTACTATTAGGCTTCAAAGATCTTGATGAAAAAAATGCTGAGCTGTTCGCCAGTTCTCTTACGTTGGCAGTAAGGCTGTGGTACGATATACACTCGTTTGGAGAGGGAGCGATTGTCATGAAACAGAAGTGCAACCACCACAAGTTTTTACCTCGTTCACAGACAGAATTGGGAGGTTGGTCCTGGAGGGCTGCCTGGTCCTCGATGCTTTTAGTGGTCTCTTAATTTGGGGAAAATCTTGTTTAGGAACAAGTGTTTCCGTTGATATAGATGAGTAATGCCTCTCTAATATTTTTATAAACCACTTAGAACCTAACAGACTTGGTTTGTGAGTCACTTTCCTGTGAGTACCAAAAGACTTCCTGGTTGGAAGGTGTGCTTTTTCTTCTTGGCGATGCACAGTGTTTAATGGAGAGCGTGTGCTTGTATTTGATATTTTCTGGTTCATTTCCAGGACCCGGAACTTATTCAAACCATCAGCTGCTGGACCAGGAAAGAACAAATACGAGTTCTGACTTCTTGTCAGGGTGCTGCATGTTACAGTCTCAAATTTCTTAAGTGGTTTTACTGTTCGATGAACGAGTCTTTGGCACTGATATGCTTTTGATAAAATACAGTGAGATCCGGCCAGGGCTCTGAGAAGTCTGGTTGACATTACCACATCCCAAGCTATAAGAAAAATAAATAAAAAATTCAAAGTTCAAGTTCTTTTAAAAATGTTTTAAAATTTATATAATATTGTCCTAGGTAATAGGCATATTTCTGTAAAAAAAAGTTGCATCTTACCCTAAGTCTAGTAAAAGCAACAAGGTTAAAAAATAAATATACGTATTTCCACCACTTTCTCTTTAGTCAACCTTTGGCCTTCCTGCTGGAAGATTACAAGATTATAAAGCTACTGACATGACAAGGACCTTAAAAAAGAAAAATAGAGTGCTGGGCTCTCTTCATTTACTTCATTAGCACATCAACTATTTAAAAAAATCTGGGCCTGCCCTGTGGCTTAGTGGTTAAGTGCTTGCGCTCCGCTACTGGCAGCCCGGGTTCGGATCCCGGGCGCGCACCGACCCACCACTTGTCCGGCCATGCTGAGGCCGCGTCCCACATACAGCAAGTACAAGGATGTGCAACTATGACACACAACTATCTACTGGGGCTTTGGGAAGAAAAAAAGGGGAAAAAAAGGAGGAGGATTGGCATGGATGTTAGCTCAGGGCTGATCTTCCTCACACACAAAAAAACCAAAAACTATTTAAAAAAATCTGTACTTACAAATTCCTTTATTCAAAATTTATTGAGCCTTTACATTGAGATAAGCAGTGAGCTAGGGCCGGGGATGCTTCCATGAAAGGACAGGGTCCCTGCCATCATGGGGCCAATGGTCTCCTGGAGGAGACAGGCATTTTTAGTCGCTCATTCTAACTCAGTGGAATAGGCCCTACAAAGAACGACAGTACAAGGTGCTGAGGAAACACACAAGGAGCTCGCCTAATTCTACAAGAAGAGTCAGGAAAGGCTCCCAGACAGATTTAAGCTGCTTCTCCAAGGGGAAGGTGCTTTTCAGGTTGGGGGCGGGTATGGCAATGGGGGTACAGGATGAGACAGACATATATACACACATACACACATACTCCAGACAAAGGAAACTGTATATAAGTAATTTCTCCCCTTATAACAGTAGAAAATATTTGCTCTTTAAAAGTAAGTCTTTAGTAGGCATCAATAATTCTTTTGAAAAATAACATGTTAGGCGCTGGAGATACAGGTATGAATCGAGGATCTCAGAATTCACAGTCTCGCAGGGAAAACAGACGGAATAACGTGATAAGTACTAAAACAGAGCTGTGTATCAATCGCTATGGGGCACAGAGAAGGGAGCCTCGGGGGTGAGGGGTGGGTGCAGCATATCTCAGAGGTGACATTTGAACTGGGTCTCAAAAGGGCAGAGGGATCACGAAATCAAACACCTAGGTACACAGTATTGTTTACCTGACAAGCAGGGTGCAACTTCAGGGGAGGAAGGAGTAAGTTGCAGGAGATCAGGATTGAAAAGGAGCCAGCGGCCAGATCATAACTGATCCTAAAGAGTTTCTATGTGTGGGGGGAAGCCAGAGATTTTATTATTTATTTTTTATTTATTTATTTTTTCCCGCAAAGCCCCAGTAGATAGTTGTATGTCATAGCTGCACACCCTTCTAGTTGCTGTATGTGGGATGCGGCCTCAGCATGGCCGGAGAAGCGGTGCGTTGGTGCGAGCCCGGGATCCGAACCCGGGCTGCCAGCAGCGGAGCATGCGCACTTAACCGCTAAGCCACGGGGCCGGCCCAAGCCAGAGATTTTAAATGTGAGACTCACATGGTCAAATCTGTTTAAGAAACATGTCTTTGGGAACGACATAGGGGAGGAACTGAGAGAGACTAAGACATTACTTACTGAGTACTTTCTACCCACCAAGCGCTCTGCCTCACCTCATCATAACCCTATGAGGCATTTTACAGAGGAGGAAACTGAGGCTTAGAAAGGCTAACTGCTCAGTTAGCAAGTTGCAGAGATGTGTTTAAATCCCAGGTTTTTCCAATTCCAAAGACAACACTGTAACCACTGCACCATATTATCTCCCTTTAGAAGGAAGACGACAAAGATGAGTCATGACAAAGATGAGTCACAGGGATATTCAGGAGGTGAACCTGCTACTTTCAAAATATCTTCAAAAGTTGGAATTCTCTGTTTAGTTCTAGTCCAACTAGCTATTTTAGTTCACCTTTAATAGTACTATTCCCTGCCAGTTGAACTAGGGGGTTTTGAAGAAACTAATTATAAAAAATTTTAGAAATTTGTATACACAGACCTAGATTCTTTCATTCTCTTCTAGGAAACTCTTACCTGCAAACTCTAAAGACACCCTTCCTATGGAGGCTATGTGAAGCACTAGGACAAAGAATGTAAAAGCTACAGGACAAACAAGTGTGTTTTCTATCTTTGCTGAGAAAGACAGAGGTGAAGCATTTAAGGTGTCCAACACACACACACACACAAATCTTTAGTCTTTGTTAAAAACTAAAACACATCTCAGGAAAGTGAAATTTTAATTGTTACAAACTAAAGATAAAAAGTACACTAGATCTGGGCCAGCCCAGGTGGTCTAGTGGTTAAGTTCAGCGTGTTCCACTCTGGCGGCCTGGATTTGCTTCCCAGGCTCAGACCTATACCACTCATCTGTCAGTGGCCGGGCTGGGGAAGCAGCTCACACACAAAAAGAGGAAGATTGCCAACAGATGTTAGCTCAGGGAGACTATTCCTCAGCCAAAAAAAAAAAAAGTACACTAGACTTTTAATTACCCTAACAGCTTTGTGCAATGTTTCTAGCATCGAATTCACACGCTCCTCCACATTGTCCTTTGTCGCAATTCTTGATGGTTTCTATACCCATGCAGATCAGTGCAGGGCACGATTCTTCCCATCCTTTGGTCCCCAAGTTCCCTGACCTATCTTAGTCTTCCATACTTTCTCAGCCACTCACTCCCAAGGTCATATGCTCCAAGCTGCAGTGGTCACTAGGCACATGCCACTGTTGAGCACTTGAAATGTGGCTCAATAAAATTAAAAAAAAATTTTTTTGTACTTTATACTTAATTCAAAAAAGTAAAATATGTCAATAATTTTTATAATGATTACTTGTTGAAACATTTTTAGATCTATTGGCCTAAATAAAAAATTAATTTCACCCATTTATTTTTACTTTTAAAACTCCTAGAAAATTCATTCCGTAAGTGGCTTGGATTTTATTACTATTGAACAGCACTACTCTAGACCTTATTACCAATAACTGCAACCTCATATTCTCAATTTCAAGCATTCTACTCCCCAACCACCACCTCCGATCTTTCCAGCTCACTTCTTCTATTACCCAATTCCAACAATTCTTCAACCCCACCAGGACCTGCAATTCAATGATCCAAGCACCTTTTCACTGCCCCTCACTCCCCACTTCACTTCCTCCACACCCAGTTGACATTCCATGGTCTACCATTATAATCTCTCTCTTCCATACACCTCAAATCCCTTGTAACCCTCTCACTTCCACATACCCATGTGACATAAGCTCAACCTGAACTAAATATAATTCACCTAATTTGTGCCTGTACTCCTGCAGCTGACTCTAGCTAGAGACAACCAACCAACCAACCAACCAACCATGTGCCCTCAGGTCTCACTAAAATCATGACCAGATTTTAGGTGGGCCTTCCATGCTGCTCAACAATCTTATCTATGTTTCGCTATTATATTCTACTCTCCACTCTCTCCTCACACCTTCAATGCTTCCTCATCTTCTCTCTCAGCAATGACCTTGCTTACCTTTTGTTGACAAACAGAAACAATCAGAAGAGAACTTCCACAAGCTCTCTGCCATCATCCACCTGCCCACCTCTTGCTTCTGTGCCCTTATACTTTGTCTTCCCTTCTACTGCTACAGATGAGTTGCCCGTGGTCCCATCTAGAGCCAGGTCCCCCATCTGCACACTGAATCTCATCCTTTCCTGCCTATAGAAGGAATGAGTAAGCCCTCCTCCCCTCCCTCTTCCATGCCATTTATTTTTCCTTCTTCACTGGCACATTCCTATTAGCAGACAACTGTGCTTTCATTTCCCATCTTAGAAAAACAACTCTCTCCGACTCCATCTTCCCTCCTATATACTACACTTTTTTCTGAGCTCTTTTCCTTTCACTTATTTTTTTTTTTAATAGCAATCACTTTTATTTATTTATTTATTTATGAGGAGATCAGCCCTGTGCTAGCATCTGCCACTCCTCCACTTTTTTTGCCAAGGAAGACTGGCCCTGGCTAACATCTGTGCCCATCTTCCTCCACTGTGTGGGGCGCTGCCACAGCATGGCTTGCTAAGCAGTGCGTCAGTGTGCGCCCGGGATCGGTACCGGCGAACGCCTGGCCCCCGCAGTGAAGCGCGCGCACTTAACCGACTGCGCCACCAGGCCGGCCCCTCCTTTCCTTTTAGAGATGTTTTATTCACTGTCTCCAATTCCTCTTCTCTGATTTCTTTTGAACCCACTCCAATCAGGCTTTCCTCCCTACCACTTTAGCAAAACCCACTTGTCAAGGCCACCAATGACCTGCACATTTCTAAGCCCAAAGGTCACTTCTCAGTCTTCATTTTACCTGACTTATTGGCAACATATGATACAGCTGTAAGCCGTACTCTCCTTGAAGCACTCACCTCTAGGATACCACCCTGGCCATTTTCCTACCCCATTGGTTGTACCTTCTGTCTCTTTTGCTGGTTTTCTGTCCCCTCAATAATGGAATGAGCCAAGGCTCAGTACTTAGGCCACTTCTCTATTCTCAGCTCTTGGTGATCTCACCCCATCTTGTGGTTCTATATAACACCTATACATTAATCAATATAAAATATTTATCTCTAAATCACTCTCATAAGCATAAAAAATGTAACATGCTCAAAATCCAGCTTCTGAAATCTTGCTGCAAATCCTATTCTTCCCACAGTATGCCACATTCATGAGATAGCAATCATTATCGTTGCTAAAGCCCACAACCTGGTGTCTGTCTTGACTCGTCATTCTCCATACCCAATCTGTCAGCAAATCCCACTAACTTTATTCAGACCAGTTCTTACCACCAACCAGCTAGTACCCTGGTCCAAGTTGCTCTCTTTCCCACAGATTATTGTAATAGCCTCCTAACTAGTCTCCCTGCCTCTGTGCTTGGCCTCCTACAGATTCTTATCAACACAGCAACCAAAGTGATCCTTTGAAAAGTTAAGTCAGATCACAAGTTTCCTCTCCATGAAATCTGATGATGCCTTCACATTTCTCTTGAAATAAAAGGCAAAGACTTAAAATGGCTTGCATGGCTCTACATTCTCTGGCCCTTTATCACCACGCCAACATCTCCTTCAGTTCTTTTCCTTGCTCAGTTTGCTCCTGTCACTCTGGCCTCTATCTTTGCACCTACTGTTCGTTATGCTCTTCTTCCAGGCATCTGCAAGTCTCATTCCCTCACCTTCTTCCGACTTTCGCTCAAATGTCTCCCACCCAGTGAAGTCTCCCGCAACCACTTCATTTAAAATGCACAACCAGCACCCACTCTCTATCTTCCTCCACTTTATATTTCTCCATGGCATTTAACATCACTTGCATACCTTGTATTTCTAATTTATTCATACAACAAATATGAACTGAGTTCCTACCACGCGCCAGACATTGTCCTACCTGCTGATAATACAGGTGAAAATAGAGAAAAATCCTTACCTTTTGAACCTTAGATCACATTGAGGGTGACAGACAAAAGTGGTAAATCAACAAAATACATATTAAATAGCGACAATGCTAAAGGAAAAAAAATAGAAGAACGGATAGGAGATTTTTGTCTCTCTCTTCCGTGTAGAATGTAAGCTTCTTGAGGACAGAGATTTTTTTGTTCATTCTGTGTCTTCCGTGACCACAGTGTCCAGCACACAGTTGATATATAACTCACATTTCCTGAATGAAATACAAGGCAGCTACTCAGTTCTCGGGCACATTTTCTACTAAGCAAACCCTATCAGCTGGGCTCCGATTCAACGGATAAATTGCTCTAATCTTTGGGATCATGCCTTGCAATTCCTTAAACTCAACGTTATTTTATCTTTGCAGTTACCGCTATGCACTGGCTCAAAAAAGGGTTCAGGAAGTGTTTATGGATCGAGTGCTTTTTGCTTCCAGCTAAGTCGACCAAAGATCACTGCAAGAGGCACGGGGCCATAGCGGTACCGGTGAAACCTGTGACACCAGAGGCTCAGGGCGGCCGGGAGCAAAGGTCCCGCAGTGCGGGACCAAACAGGCCGCTAGAGAAAGGCAGGGCACTAACCTCTCCGCCGGAAGACAAGAGGGACGCACTAAGAGCGCAAGCTTCCGCGGTAGGCTGCAAGGCAGAGACAGAGTCCCGGCGACACGCTCCCGCTCCCCGCAGCCAGCCCTGCACCAGCGCCCCGCCCAGCCCGGGCACCGCGCAGGCGCACTGAGCTCCGAGCCCGGCGGAGCGTGGGCCGCCTGGGCCACGTGACTGCCCGACCACGTGACCCGCGCCGCCGCGACCTTTTCCGCTCCCCAGTCCCTGGGCCCTCCCGGTCCCTGCCTGCTTCCGCCTTCCGCCGCTTCCTGATTCCGCTTCTCTCGTCGCCCGCCGCTGGCCCCGCCTTCGTCCCCGGAAGATCTCCGCGTCCTCGCGCCGGCCATTGCTGGTCTCTTCTGCGGGTCCCAAATAAAGTTTCTTCATTCAAAAGCGTTTTTTTAACGCACGTCCCTCCCCGTCGGAGCTCCTCCTTCGCGCCGGCACCGCCTCTCTTCCTGCGGCGGGTGCGGCCGGAGCGCGGGCGCCGGCTGCGCGGACGGGGATGGCGGGGCGTCCGGCGTCGCTCTCGGCCCAGGACGTGGGGTTCGTGTCGCTCTCCTCGCCCAGGCCCCCCGCTCTTTGTCCTGCTCCCCACTGTTGCGGGAAGCCGGGCCCGCCGGGAACCTGTGGGTCGCCAGCGGGGAAGCCGCGGCGGCCGGGGGCTTCAGTCCCTCCGTCGGGCGCCGCTGCCCGGGGCGCCTGCTCGGTGTAGCCGAGCCGGGGAGTGAGGGCCAGGCGGCCGATCGGCTCTGCGCCCCGTCCTGGAGGCGACGGGTGCCTCGTCCCCGGCTGCACCGCGCAGGCTGCGACCCCGGCTCAGATCTGCGGTGACCCCCGCCTCTCTCGACAGTGGTCGCTCGGGCCTTGTAATAGTCTCATAGTAATATGTATCGAACAGTTAACTGGTCTTTCAAGTCACTTGATACTGTATTTTTTTACTTCCGCGTGACTGTCTTGGGAGTTTATGCCCCCTCTTCCCCTTTCAGAGTGTTACAGCTCATGGCTTTAATCATATTTATTGGGTTTATTAAACGCACTTTTGGGGGGCTAAAATTCTCTGTAAAAGTTAGGAATCTCAGATCTATCGAGAAATGTATGTCTTCGTATTGCTGATCAGGGTAATTTATAATCTCACTATTAAAAATGCCTGTAGCTTTTTGCTTTTTAGGCGTTATGTCACAGATTCTAGGTAAAGTTGTGGACGATCATAAAAATATATATATATATCCGTTTTATAAATTGAAGGGCCAGATTTATCTTTGAGATATGTCCTTTCTCCGAAATATTGCAAAGCACAAGAATACGTAGAAGAAAGTGACTTTACTGGGAGTAGATTGGGGCCAGAGAGGTACCAATGGCCCCCAAATTTAAGCAGACACTCACTCAGTGTCGTGCACGTATAGAGTGTTTGCGTCCTTAAACTTTGAGCCGTAGGCGCCTCTGGCATCACCCTTGTCCTGACCTGGGTGGGGCCTTATCCTGGAGATACAGGCCTCTGAGGAAATAAATAGTAATTCTTTCCAGTTAAATCTCAAAGGACTGTCACTTCTTTTTGTATCTGCTGCCTTGGAAAATTTAAGTGTCAGTTGATTTCTTATTCCTTCTCTTCCTCCAAGGAATTAGTGATTCTTAAAAGTTAAATTCTGATCATAGTAGTTACTATGCATACTGAAACTTAGTCACTGAGGATACTCAAGGCATCACAGTCAGAAAATGTTTTTGCAGTTTTTGTCTAGCTTTATAGTTTTTTAGCTACCATTTGAGGAAACCTTGAAGAAACACTCAAATAATATAAATACTTTTAATATTTTAAAAATTGCAATAAGGTACTTGAGATTTTCGAGGTGTGGTGATGCCAAATTAAAGTTAGAATGGTGATTTGGGCAGAGGTATTTTCAAAATTATTGTATCAACGTCTTCATTTTTACTTTGTTTCTGAAGATATAAATGAACTGCTCAGTTAAATTCTGTGCTCTCTATTTAAAAACTGCACTGGCCAGCAGTTAAGTTTGCGCCCTCTGGTTTCGGGGCTCGGGATTCCCGGGTTCCGATCCCTGGTGTGGACCGTTGCACAGCTCATCAAGCCATGCTGCGGCTGTGTCTTATATAAAGTAGAGGAAGATGGGCATGGAGGTTAGCCCAGGGCCAATCTTCCTCAGCAAAAAGAGGAGGATTGGCAACAGATGTTAGCTGAGGGCTAATCTTCCTCCAAAAAAATAAAAAAAAAAACTGCGTAGAATTTCATCACTTACTAAAGTCTGTTTTTTTCTAACTGAATCATGTATTTCTGTAACAAACCAATTATATGTAAAATGATAATTTGAAAATATTGGTTTTTGTATGTCTGAAATCAAGAATATCTTTAATTTTTTTATGGAAGTCTACTCATTCCAGCTTTCTTCATTCTTTGACACGTCTAGAAAATGTCTGAATTTTTGGTTGGAAGAGTGAAATGGTATCATACCTTGATTTTGTTTGGGGGCAGAACAGGATGGAAGGGGTCATTGTGAGATAGAGAAGGCAGCCGGAAAAACCTTTGAAAAAATTAAAATTGGTTAAGAATATAGACTGAATATAGATAGAAAAGAGAGAAGCAGGTTCGTCAATATCTTTCACTCTTTATGTACGTCTAGCACATTAGAGTCTTCCAGACAACTTTACATCCATTGCCTCATTCGTCTTTCTAAGTAGGTGAAGTCACTTAGTACGTAATAGACCTTGGAGGAGAGCCTTTTTGATTTTTAGGCTCCTTTTTCTGTCCTATCACATTGCTAAACTAGTTTCTGATTAAGGAAAATAAAAGGGATAGAATGGGTAAGATAAGAATGATTATACAGACTTCAGGGGAGAATCTGGGATGAGAGGTGCAAAGACTGCTTGGCTTTCAAGAGACACCAGAGAAGTTTTCAGGTTTTCCTGTCTTGATATAGTAGACAGACAAGACCGGTTTTCCTTATACTGATTGTATGAAAAGGAATTTTAATTTAAATAAAGTGTTCCTGAAACTGAAAGATGGCCAACCTTTAGTGTTAATGCTGCTAAGTAATATATTGTGTATGTGACTCTCTTTTCTAGATCATTTGCATATCTAACAGTTAAAGACAGAACACCACAGATCCTGACCAGGGCTATTGATACATTGCATCGACATAAAAGTGAATTTTTTGAGAAACATGGAGAGGTAAGAATTGTGTTTTAACTTTAGTTTTTTTTGTTAATTCTTTAACAGAAACAATAAGCAGTTTTCCATCTGTGGTCATGGTCATTCCACCTAAAGATAAAGAATTCTAGTTTATAAGACGAAACTTAAAAAAAAAGGCAAAAAAACATTAGGCAGGATAATGTTGATATGAGATCTGTGTGTATATTCTTTAGTTTTCAACTTGAGTTCTAAATTTGAATGTTGATAATAGTTTGTGAAAGACACAAAATGTAGCTTTGAAATGTCATATTTTTTTCTTTCTTAAGTTTAGGTCCATAAAAATGTGTTACCCTAGAAGAATTTTATATATATATATATATGTGTGTGTGTGTGTGTGTGTATATAAGTTACTTATATATAGATTATTCATATGTATTTGTATATATTTATATATGTAAATTTTTTTCATATTTCTGCAGAGAGGTGTGGAAGCTGAAAAGAAAGCTATTTCTCTTCTTTCTAAATTACGGAATGAATTGCAAACAGATAAACCAATTATCCCCTTAGTTGAGAAGTTTGTTGATACTGATATATGGAATCAGTACCTGGAACATCAACAGAGTCTTTTAAATGAAAGTGATGGAAAACCAAGGTGGTTTTACTCACCGTGGTTGTTTGTAGAATGCTACATGTATCGTAGAATTCACGAAGCAATTATCCAAAGGTATGTATATGACCATCAAATAACAAATGTTTGGATAATTTTTGCTTTTTTGGAAATTATAAAATGGCAAGTTTAAAAATAAAACCCAGTGGAAGCCTGAGTTCATTCAGTTCAGCAAATATTAATGGCACTGTTGGATATTTCTGAAAATGTTATTGATATAATAGATTGTTGGCAATTATAATCCACTTGCCTGGAATAGACATAAGATTGAATATCTGAAGTAGGAACTAATTAAAAATTCTTTTAGGGGCCGGCCCAGTGGCGCAAGCGGTTAAGTGCTCGTGCTCCGCTGTGGCAGCCCGGGATTCGCCGGTTCGGATCCCGGGCGTGCACCGACGCACTGCTTGTCAAGCCATGCTGTGGCAGCGTCCCATATAAAGTAGAGGAAGATGGGCATGGATGTTAGCCCAGGGTCAGTCTTCCTCAGCAAAAAAGAGGAGGGTTGGCGTTGGATGTTAGCTCAGGGCTGGTCCTCCTCACAAAAAAAAAAAAAAAAAAATTCTTTTAAAGACTTACTTTTCTTCTAGCCTAAAACACGTTATACTTATTGAGCAAAAAATGTTAATTTGAAATAACTACTTATATAAAAATATCAAGATGGGACAAAGTAAGCATATGGGTTTTGTTTATAAAAATAGATAATTTGTGGCCCCGTGGCTTAGAGGTTAAGTGCACGCGCTCCGCTGCTGGTGGCCCGGGTTCGGATCCCAGGTGTGCACCGACGCGCCGCTTCTCCAGCCATGCTGAGGCCGCGTCCCACATACAACAACTAGAAGGATGTGCAGCTATGACATGCAACTATCTACTGGGGCTTTGGGGGAAAGAGAATAAATAAAATTATAAAATAAATAAATAAATAAATAAATAAATAAATAAATAAAGATAATTTGTCAGAATTGATTTGGGTATAAGGAGTCAACAGAACAGTGAGTTACTACATTGTTTTATGTAGTCTTAATTTTTGGCCCTGCTTTTTTTTTAACGGCTAGATTAGAAACGCTCTAAAAGCTAAATACATGTTCAAAATAACTTTTTATAGGCTTGTATTTGCTAATTTAATTTTTCCTAGGAAAATTCTGACAATAGAACTGATTTATAGAGTAGCAGAAGATATAATGTGGGTCACACTTTTAGCTCACAGGTTACAAAAATACAGGTTTGCTGAATAAGAGGAACCCATTGATATCTGTTCTTAAATATAGCATAGGATATTTTAGAGTGATCAATCAAACCAGCACTCATAGTAAGATAAAAAAATTATTTTGGGAAACATGCATAAATTTGAGTCTTTTCATTAGCTCTTTTTTTGTCTTAATCTTTATAAATTTTAAAAATCACAGTTTGTTGTTTTTGCTGAATAAGTATGTTTTAGGATTTCTGCTCTAGAAGCAAAATACACTATTAAAAATCTGGCACACTGCCTGGTGTACAGAACACACCAAGCAAGAGACTACAGCTAGTACTAGGAGCTGCCATATTCTGAAAGCCAGCTATGGTTCAGTTACTTTGCAACCCAGTGGAGTGGAGGTATTATTATGGTTTCCATTTTACAGTTGTGGAAACTGAGGCTCAAAGAGATTAATAACATGCTCCGAGTTACATGGCTAGTAAATGGTAGTCGGTGTTTGAGCCTGGTCTGTAAATCAGATTAGAGCCCTCATCAGACTGTCCTTTTCTCAGTAGTAGATGTGGATGTCTGTCAAGGACTGAGTCTGAAATTCTGGGTGAGGGTTTCATAATTCTGGAAAATATCTGTGGTATTAGCCACAGCTGCTGTAGTGTTGAAAGACTGGGTAGCACCGTGAGCAGGGTTAGTGGCGTTTGGAAGAAAGGCAGACGGAATGCTGTTTCTGAGTTTGATTGTAGAGGTGGATAAGGTTCAGAGAATAAAAAAACCCAGGGCAGAATTCCACAGACCGGGTTGCACATTTGTAACCCAGTTGAGGAGGGTTTTTTTGTTTTGTTTTTAACATGCAGATTTCTAAATCATTATATTAAAATAGATACTGACAATTTCGTCTGTCTGTGGTGGGGCCTGGGCATCAGTTTTTCTTTCCACGCCTCAGGGAGATTCTGTTGTGCAGCCTGGGGTGATATCCACTGGTCTGGGTAGAGGCAAATTTAGCTTTAAGTTCCGGGAACAAGAATATTGATGAGCCACGGATGTCCAAGTCTCCGAAGGTGACCTCTGTGGCATTATTCGAAGGTCTGGGGATTTGTATTCTGTTGGACCAGAACTCAGGTTTTAGGTCAGTGTGAAGAAGAACTGTCCTACGGCAAAGCTAGCACTAAAGTCATTTTTTTTTTTTTTATAATTTTATTTATTTATTTTTTTCCCCCCAAAGCCCCAGCAGATAGTTGTAGGTCATAGCTACACATCCTTTTAGTTGCTGTATGTGGGACGCGGCCTCAGCATGGCCGGAGAAGCGGTGCATCAGTGCACGCCCAGGATCCGAACCCGGGCCGCCAGCAGGGGAGCGTGCGCACTTAACCGCTAAGCCACGGGGCTGGCCCTAAAGTCATTTTTAAATGTCTAATTTTTCATGGTTCTTATAGGAGGAATTACTGTCCTGGGTCGATGACAGCCCCAAAGTGTCCGAAGAAGAGTTTTCTTAATTTTTGGAGAATCCCAGAGCACAGATTAGCTTTAAGACATGTTTATGTTGATGTTGACCCTTATACTGAAACATACCTCTTTTTTTTTGTCAAGATATATGTTTTGGTTTTTATTAAATAGTTGAGTAGTCTGCAAGTCTAAATTAAGGTTCAAAGTTCTAGCCATATGTGAAATTTAAATATATCAAGTAAATATACTTCAGATATTGAAAAATGAAAGTGCAGAGAAAAGAGACATTTTTAAGCTTTTATTAAAATGTAATATACGTACATAACAGTGCATGTCTTAGGTGTTCAGCAGTCTTTACCAGAACACACATGTGTCCCCAGTGCCCAGATCAAGAGGCAGAACCTTACTAGGACCCCAGAAGCCCCCCTTGGTCCACGTCCAGTCACTACCATCACTGCACCTCAAGGATAAGCATTATCCTGAACTGTGTTAGTTTTGGCTGTTTTTAAACTTTATTTAAATGAAATTATATGGTGTGTAGTTTTGTGTCTGGCTTCTTTCACTCAGCGTTATGTTGGTGAGGATTATTCATATGCTTGCATATAGTTGTAAGTCATTCGTTTTCATTGCTGTAGAGTGTTGCATTATATGAATATATTACAGTCTGTTTACCTGTTCTATGGTTGATGGATATTTGAAGAGTTTCCAGTTGGGGGTTATTATGAAGAGTGCTGCTACAAACATTCAAACACATGTTATTGGTGACATATGTGTGTATTTCTGTTGGGTATATACCTAGGAGTGAACCACCAGGAGTGAGCCCTATGTATATATATGTGCACATATACAGCTTTAGTAGATTCTAAAATAGCAAACATTTTAAAATCAGTCATCATATATAGTTATGTGAGCTTACTCTCTTAAAGACAAGAAATGACTCATCCTTAATCTGAGGTGTGACTTTAAAGTAATGACTAATTTGTTAATAAAACCCTAGAACGAGAGTTGGTAAAGTTTTTCTGTAAAGGGCCACACAGTGAATATTTTAGGCTGTGGGGGCCACGTGGTCTTTGTTGCAGCTACGCAGCTCTGTCATTGTAGTGCGAAAGCAGCCATCAAGAGTACATCAATGAATGAGCGTGGCTGTGTTCCAATAAAACCTCATTTATGGACACTGATATGTGAATTTCACGTGTCGTAAAATATTATTCTTCTTTTGATTTACTTTCAACCATTTGAAAATGTGGAACCCATCCTTAGCTTATAGGTCATGCAAAACAGGCACTGGGCCAGGTTGGGTCTGTGAGCTGCAGTTGGCTGACCCTTATACTAGAGCCTGTGTAGCCAAGTAATTTTTATCCTTTTAAGTCACCTTGAGAGACTGGTTTATTTCAGCAATGCTGCCATTGCTAAAAACATCTTTTAATTCTTTGGGATTTCTTTCAGAGCCAATTACAAGCCTCAAAAAGAGAATGTCTTATTATTTTTCAGTCACTCCTCATTTTGACCAGAAATGTTTTATTCCATTTGATTTACACACCTCATTCTACTGAAATTGCTCTGAGTGACTTTTGGCTATTTCCAAAAAGCAAGTAACTCCAAAGGAGGAAGCTATGCTGTCACTGACAGGACATTCAATAATGTGCCACAGGTTCTGAAGACAGTTCCAAAAGGGGAATTCCAAAAGTGCTTTGAGCAATGGCAGCATCCTTGGAATAAGAGTGTAGCTTCCCAAGGGGACTGACTGACTGGAAGGAGGCAGCAATCATGTCAATGTGTAAATTCTGGTATGTTTTTGTTTTCTGTTCTTTGAATCAATCCCATTGTATCAGTCATGTTGTTTTTCCCGTAAAGTAAGTGACCCATGGAAAAAGTAGCTAATTTAGAGGGTCAGATAATCTGGATGTCTTTTATATTTGATCCTGTGAAGGCTATTATGTTAGTATTTGCACCTTCTTAGTGATGTTTTTCTTAGGCCAGTATTAATGCTTTTGCCCTCTCATTGGATAGCATGAAGATGTAGCTATGGCGCATAAATCACCTTGGGTCAAAGTCAACTTGGAAGTAAAAGTTGCCTCCCAAAAGTCTACACATAAATGATGAAAATTTATTATTATAATAAAATTTACAGTAGTATTAAGTCTGATTTATCCCAAGTAGTCATTGGGTTCTTAAAATTCTCCATGTTTTGCTCTGTTAGTGATCACGGCATTGTATTCAAATATTCTGTTTATATACATATGTTTGTGACTTGGAACCCTGCCACATTGAGTGTCCCCAAAAAATGTTTGTTAAACTAAAGCAATTATCTTGAAATTTTGTTTCTCTTTCTCCTTTTGTCCTAGAAACTCTATTAGGTAAATAATCATGGATATAGTTATTTAATCCTTCCAGTAAAATATTTGATTAGGGAACTTTTGACATTTAATTAAAAAGAGTTTGAGGGATTTATTTTTGTGCAATTTGATTATCTATTATATCTAGTGTCTATTACCAGTAATTGAGACTGGATAGTACTATTCTCTTTCCTTTAAAGAATTGCAAATGTTAAAAAAAAAAAAAAGGTAGAGAGTTATATAAATGTTTCACATATGTTTTTCTCTTCCTTTAGTCCACCAATCGATGACTTTGATGTATTTAAAGAATCAAAAGACCAAAATTTCTTTGAGTCACAGGAATCTATCATTGCTTTATGTGCCTACCTGCAAGAGTTGCTGAGAACTGTTGAAGACCTAGATGAAAATCAGCTAAAAAATGAGTTTTTTAAGTTTCTTCAGGTAAATATGATAATTAATTTTCTGAGTATATTTGTCTGTTTAAACAGTTAAAACATAAACTAGTACACACTTAACAACAAAGCATGTATATATTGTCATTTGTTATAATGGATGATTTTTTATCATTTTAGTAAAAGTGTTTTTCAAGAAACGAAAATCCAATTAATCTCTGAAAATGGGTTTTAAATCTCTTCTACTCCAACTGGAGGTGATTTTAGTGGCACAGGAGTTGTCTGGCTTCAGAGCTCCTGTCACTCCTGAGAGAAGACTTGACAGTCATTTGGTGGGCCCAGCCCGACTTGGGCTTCAGTGCTGGCCCTGTCTCTTATTTGTGGTTGGACCTGAGGCAAGATACTTAATCTCAGTTTCCTCATCTGTTAAATGAGGATGGTCGTGTGTACCTCATAATTTGATGTGAGAATTAAACTAGATTCGTTTATGTAAAGAACGGAGCACAGTGCTTGCTTCGGCAGCACATACACTAAAATTGGAACGATACAGAGAAGATTAGCATGGCCCCTGAGCAAGGATGACATGCAAATTCGTGAAGTGTTCCATATTTTTTTTGGGTGGTGAACATGAGAACATGATGTAATCCATGCAGAAATAGAAGTATAATGATGTACACCTGAAATTTGTACAATGTTGTAAACCAATGTTACCACAATAAACAAACAAACAAAAAACATTTGAGCACAGAGCCTGGAATACAGGGTGGTTAGTGGCCTATTTAATATTGTTTTATTACATTTCTTCATGTATCTTGTATTAACTTTAGTTTTTAATTCTCATTAAAAACATCCTAAAATTTAAAATATATGATTAGAATCAGAACTATTTGAAAATGTATGTACACAGTAGTATCCCCAGCCCTTACTTTTCCCAGAAAGAGATGTTAGAAAGTGCTATGGAGAGAAATACAGCAGGGAAGAAGGGGAGCTGAGAGTGCTGGGGAAGGGGAGCAGGGGCTGCAGTTGTAAGTCTGGGTGCCAGGGAGGGGCCTGCTGAGAATGTGATGGAGAAAGACCTGAGGCAGGTGAAGGAGCAGGTCAGGTGCACATCTGGGTGGAGCATTCCTGCTGCGGCCCTGAGCTGGGAGCCTGCCAGCTGTGGGAGCGACTGCAAGGGAGTTCTGTAGGAAATAAGGTGAGAGCGCTGCAGGGTGGGGTGAGAGCATGCTGGAAGGGCCATAGAAGGCCTTGTAAGCAAAGGTAAGGACTTTTGATTTTATTTAAAATGAAATAGGAAGCTCTTTGATCAGAGGAGTAGTGTTAAATGACTTATTCCACGGATTTCTTCAGACTGAGAACAGACTGAAGGGGCAAGATGGGAGATCTGTTATTAAAATGACTCAGGTGAGGGATGGCTGGGCCGAGCTGGTAGCATAAGAGGTGGTAAATGTCACCAGATTCTGTATATACTTTGAAAGTAGAGGCTACAGCACGTGCTGACAGGTTGTGGGATGTGACAAGGTCCGGGTGAAACTTTAAGGGCCAGCAGAGTCAGCTGAATGATTGAGAGGGAAAGGCTTATTTTGAGTTTGGAAGAAAAGTTGTCAGGGTATGGCTAACTCACAAACCTAGTTATTTTTCCCCCTCTAAACTATCCTTTATGCTTAGCTTAGATGAAAAAGAAAAGAAAAAAGAAAATCAGGGTGTCACCCTCTACCCGTAGCTCGCCTATTGTTTCAGGGAAGTCTTCTCTGAATATATTCTTTGTCCTGTAAGTATAATCAATTGAGAAGAAGCAGTACCAGTCTATTTCCTGTCATCTAATTTGGCCAGCTACCCCAAACTGCCACTCCGCTCCCAAGTAAAGGAGCCCAAAGTTGCCTCCCATTAGTGCTCATGGTGACCAGCAGGTTAACTCCTACGAGAAGCCTGAAGGGGTGTTAGTTTGCGAGGAATGTTGATCTGTTTTTAAGAGCCACAGCACTCCACCACTGTCCACACAAATATTTCAGTACCTACTCTGTCGAATGCTGTTCTAGATGCCGGGCGTGTGATGGTGAGAAAAACACACCAATCCTTGCTGTCATAGAACTTGTAATCTTGAGGGAATGTAGACAATCCAATAATGGCACAAATAAATACAGAATTACAGACTGGACGATAGGGTGAAGGAAAGGTGCAGGAGGCCAGCAGAGCCCCTGACCTCAGCTGGGGGAGGCCATCATGTACTCCATTGTACGTCTCTTCATGCACTTGAGTTATAACTTAAGGCTGACACTTAAAGTCTCTTCATTTATCTTTTAAAAATAATATTCTTGGTGCCAGCCTGATGGTGTAGTGGTTAAGTTTGCGTGCTCAGCTTCGGCGGCCCAGAGTTTGCAGGTTCGGATCCCGGGCACAGACCTGCGCATGACTTATCAAGCCGTGCTCTGGCGGCATCCCATATAAAGTAGAGAAAGATGGGCATGGATGTTAGCCCAGGGCCAATCTTACTCAACAAAAAAGAGGAGGATTGGCAGCAGATGTTAGCTCAGGGCTAATCTTCCTCAAAAAAAAAAAAAATAATATTCTTCGTTGGAACATGCATTTTCCTCTTATTTTGACACAGAAGAGTAGAGTCTGTTTTGGCTAATATTTATTTAGTACTTCTGTATGCCAGGTATTGGATATGTTACTTACATATTATGTCAGTTAATTCTCACAAATAACTTTATGAGGTAAGTACTATTGTTATCTCCTTTTTAAGTTGCTGAACCTGAGCCTTAGAGATTGTGTGTAATTTACCAATGATCATTAATTGGAAACGCTAGGATTTGAACCCAGGTCTGATTGCAGAGCCGGCAGTCCGAAACATATGATTTTAGTTATAGCTTAAAAAAAAAAATAGGGCTACATACCATTTCCTACAAAATAAGCTTGAGTAATTTGAGTTTAAAGTGGAATAATAGATTATCAGAGTTGGAAGGGCCTTTAGACATCACCTTGTCCAATTTCTTTATTTTATGAGTGAGAGAACTAAGTCCCAGAGAGGCTGCCAGGTCCTAAGGTTATACAAGTAGTAAAAGAAACAGCAATTTAAGGGGGGCTGGGGGAAAAAAGGAAGTTGTATTTTTCTCTTGACTCTGGATTATAAAGTAAACTTTGTAGCCTCTTCTTACAGCATCTGATCACCTGTTCTAATATCTGCAAGATGCAGAAACTTGCATTCTGATTAAACGGTATGGGTCGTTAAAATCATTCAAACCAGTTTTTTTAAAGTTCATTACATACTGACCATTTAAAAGTTTCATTGTAACACAGCCTTTGTATTGTTAGAGAAAGTATAGATTTGATGGTCATTTTATATTAAGTGTTTGGTAAAAATGAATTTTATGAATATTTTAATGCCCCCTCCCCCCATATCCTACATAATAGAATTTTTGTTGGTTATTGAAAAGAAGGGTAACTGTTTTGTACTTTTTCTTTTTCAGATTTCACTGTGGGGAAATAAGTGTGATCTGTCTCTGTCAGGCGGGGAAACCAGTTCTCAGAAGACCAGTGTAATAAATTCTTTGGGAGACCTAGAACCTTTCATTTTAGTGAATGACATGGAACATCTTTGGTCATTGCTCAGCAATTGCAAGAAAAGAAGAGAAAAAGCCCCTGTTATTAGAGTGGATATTGTTCTGGATAATTCTGGGTTTGAACTTGTTACAGATTTAGTATTAGCCGACTTCTTGTTGGCCTCTAAACTGGCTACCGAGATCCATTTTTATGGAAAAACGATTCCATGGTTTGTTTCTGATACTACTGTACATGATTTTAACTGGTTAATTGAACAGGTAAAACGGTCCAATCATAAGTGGGTGTCCAAGTGTGGGGTCGACTGGGAAAACCATATTAAAATGGGCAGATGGGTTTACCACGATCATATATTTTGGACTCTGCCTCATGAATTCTGTGCAATGCCTCAGGTTGCACCTGACTTATATGCTGAACTACAAAAGGCACATTTAATTTTATTCAAAGGTGATTTGAATTATAGGAAGTTGACAGGCGACAGAAAGTGGGAGTTTACTGTGCCATTTCATCAGGCTTTGAGTGGCTTCCATCCTGCCCCTCTCTGCAGTATAAGAACATTGAAGGCTGAGATTCAGGTGGGTCTGCGGCCTGGGCAAGGGGAACAACTCACAGCTTCTGAGCCCAACTGGCGGACCCAGGGGAAATATGGAATATTTCAGTTTGATGGTCCACTTTGACTTGATTTAGGAACTCTGGAGTTGTGTGGAAGGCTCTGACAGGCACTTTTCATCCCCAGAGAAGCAGTGTGTGAATTAGTCACATGGCTGCTCTGCATTAGCTGTGGGAAGCCTGGCCTCTCACTGCTCGTTTGCATACACTCTGAATGCTTTTTTTTGAACATTTTGCCTCATTCCATTGTTTTGGGGATAGAGGGATTAGGCTAGTTCCAGATATTTACATTTATGTTGAAATTTTAGTAACTTATTTCAAGTTAAATGCATAATTTCCAGTGGTTTTAATGAACTTATTTTTAATTGGCCATAAAGCAAAATATAAGTGAATTCTGCTTTTAACAAAGTTAACATTTTTTATTAATACTATGCTGCATGGTATTTAATATTCTAGGAAGCATGGAATTTTATTTAACTTGATTTTGGGCTCTAGAAATAAGGGCTCTGTGAAAATATACATCTTACATATGCTTTGTAAAGAGAGGCATTTCTTACAACTGTGATATTTGAACACACATAAGTAAAACTTACCTCATAAGTTAATTCTAGATTTTGTTCTCCTTGAATTTTATTTCATTTCAATAAAAATTTCAATGTTTTATTTGCATGCATTTGATTGACCTGTGGAATGGATGATAGGAAACACCAAATTGAACAGAATGAAACAAATAGTATTTGAAGAAATGTAATATCTTTTACATTCTATTTGTGATAAACATAACCAACTGAAATATATTTTAACACATAAGTGTTTTAGATGAACAGATTTTTAGATTGCAGTTTAAAAAAATGCTTTAGATAGAAAAGATACTTATGCATTGACTTTGGAGTACTACCAACGGGTTAATTAATTTTTTATATTATTACACATTTATTGGTGTTCACCAGATATTAAATACTGTAAGTTTCAGATCAGTTTGTTTTGAAACTGAAATCGGAAATAAACCTGGAAATGTTTTCCTGCACTAGAATAATAAAATGAATTGTACTGAAAATATCATTGTTTTTATTTTCCAGTGGGGAGAAGTCAAAGAGGAAAGATTAAAAATGAGATCTAGAGGGGGGCTGGCCCAGTGGTGTAGTGGTCAAGTTTGCGCACTCCGCTTCAGGGGCCCAGGGTTCAAGAGTTTGGATCCCAGGTGCGGACCTAGGCACCGCCCATCAAGCCATGCTGTGGCAGCATCCCATATAAAGTAGAGGAAGATGGGCACGGATGTTAGCCCAGCGCCAATCCTCCTCAGCAAAAAGAGGAGTATTGGCAACAGATGTTAGCTCAGGGCTAATCTTCCTCACCAGAAAAAAAAAATGCTTATCAGGAAGGCGGACACTCTTGTAAATTTGCCAGTTGATTTTTTTTTTTTAAAGATTTTTTTATTTATTCAGTTTTTCCCCCCAAAGCCCCAGTAGATAGTTGTATGTCATAGGTTCACATCCTTCTAGTTGCTGTACGTGGGACTCGGCCTCACGTTGGACGGAGAAGTGGTGCCTCGGGGCGCGCCCAGGATCCGAACCCGGGCCGCCAGCATCAGAGCGCATGCACTTAACCGCTAAGCCACGGAGCCGGCCCGAGTTGATTTTTTTTTAACCCAGCTTTCTTGAGATATAATTCACATACAATTCATCCATTTAAAGTGTACAGTATTTTAGTGTGTTTGTAGGGTTGTGCAGCCGTTACCACAATCTAATTTAGGAACATTTTTGTCACCCCTAAAAGAATCCCTGTACCCATTAACAGTTCTTTCCCGTTCCCCTCTGGGCATCCGGCAACCAATAATCTACCTTCTGTCTCTATGGATTTGCCTGTTCTGGACATTTCATATAGAAATAGAATCATAAAATATGTGGTCTTTTGTGACTGGCTTCTTTTCAAGGTTCATTAATTGTAACATGTATCAGTGCTTCATTCCTTTTCATTGCTGAATAACATTCCATTGTATGGATGTACCACATATGGATACACCATATTTATCCACCCATCAGTGGATGGACATTTGGGTTGTTTCCATTTTTTGACTATTATGAATAATGCTGCTTGAACATTCATGTACAAGTGTTTGTCTGTGTGTTTTCAGTTCTCTTGAGTATTAACCTAGGAGTGAAAGTACTAGATTATGTGGCAGCTATGTTTAACGTTTTGAGGAACTGCCAAGCTGTTTTCCAAAACATTTGCAACATTTTACATTCCCACCAGCAACTCGTGAGGGCTCCAATTTCTCCCCATTCTTGTCAGCACTTGTTATTGCCTGTGTTTTTGATTATAGATGTGCTACTGGGTGTGAAGTGGTATCTCATTGTGGTTTTGATTTGCATTTCCCTAATGACTAACCATGTTGAGCATCTTTTCATGTGCTTATTGGCCGTTTGTATATCTTCTTTGGAGAAATCTCAATTCTTTTGCCCATTTATTTATTTTCATTATTTATTTATTTTTTTTTGCTGAGGAAGATTCTTCCTGAGCTAACATCTGTGCCAATCTTCCTCTATTTTGTCTGTGGGTTGCTGCCGCAACGTGGCTGCCAATGAGTGCTGTGGGTCCGCACCCGGGAACCGCAACCAGGCTGCCGAAGCAGAGTGCATCGAACTTAACCACCAGGTCATGGGGCCAGCCCCCCTTTGCCCACTGAAAAGTTAGATTATCTTTTTATTATTGACTTGTAAGAGTTTTTATGTATTCTGCATATGAGTCTCATCAGATAAGTAATTTGCAATTATTTCCTCCCATTCTCTGGGTTGTCTCTTAACTTTCTTGATGGTATCATTTGCAGCACAAAAGTTTTAGATTTTGATGGAGTTCTCTTTATCTGTTTTTTCTTTTGTCCCCAAACATTGGTTTTTGGACGGCTTCTTAGCATCCCATGGGGCCTCTGAAGTGAGGGACTGAGACACCCGGTGGACAGGCTCTGCCTACAGCCCTCACCTGCCCCCTCACTTGTCTCTACCCCAGCAAATATGACCTGTATGTCTGGCGTAGGTACGAGTAGCACGGTGGGGAAACCTGGAGCTCTGGAGTGAGCTGGGGGCAAGTTTTCCACTGCAGAGCTGAGCGATCTTGGGAAACTTTCCCAAAATAGCATCTTCAATTGTTTCAACTGCTAACAGTACCATACTTGGTTAAGTGTGAAGTAACTCCTGGATAAAGCAGCTTATAAATTTCATGCAATGCATTTTTATCAAGACATAGATCTAACATCTTAGGTGTATTATGGAAATGTGGATGAAGGGCAGGTAAATAATTAGGTGGAGGATGGTGGTTGATGCTCCACAGGTTACTTTTTATTACTTTTTGATTAAACAGCAGCCAGACAAGATTTGTGGGGGATGATCCAGCTTTTTTCTATAATTTGAGATGGTATTTTGTGTTTGATAAAATGCAGTAATGGTTTTGAACTTTTGTAAAGCCAGAACCTGTGGTGTTCAATCTCAAGGTCATGTTTCTAGAAAAGAAATACCCGCCAGAGAAGGCAATATCAATATAGTTCAAAACTTTTGCTTACATTTTAAGAAAACCTTAGGGCGGATCAAAAGCACAATTCAGAGTTAGGTTTATTAAAATTTCCTCTCCCAACCATTTTCTTTTTCTTTTCTTTTCTTTTTTTGCTGAGGAAGGTTCGCCCTGAGCTAACATCTGTGCCGATCTTCCTCTATTTTGGATGTGCGTCGCTGCCACGGTATGGCCACTGATGAGTGGTGTAGGTCTGCGCCTGGGAAAGGAACCCTGGCTGCCGAAGCGGGGCACGCTGAACTGAACCACTAGGCCATGAGGCGGGCCCTATCCCATCCATTTTCCTAACAGCTCTCTCTGCCTGAACCCTAGCCCCCGCCCCCAGCCCCCTGGGCCTTGTTCAGGATCCTCTCCCTCCACAGAACTTTTCTTCTCCCCTATACTCTCTCCTTTTTTGCTGGACTGGGGGTGGGCGTAGGGGAGACCGAACCCTTCTACACAGACATGTCTTATTACCTAAAGTGCTAGCATACTGCGTGACATTTATGGTGTGCAATAAGTGATATCTTGAAACTGTAGAAAATGAATAAAGCAGAGGAAAAAACCCCAGAAAACAGTAAGGCTATTATCCCACCACCTCCAAATTCCGCAGTTAAGATTTTGGCATACGTATTTCTAAGTTTTTCTCCATGCGTAGATATATTTTTTACGTTTCTAAGAAAAAAAAGCAGGATTGTGCTGTTTAAATTTTTTTTTTTTTTAATTCTGAAGTGTTTTTTCCAAATTCTGAAGTTTGGTGAGCTGGTTTTGTTGTTGTTGTTGTTGTCATTTTCCTTTTGTAATTTTTGTCTAGTTTGCTAATTAGCTCCTGCTAGAGGGGTAGAAGATTATTTTTTTCTTGGATAGCAGTATGACCTGGAACTGAACAATGGTCTGGGACTCGTAAATTCTTTTTTTTGTGTGTGAGGAAGATCAGCCCTGAGCTAACATCCATGCCAATCCTCCTCTTTTTGCTGAGGAAGACTGACTCTGAGCTAACATCTATTGCCAATCCTCCTCCTTTTTTTTTTCCCCAAAGCCCCAGTAGATAGTTGTATGTCATAGTTGCATATCCTTCTAGTTGCTGTATGTGGGACGCGGCCTCAGCATGGCCAGAGAAGCGGTGCATCGGTGCACGCCTGGGATCCGAACCCAGGCCGCCAGTAGCGGAGCGCGTGCAGTTAACTGCTAAGCCATGGGGCCAGCCCTGGAACTAGTAAATTCTTGATATCTAATCCCTGGTCTCCTGTTAACTGTGTGACCTAAGTCACATTCTCGCAATTTTACTGGAAAAGGAGAAGTTATTTCTGGTCCACTTGAACTGTATTCATTCTCAAACTCAGATTCCCCTAGGGAAGCTGGAGTCGTGCAGCAAGATAACAGCATTCTGGCGTCCCCTAGTGGCCACCTGAATATTCCATAAGCCCTGAACTTTCCCCTTCCTTTGTAAACTACAGACAGGGAGATACGGTTGAGTCTGCAGCATCAGTTAGTATACTCTGACCCATCGCATTGGAGATCATCATTCACATCGTTCTCCTTCCTTCCTGCTTTTCTTTGGCCTATCACATTTCTCCTTTTCAGTTTATTTAATATTTACCCCATTTTTAGACCTTTTAGAAAACAGAAGGGAAAATCTTACGGAAGACACTTCTAAAATGTTGATTCCCATTAGTCATACTTTCTTGGGGCAGCCACCGACTGTGTCTTCTGTGTATTTGCCCCATACACAATTTTGAGCACAGAGTAGGTTGATAGGTGACAAATTCCAGCATTTGAAATAATTTTTTTAAACCTCTGAGGCGATGCTATTTAAATTGAAGTCTGAAGGATGAAATAGGTCTGCTAGAAAGCCTGATCAATTAGTATCTGTTGAATGAATGAAGAAATATATATTATATGATTGGGAGTTCTTCATAAATGTATGCATCTTTGAATACTGCTTTATTCCTTCAATATTATATTGTGATCAATTTCCCATTTGTTAAAAATTCTCAAAATGTGATTTTTAATGGCTACAAACATTTCACCGTATAGTTAGATCATATTTTCTTATGCTATGTAGATTGTTCAAAATTTTTGCTATTATAAAAGAAGCTGAAATGAACATCTTCAGACAACTAACAGCCATTAAGATTTGCAAGTCTTCAGTTACTGTGAATTATTTAAAGCCACTCAGTTATTCTAGTTGTCCTAGAATAGTGTTTGTATTAGGCTTACAGTTCCAAACTCTCAATATTGAGTAATTGCTTTACGTGAGAAGAGAAGTCGCTTTTCTCCTTACTTTTTTTTTTTTTTTAATTCATACCCTAGGTCATGCTGATGACTTTCCATTCTGGTTGAGTTCAATACAAAGTTTAGGCACAAGGGGGAGTATAGTAAAGTGGCTGGATTTTTTTTCCTGTACTATTTAGTACAGAGATTTCAGCAAGAAAAACTGGCAGAGTATAATTTTCCTTGTTGACTGCACACATTCTTGTGGTTTCAACTTTGAAATCATAACACTGGAGCTAGGATTCTGGTGTCTACCATGGTAAAACACAGTAAGGTCAATGCCAATAAAATGCATTTTATTGGCTTTAAGTTTATGTGTACATGCAATGCTTGTAACAAAATATTACAGTGGTTTTTCATAGAAGTATATCAAAATAGGTGAATTTGAAAATAAAATTAAAATTCAGGAAAAGTTAAAAAAGAAATGGAATTTTGTTAACAATGTAGAAAAGTCACACTAGAAAAAAGCTTTGTAAGAAAATAAAAATAATTGCTTCCCATTCACTTAATGAATGGACATTAATTTTTACCGTGATTGAGAAGATTTAAAGGACCTAATATTCCGATTCTAGCTTAATGTTTAAGAAGATACAAACTGGGCTTGGTACATCTCCAAGGCAGAAGTTCTTCAACTGGTATCCAAGGGGTTTGGTTCAGCAGA
The DNA here is from genome assembly GCF_057802395.1 of Ceratotherium simum simum. NCBI lineage: Eukaryota > Metazoa > Chordata > Mammalia > Perissodactyla > Rhinocerotidae > Ceratotherium > Ceratotherium simum. The sequence goes on along the minus strand of NC_141937.1, from coordinate 15,813,670 downwards.
CAGAATTCAGGTGGTGTGTAAATTTGGGTGGGAAAAAATTTCATCTTCATTTTCGTTAATCTCTAATTAAAATTTAGTATTTCCTTTGATTTTGAACGTGGGCCATGAACCTCAGCTGTATTAGCAGCACCTGTGTCTTTGACACCTGTGGAAATCACAGACCTGTTCATACCGCATCACAGTTGTTTCAGCTTTCTTGAATTATCGTTTCATCACTACGTCAAAATTACAATATTAGACCCATGGTTAGACCTTGTTACTTAATGTGCTAAGAAAGAATAGCACATATGGGCCAGCTTTGGTGGTTAAGTTCAGTGTGCTCCGCTTCAGCAGCCTGGGTTCAGTTCCCAGGCGTGGACCTGCACCGCTCTGTTAGTGGCCATGCTGTGCTGGCAGCCCAGATACTAAAAAATAGAGGAAGATGGGCATGGATGTTAGCTCAAGGCACATCTTCCTCAGCAAAAAAAAAAAAAAAAAAAAGAAGAAAAAAAGGAAAAGAATAGCATATATAATTTTATTACATATTTGTCTTTCTAATGTTACTATTTCAATGTAATTTTCCCCTTTGTATTAGCTGTCAAAGGCATTCAGGCATTTTACTTAGAGAAGGAGTTCATGGCATAAAAACGGTTAAGAATACCTGCTCTTATTTTTCTCCTTTTCCTCCAATTTCCCATCTTTCCTTTTCACAAAGTTGGTGAAAGGCATCACTGGGTTTATTTTTATTTTTTTGAGGGAAAGAGGAAACACATTATACTATGTTTTTTCTTCCCATCTCAAACTTCACTTAATCTTTTCTTGTCCTTCTCAGTGCCTTCAAAGGATCCTTAAAAGAAATAAAAGATTTCACATGTGTATGTGAATTTAGTCATCCTTAACCTTCTCATTAGGAGGTTTTTTAAAATAAAAAGGGATGAAGAAGTGTTTGGAATGTTTTCTCTATTTATGGCTCTTATCAAAATATTTTAGAGATCCTAACAATGAGAAATCGGAATGAGCTGTTTGAAATATAAGACAAGAAGCAAAATTCAACACAAATTTCTTTCACGTATATTCTCAATTTTTATCATAATTATTGACAATCAGTGAATATTAAACATATATAGATGCAGTATAATCAGAATAGATACATTTACGAAGAGCCGTATTCCAGGCTCAGTATTAAGCACTTTACCTCTAATGTGTCACGGTATCCTTACAAAAATTCTGGAGGCAAATATTTTTATTCCATTACGTACATAAGAACACCAAGTCCCAGTGATCTGAAGTAACTGGGCACAAGGCCACTCAGCTAGTCAATGACAGAGCCAGAATGGAGACTCTGATTTGCTGGACTCCAAGACTCAAGTTATGGCTATTTGCGGTTACTATGACTTTAGCATAATTTATAACCATGTAATTAAATTCTTTTTAAAAAATGAGTAAATATACTCTCAATGGAAATTTGAGCCATGAGATCATGTGGATGATAAGCCATATGGTGAGTTATTAATATGTTGAACCTCAGTAGAAGAAGAAAAAAACAGCTAAATACCACTTATGTGTTTTAAAATAATGATCTAGAATGAGGCGGGTGGGAATGAGGATTGTTTTTCTGTAAGATTACGTTTTGGATCACTGGGTACATATGAATTCATGGAATTTTACAACAGGCTGAACACCACACTGAGAAAGGAAGTCTTCTCTAAGAACATTAGTGTAGAGGGCTGAACATCAGCAAATCCAGTAATGAAAAGGATGCCTCTCGTGTTTCAGGCCACCAACCAGCTGAAAACCAGTGGGTAGTTATTTTGAAGGGAAATTATCTTTGTGAACAGATGGAAGTGATTTGACAAGAATGAACTGGCTCGTTCTTCCAACCAAAGAAATGATATAAAAATTGTTTTGCTATCTTGGCAAAATCCAAAATTCTGTTCATATAAATTATTCCAATTCCTGTCTGGTCTTTGACAGGATTACTGATAAATTGTCTAAAATTAAATGAGGTGCAACTTTGTATCAACCTATAAAATACGTCTTAATTCTATATTTCTATTTCCTTTCTCATCAGTTCCCAAGTGGAACGTGATTTGAACAGCTGGATCCCTAATAGTGGTGGTCTTAGAGAAGGCCCATCGGCCACCTTCCATCATCGAGGGAAATTCTTGTTGAAAGAGTTGGTAACTTGGGCAAAGGAATCTGAACTCCAGTCCCAGCTCTGTTGCTAATTAACCATGTGATTTTGGGGCCAGCCCCGTGGCTTAGCGGTTAAGTGCGCGTGCCGCTGCTTGCAGCCCGGGGTTCGGATCCCGGGCGTGCACCAACGCACCACTTCTCCTGCATGCTGAGGCCGCGTCCCACATACAGCAACTAGAAGGATGTGCACCTATGACATACAACTATCTACTGGGGCTTTGGGGAAAAAAAAGGAGGAGGATTGGCAATAGATGTTAGCTCAGGGCCAGTCTTCCTCAGCAAAAAGAGGAGGATTAGCATGGATGTTAGCTCAGGGCTGATCTTCCTCGCAAAATAAATAAAAAACAAAAACAAAAACAAAACACCATGTGATTTTTAGCTAGGTGTTCAATCATTCTGCCACTTAATGTCCTTATATATAAGCAGAAAGCTTGCTTTTAGCTCTACAATTTTATAATCTAATTGTGTTTTCTGCCATGCACTAAGAGGGCCAATCCTATTCACTCTTCTTGTACAAAAGTTGGCATTTTACCTTTGTGGAAAATTCTACTTCTTCCTACTTTGTTTACATCATTTTTTTCTTTACGGAAAACTCTGTTTTTTCTCTCTGCTAATCTCTGTTTAACCCATTGAAAGACTGGCCAATTTCCCTTGCGATTACCATCCATAAGTTGATGACTCTTACCTTCACATTGGGCAGATCAGTGGTACCTAGGACAAAGGGCCTTTGCAAGCTTAGCCATTTTGGAAATTTTAAATGGTTTCTAGAAGACAAATCATGAGAATATAATTAAATATACTGGTAAGTAAGAACCAAAGGATACAATTTATTTTCAGTTAAAAGAATTGATTGAAAATGTTCTGCACTGCAGACTACACTCACTATAGATAGAAATTCTTCATGGGATAAAGGAATATCTTGTTACACTGAGGAGCCTGGCTTAGCAGCAGGAATCCAAGGGTAGAAACCGAAGCTGAGGGGCTGGCCCCGTGGCGTAGGGTTAAGTGCACACACTCCGCTGCTGGCGGCCTGGGTTCGGATCCCGGGCGCGCACCAACACACCACTCGTCAGGCCATGCTGTGGCGGCGTCCCATATAAAGTGGAGGAAGATGGGCACAGACATTAGCCCAGGGCCAGTCTTCCTCAGCAAAAAGAGGAGGATTGGCATGGATGTTAGCTCAGGGCTGATCTTCCTCACACACACACACACACACACACACACACACACACAAAAGAAACTGAAGCTGACACTGTTGAATGACTATATCCAAGGCAATTTCCCTGGCACAGTTACCATCTTGTTTGAGCATCCTTCCCTGTGTTGGTACCACTCCCCTTTGCAATGATTGCTTTAGGGGTAGGATCTGGCTCTGGCCAAGGTGAGGCAAGGTCCCTGGAGGGCTTCTGGAAGAGATTTCCTTGCTCTTAAAAAGAGGCTCATGGGAGATATATCCCTCTTCTTCCTCTGGAGGTTTTCATGTCTGGGTGTGATACTATATTGGCTCCATTCTACACACGAGATAACAGACTGAGAGAATAAGAAACTTGCCAATGGTAGAAAATGGCGGAACCTGTATTTGAACAAGGTCAAAAGGCCCCAAACCCATAGTTTTTACCACCACTTACATTGCCTCTCATAACAATAATAATACTCCAGCATACATTTGCAAAGCACTTTGTGCTTTACAAAAGAATTCACGTACCATATCACATCATCAAAAGAGCACTGTGAAATAGGTATTATTACCCTAACTTGATCTATGGGGCAACAGAGGTTCCACAAGGTCCACATAGCTCATAAGTAGCTGGACTGGGGCTTGAACTCAAAGGCTTCCAAGTCCTCTCCCTGGTCTACCACCTCCAGTATGTGGCTTTGGAGGTCGTCCTGGAATCAGGATCTAGCCAGAAGACAGGGGAAGAGAGAGCACACAGAATTACACAGGAAGTTTTTGTGGGCCAAACCTGGAAGCGATGTGCTTCACTTCTGCCCACATACCAAAGGCCAGAATTCAAGGCCACACCTAACCAGGTTTAGTGAACAGCTAACCAGTCTCGGCCACACATACAACTGTGAAATAAAAATTGAAAAACGTAAACCTGGGCCCTGGATTTATGTTTTTGCCTTGGGGCAAGTCAGGCTGTGTTTATGCCTGAGTTTTTGTGACTATGTAACCACGGGCGCTTCAGGACCAGTTCAACTGACCCCATCCTTATCACAGAGTAATTAAGTGTTGTCTTTCAGGAACTGAGACCCCTTGTCCAGTTCAGGCCGGTTGAGACCACCAACCCATCAAGTGGGGCAGCGCAGATGCTGGATAAGTGACCTTTTTGATGTCAAGGAGATAAAGACTCCACCCTCAGATCATGGTAAGGCCGCCATTTTGTGAACATGCGTCCTATGAAGAGGCATGAAGCTTGGCTACGCTTGTGCAGATCATCAATTACCTCACTTCTCCTTACTTCCAATCTTCTATCTCCACATTTCAGACTGCCCTGCCCATCATCCCATAAGTTGTGCCCCAAGCCCTGGATCAGGGAGACAGATCTGAGGGCACATGCCCCCTGTCTCCAGGCAGATCAATCTAGCAATAAAGCTGATTTCGTTTCCCAAAAGCTGTTGCCATAATAATTGGCATTTTTTATGTGCATCGGGCACGAGAACCCCAATTTTGTGTGGTAACAACTATGTGTGAACACTGAAATGTATAAGAACTGATTCAGAGAGTTTTGTTCACATACATGTTATAAAACGGCTACCCCTGAAGCATGATATGCTAGGAGTTAGGAACATTCTTATTTTTTCTTGTTTTATCTTTTGGAGTTCTGGTAAGATTCACCCCCCAAGTGAAGTCTTTCCCAACCTATCATCAGATATTTTTAGAACTCCAGCTATGACTTACCATGTTTGCAATATTACTCTGTGACTAACATTTTTGTGGTTGTGTTTTATGGTTTTTCTCTTTTTTTTGCATCTCATTCTTCTTCATTAATCTGAAAATCTTTGAGATTAGACTTAAATTCTTTTACTGTTTTGAATTCACTGTATATTTCGATCACTGCTTTGTATTGAGAAGGTATTAAGTAATTGTGGCTGATTTAGCAAATGAAATAAAGGCAGTTTACACTCATAAATCAGTATTTTGTATCAATGATGAAACTTTTAGGAACCATCTCAAGAGACATTTGTCCCTGGGAAAGCTGAGGCATTCATTTCTTTAAAAAATGATTAACTGAATGCTTAGCTTCCTGTATCTTGCTTCCTTCTTTTTCACTTTTATTAGAGGAAGTTTTATAGACCAAGGAAATTTATGACTAACAATACAAGCTTATAAAGAAGGTATTTTAATTGAGGTCAAATCTGTGAATCAGCCGAAGATAAAATCTCTTTCCAAAAATTAGACCAGTTTATTTTTATGATGCTGAGAGGAGTAGATGGGGATCAATTTATATGTATGGATAGGGTTGGCTACACCTCAGTTGGTAATAAAATATAGCCTGATCTGAGTCAGAGGAATCATCAAAATGTTTTTGAATACTTTTGTGAAAACCTCAACAGGAAGTTAGAATCGATACTGAGAAGCCAGAGCAGTGCATACGAGGAACACTCTTCGCTCTCATCTTTGACAAACTTTTTATTAACAAGAATTATTTGTTACTTTTTGAAAGAAAGTTGGCGTAATTATAAAAGAAACCCAAAGCATGTCTAAAATGGGGTCAGGAAAATCCCACACTCTCCCACCCAAAGCCATAAGATTTTCCAAAATAATAAAGACGTTTGAAAGAGCCAGAAGAAGCTGGGGTTTTGCTTAATTTAGAAACCACATTTGCCTTTGAAAGTAGATTTTAACGAAATGCTTGGCAAATTGTCATATTTTTTGGAGGAATTTTTAACATTGGTCCTTCATGAACTCCAACTTGTGGGAGTAAAAATAACCTGAAGAATTGCATTTGCTTTTTCATCACTGTCTTACAGTAATCCTGAAAAAGCATAACTGTGACATTAGGGCCCTGTTCTCTTGAACGCTCCCTAACACATCCTGTGAATGGATGAGGATCCTGAGGGAAGACGAGGTCCCTGGGGAAGAGTTTGTGGCCACAGGCTTGCAGGCTTTGAGGGTTGAATCTTGATCTTTAAAAACCTGAAAGCCTATTTATTAATTTAGATGAGAAATCAAGCTATCAAATGGACAAGACATTAGCATTTGAAGTTCACTACCTTCCACTGGAACTTCCATTGTGCAACAGGATATTTTATGACACCATTTTCTTTCTTTATGTCTGTTAATATATTCGATTAAGTTACAGTCCTGTCTTGGTTGGGGAAATAGTGTTTTTATAGAAATAGTTCTCCATATCTCTGCTTTGGTTTAATCATAGGAGACCAATTAATTTCCAAGTTTTTGGAGGTGAGACCTCTCTTCGTTGCTTCCAGTTACTACCTACAACCTCTTTCTAAAATCCTTATTTTCCAAAAGTAAAGAAAATGCTTTAAGAATTTGTTCTTACATACTGAGTAGTTAAAAAATAATTTTATGTCCATGATCTTCAAAGTTTTGAGTAATTTTGAATAAGAGTAGGCATTTTGCTTTTCTAGGCCTTTTTTTTTAGTGAAGACGATTCTCCCTGAGCTAACATCTGTGCCAGTCTTCCTCTATTTTGTATGTAGGTCACCGCAACAGCATGGCTTGATGAGTGGTGTAGGTCGGTGCCCAGGATCCAAACCCACGAACCCAGGCTGCTGAAGCAGAATGTGCCAAACTTAACCACTATGCCATGGGGCTGGCCCCTTTTCTAGTCTTTTTTTGCAGTATCTTGTGGGGGAATTTTCTGCTTTGTGTTTTAAAATAATGATGTTACTATCTGACACCTATTTTTCACTTTGTCCCAGGTTCTGTACTAGCACTTTTCATGCATTAACTCAGGTAATCCTTGCAACAACCTCATGAGTTAGGTACTACTATTACATCTGTAGTACAGATGAGGAACTAGGCCCAAGGAGGTGGAGAAATTTGCCCAAGATCACAAGGCTAGGAAATGGCAAATCCAGGATATCATCCCAGACAGCCTGGCTCCAAGGTCTGTCCACTTAACCACTGTTTGAGGGCCTCCAGGGATAAATTCAATGACTTTTAGTATTTTTAAAAAAAGACAAGGTCTCTCACACACATTTATACTTTACTGGGGCCTTTTTTTTTTTTACTAATATGAAAAGAACTCGATCTCATTTATAATCTGATTTCAATTAAGTGTAAATCTATGATTGCCAACTTTGTTAAAGCAGGGAACTGCTTGACCCTATAACATCTCCGCTGGGTAGTCTATTATTTCCAGCTACCAAGGAGAGGGGCTGGCTTTTGTCTGGGGAAAGTCTTCCAATTACATAGATCAGTTTCTCATTTTTCATAATACATCTACTGAAGTGACACAGCAGTGATAATCTTTCAACACTGTAAACCTCTCTTTTAAAGATTATGTTGCTGTATAACAACCAAAAATGTTTTTGTAAGCATCACTGCTTCATCTTTCTTCAAAGAATTTCCACAATCTCTTTGATGCTTTCAAGGGTATTATGCACAATGAATTTTTATTTCTGCTTCTTTTTGCTGATAACATTAATTTTGTTTTTAAAATTATACCAAATTAATACAGAGCAAAGGCATTTAAAAGTTATTATTTTCTTCAAGTAACAGCCTACTTTTTTAGAATACAGGATAAATGCTGCAAATCTTGGAATTCATTTTTATTCTTCATTTTTTCATCCCCACATCATTTAGAATATAGATAGAATAAAAATTACTATGAGGCAGAAAAAGTAACAAGGATTCACAGATTTTTTTCATCATTTTAGCACGTGTGATAAATTTCCAAAACTCTGTACCTTAGAGGGTTTTGGAAAATCTATTTTTACTTCGGGGGATAATTTTTAATAATATACAATTTTTAAAAGTTCATATTACAAGGTCATGTACCTGAATAGGCAGGATGTACATTTGGTTTATCCCATTTAATTATCACATTATTAAATATTAGTTATTTGATGGCAATTATTGTCCTAATGAAAATACTTGTAGCTTTAAATTGGAAACTCAAAGACACAATTCTGTACAAGAAGCAAACAGCAGATTGTACAAACTGCAGTGTGAATGTCAAATTTAATCAGTGACTAATTCCGGTGGAATATGGTAGATTGTTGTTATTCACAGTAGTTATATTCTGTAAAGTCACTTCAGACACTGAATTAACAAATATTGAACCATCGCTCTTAAGGGAAATACAGGGTTAGGTTCCTGTGAGCCTTTGGTCATAGCATTTTCATTAACTGATCAATACATAACCTTGTTTTATGTGTGTTTCCATTTAAAGACACTTTGTTTAACACATATTGTCCATTCATTCACATTGAACTCACGGCCAACAGTACTATATCTCAAGCCTGAATGAAGCTTATCTAACATGCTGTTTTCTCCAAAAGGCACGTCATAGCCTTATTGCCCTTAGGAACACTAGATAGCACCTCAGCACTATGGCCAGGGGCTGTTTTAAACAACCAAGTCACCACAAACAAAACCAAAAAAGCACAAAAATGGAAAAAAGAAAAAAGTGACACTAAACAGACCATGAAAAGGACACTTGTTTACAGAATGATAGCTGAAACAGAGCATCGCCTTCTTTGATCTCAGCTGGGAATGTGCATGTTGCATGACTCAACTTTTTCACCACCCTGAGCATATCTGTGAATGACTTCGAAAGCTTTGTGAGTATTGATTTTGGGGTTGTAAATAAATTTCAGTGAGTAGGTGAATTCACAAATATGGAATTCATAAATAATGAGGATTGACTGTATTTTTTTTTTTTTGTAAGGAAGATTAGCCCTGAGCTAACATCTGTGCCCATCTTTTTCTATTTTGTATATGGGTCGCCACCACAGCATGGCTGACAAATGGTGTAAGTCCGTGCCTGGGATCCGAATCCTCGAACCTGGGCTGCCAAAGCGGAGTGCACCAATCTTAACCACTATGCCACCAGGCCAGCCCTGGTTTGACTGTATTTTTTTTTTGTTTTTTTTTGTGAGGAAGATTTGCTCCGAGCTAACATCAGTTGCCAATCCTCCTCTTTTTGCTGAGGAAGATTGGCCCTGGGCTAACATCCATGCCCATCTTCCTCTACTTTATATGTGGGATGCTGCCACCGCATGGTTTGATAAGTGGTGTGTAGGTCTGCACCCGGGATCTGAACCTGTGAACCTCGGGCCGCCAAAGTGGAGCACTCAAACTTAATCACTACACCACTGGGCTAGCCCCTAGATTGACTATATTTTTAAAACTTAAAGATATGCACTGAACAGTGCATCAGAAAACCAGTTTCTTATTTATAAACCCAAGTTGCTTTAGGTATTATTCAATTAGCCAACTTATTCCTCCTTCACAGTTCAAGGCAGCTGGTATATATCTAACCATTTAGAAAAGACACTTTACTTCTATCTGTTGAAAAAATGTTATAGTAAGTGTACAAACTGTCCATCTTCAAAGTAAAGAAAAGTGTAAAAACATACAAGAAATTTCAAAATACCAAAAATGTTTCTACTGTGGATGGTGTCCCCTTAAACGTGGTGCCTTTCTGCAGTGCACAACCTGACCAATCATACATGGCAACCTGGACTGTAGCATAGGTTGCAGAGGAGAAATACAGCAGGCAGAGTGGATGAGTTCAACTTCTGAGAAATATTGACTGTTAGATAACGTTGATAACAAAGACTAGAGAGCCTGGAGGCTGAGAGGCCTCACTCGGAACACCTGTACTGCCCTTTATGTGGTGTGAACATGAGCAAGCTCCCTCTCTGAACTTTAGTTTTCACATCTGTAATAAAAGGATGATAAGACCCACCTCAGAGGAGGTGATTTGAAGAGGAAAAATAATAAACTATGAAAATTATTCAAAAAAGAGCAATATGATGTTAAGACTCTCCCTTTTCCTATAAACAGTAGGATTTGTCTGAAAGTTTGAGAACAGGGGAATAATCTCATCAGATTTGGGTTTTAGAAAAACAATTCTTGTGTTTTCTTGAAAATTGATTAGAGGCAGACAGTAAAAGCCCAAATTTTAAAAAAATTCCTGGAAACCTATTCTAAGGCAATGACAGCAAGCCTAGAGAAAGGAGACATAGACTGAAGAGTAATTTCTGAGATTGAATTGTGTAGTTGAAGATATTCTCCTCTCTGGAATCCCTTTCCTTAGCTGGGATTCCCCTTTCCCCCAGCAGCTGCTGTGAGTGCTAGCTGTAAAATGCTGCCTCTTTCACCAGAGACTTGCCCTCCTGCCCATAACTCACAGACAGGGGGCTGGAGGTGGGAATGGGGAAGGGGCAGGGGGTGGGGGGGCAGGAACAAGATGGGACAGTTTCCAGCCTTGGCCGCATGCTTGAGTAGCTTGTACCCATGCCCTGTCCTATTTTCCTCAATCTCCTTGTCCTAGGAGCGCTCGTCAGTAAAGCCCTTCCTTAAGAATCCTCACTCCCAGCTCCCCCAGGGGAACTCCAAAGGGAAAAGATTTTAGGAAAAGACTTAGCTGCAAGCGAGTGTGGAGGAGAAAGGAGTCAAAGAAGGTTCTTATGGCTATTGCTTCGTCCTAGACTTTCCATAATGCTCCTGACTGGTTGACATTTTTCCTATAAAGAGACACACGGTGAGGTGGTTCTTCTGACAGTCTGCCGGAAAGTGCCTCTCGCCTTGGAATAGAAAAATATTAACCATTGATTGTCCAATGAATCCTTCCAAATTTGTCCCAAAATATTAAACTATTATAAACTTGCAATTTTACAACTGAAAGATCGCTTTAGTAAGGCCATGAAAGATGGTATTATGTACAACACATCTTTTTGACTAGTTGAGAAAATATAGATTAAAACTGAATTAAAATGCGCTGAAGTATTTTGGTGGTGAACATGATGTAATCTATGCAGAAATAGAAGTACAATGATGTACACCTGAAATTTTTACAATGTTATAAACCAATGTTACTGCAATAAACAAAAAATTAAAAAAAAAAAAAAACAAATAGAAAGATAAAATAAACACACAGAAATGCAAACAGAAAAAAAAAAAAAAAAAATAAAATGCGCTGAATTTAAGGTCAGATAAAAATCATGTAGGTCCAGAAAATATATATTTATCAGGGATATTTTTCAAAACCTTATATTTACCCAGATGAAGTATTTTTAAAGTACTTTAAATTTTTGGATTTTGCTTTTAAAAAGAACAATCTGTAATTTACTTGAATGGTGAAACTGAAGGTTTTTTGCATTGGTATTTTCCATGAAGTGAGCTCTCAGTGGTTCTTCAAGCTTAGCCTATAGTGAAGTTATAAAATGGAGCACATTTACTTTAGGTATGAAATATATTGGAAATAGTCATATGTATGGGGAAAAGAAATAAAATGGACTTTAAAAATAAATGACACAAAAATTCATGAAGATTTTTGGAAGTGATATTGATTGTTTTACAACTAGCTGAATTGTCATAATAGAATAAGGGACAAGGGATTTGCTTTAGGATGAATTGATAGAACCAAAATCATTGCAAATGAAGGATTCATTTATTAGACAGATCAGATAGAGACCAGCAAACCAACTGAAACAAGTCTAAGAAAGAGCTGAGAATGGCTTTAAAGACCTTTAAATGCTGTCACTTATGGTAGCAGTAGTTTCCGGTGGTCTCTCTTTCACCAAGGAATCTTCCATTAGATGACTAAAGTTGTTTGCAGCCTTTGGCAACATTTCATTCAGTTATTTAGGACGATATTCCAATCAAGCATACTCTTTTAAAACAATCTTTAGACAGCTAGAAGGTCACAGGAGTGGTTTCAGGGACAAGTTTTTAAATATAAGTCAAAAGTCCCCAAAGTGGTCATTGAATTACAAATTTTCCTATGAGAAACATGTACATTTGCTAAACAAACAAATAAGCAAACACGAGGAGGAAACCAGAGTCATAAATGTATGACCCCACAAGAAAGTTCCAGAGTAAAATCCAAACGCCAGAAGGGAGAGAGTTCTTCATCTCCTCCCATAGCGACTTATGAGGCATTTTTATCTTGTCTCAGATATCATGTTTATTTAACACATACCTCAGCATGCCAGGTTTATCAATATATACCAGGACAAAATTTAATGTTACAGCAGAAGGAGCTGGAAATTCTGGTTTACGTTGGATGTGTCCAGGACTTCCTGTTCCCAATAGAAAAATATTTGTTTGCTTTCCCCTATCAGCATCTCAGACTAAATTTGTCCCAAACTGAACTCTTTCTCTGCCTCCCTCTTCTGCTTTATCTCCTTTCTGTCTTTCGGGCCTCACTACGATTCTAGACTCTGGCTGATTCCTCCTCCGAATCTTCCGCCCTCACCATCACCACCCCCATTCCCGCTAGTCCCAGCTCTCACCTGGCCTGTGACAGCGCTCCCGCAGCCTCCTCAACTCCCCTCTATCTCCTCCAGCGTTTCCCACCTACTGTTGCCCTGTTATCTTCTTTTGGGTGCAGCCTTCTCAACGTTGGTGTTCAAAAACGTGGCCAGCGGAAGAGTTCCTATACACCGTGGTCCAAAGGCAGCCTGGCATCTCATTAGCAACATCTCTCTTCTGTAAAGAAGCAGTTATATGAGGTGGACTAGGTCACACAGCTGGAAGCTTCCTATCTCTACCGTCATCGTAAAGAAAAACAGAAGTCTGTGCTGAGCTATTACAGATCCTGATATATTGCCCACACGTGCAGTTTTGTGAGAAATCTGGGCTGGAACATGCTTTGTGCATCTGTATTTCCCTCCTGTGCTTAAACTGTCATTATATCCAGAGTTCCCCCACTGCCAGCCTGTGGGTTCTGCCACCATAGTGCCAGCTGGTCCCACTGTAGCCCCTTCCAGGGTCCAGCTCAGACCGACATCCAGACTCAGAGTCCTCCTTCTTAACTCTCAAAGGACACATCGTCAGATGCAGCTTTGAAGTCACTTAGCTAGTGTCTTGATATTCCAGAAAGTTCAAAGGCAACTGGGCAGGGGCCAGGCCAAGCACTTTTTCTGCTCCCACTTACCACAAAAGCACATTGCTTTCACATAGAGAGAAATCCGTTTAACACTGCTTAAAATTTTTCTTTTTATTGTGTGTATTTGTTTTTTCAGCTTTATTGAGGTATAATTGACAAATGAAATTGGAAGGTATTTAAAGTGTACATAGTGATGATTTGATGGATGTATACATTGTAGAAGGATTCCTCCCATCTAGTTAATTAACACCCCCTTCACCAACACTGATTTTTCAAGACCGTATGAATTCCTATCTTCTGTTGTCATGAAGAAGAGTTTCAAGTGCGACCAGAGTGATCAGAATTAGACTTTATAAAACCGAATTCTGAAGCAATTGGCTGTAGAGTTAATAGGGAAAGGACTTTCTCAGATTGGTTCCCTTCCAGGTGCCTTGAGGTTTCATCCACTTTTGTGTTTCCTTGGGCAGTGCTGTTTCGTTGAAAATTTAACAAGTGTGTAGTGATTCTACTGCAAGGAAAAACTGCAGCTTGAAAACATGTTTACTACAAACTATACTATTAATAGGAGATTTCTGAAAGCTTTTGTTTCCATTAAGGACTATTATTATTATTATTATTTTTTATGTTGCTTCAAGTGAAAGCATTCAGGTGATTGGATTGGATATGTAGCAATATTTCCATAAAATCAAAAGCCATTGTCAAGGTCAAGAAATCCTCAAAGACAATAAGGATGCACGTAGGATGATTGGATAGAATCTAAGAAAAATTGCCATATGTCTGATTTTGTTTAATTTTAGAACAGCATACAGGTCTAGCAAGGGGCTTAAGGTCAGCTGAATGTAAGTTCCATTTTTAGGTTCTGCTACAAATAGTAAGACCTTGGGCAGGTTACTCACTTTCTCTGTGCTTTAGGACAATTTATTTCATTTCCCTGTGATTGTTTCCTCATCTTAAAAAAAGGATTATTCTAATACCCACTTCATCATCTTGTTTTATTTAACGGGATCATACACAGAAAGCACTAAGAACATCTCTTGTAGAGGAACACATGTGAGTGTTTTGTAAGTAGAAGCTATGGCTGTTACTAACACCGGTATTATTATTACTTATATTTCCCTGCAGGGTTGTTGAGAAGGTTAAATGAAAGAACGCTCACCAAGACAGGCTACAAAATTTGCCCAGCCCAGTGCAAAATAAAAATATAAGTCACTTTATTCAAAAATTATTAAGAGTTTCAAGACTCGAACAGCAGATTACTAAACCAACTCTTCTGAGCGGTTGCACAGGCCCATGCCCACGAATCAGCCCTGGAGACGGCAGAAGCAGAAGCGTTTGCACACAGGAGGTGGTAAATAAATGCTCGTTCATCTTTGTGTCAGCGCGCTCCTGCACCGCACGCGCGCCAGCACCGTTAACATTGACCGCTCGCTGTCACTTGTCCCCGGCTGAAGGACACGACCTGGACCGGCGCTCGCGGTGGAGTCCCACGGTGAGGACCACCCGCAACCGCGCTGTCCCCCAGTCGCTTTGGCAAGTGTCCGCCGCTCAGCCAAGCGGTGGCCTGGCCAGACGCGGCCGCCGGCGCATCCCACAGCCTCGGGACGATCGGGGTCCGCCCGCGTCCCCGGGGCCGTCGCCGAGGCCGAAGGCGGCCGGGCCCCCCCGCTGGTGCGCAGCCCGGCCGGGCCGCCGGGTCCCGCGGGCGCCGCCAGCGTCCGGGCTCTCCGCCTCCCGCCGCGGCGAGCGGTCGCCCGGGGAGACGGCCCGCGCCCCGCCGGCTCCCCCGCCGCAGCCTCGCCGCCCGCCGCCCGCGGGTCCCAGCGCGCCCGGGGCTCCGGCATGAGCCGCGGCGGCCGCCCGGGCGCCAGGCGCCTGGACCGGACCAGCGACGCCGCCTTCGGTGCCTCGTCGCCCGCGCCCGAGGTACGGTCCCGGCCCGCCGGCCGCGCGCGCGGGGTGGCCCCGGCGGCCTCCCCGAACCCCCAGGGGTGGACGGCCCGGGATGCGCGAAGGCGCTTCTGGTTTGCAGACTTTTCCTCTTGGATGCGCGGGTAGATGAGCGTGGCTACGTCCCCGCCTTGGAAGCGGACTGGAGTTCTCAGCGGCCGCCTAATTTTAGGAAGTTATGGGCAGGTCGTGAATTTGTGAAGTGCGTCTGAACTTTAGGTTGTGCCAATTTGCTTCTCTGACCCTTTAAAAGGCTTAAATTCTCAACACAGCGTGTCTGGCTCCTGTAGACCCTCCCGACCCCCACTCCTCCCCCAAGAGCAATTAATTCCTTCATTTAACTTCGACTGCTGAGCTACTAAAATGTGATTCGGAGCAATTTCTTCAAAATCTGACGTGGTAGGATTAACGCCAGTCCTGACTCAAGTCGCTGGCCCTTCCGTTGCTAATCACCCCGGAAACATTGCTAATTCGGTTGTCGCTGGATCCATTTACTCATTTACTCCCAGGAGGTACTCAGGCACTGGGGACTTTCAGGTATCAGAGATGCTATAGCACACACACACACACACACACACACACACACACACACACACGGAAAGTTCTGGCTGGCTCAGCGTGGGTTAAGTATCCCCTTTTGGACTTGGCATCAGGGTCCTACCAGGCATAGAGAGTGTCAGGGGTAGTTACCAGAGACGGGAGAATTGTGTCCTCAGCCTAGCCATACTGGCTATATCTATATACCCATATATCCCCGGGGGACACTCTTAGATTCAAAACATTGAGTGGATTCCCCAATATGCCATAGGAATTCCAATATTCAGCAGCTTTGATTGTCACCCTACATATGATCTATATTTAGATTTCTCTGATTCCTGGCATATTTGTGGAAAATTAGTACTGTCTTGTACAAATAAAATGAATTTTTCTTTCATTTGACATTTTCACATTTTATCCCAATATGGTGTCCACTATGAATTAAGAATGTTAGTCTGTACATAAGTATGTAGCATTTTTATATTATTTATATATTTTTGGAGAACCAATTGAAAGTAAATTACAGACATCGTGGTCCTTCATGACTAAATACTCTAGTGTGTATCCTCTAAGAGCAATGGCATTCTCTAACCAAAATGTAATGATCAAATTCAGGGTATTTAATATTGTTGCAATGATATTATCTAATGTACACAATTTACTAAAATTTTGCCAGTTATCCCAATTTACTGCAAAAAATTTTTTTTTCATTTTGGGGTCACACATTGTATTTAGTTATGTGTCTTTAGCATCTTTAAACATGGAACAGTTCCTCAGACTTTTTTTGTCTTCAATGATACTGACATGTTTACTGAATACTGGTCATTTGTTTTGTAGAATAGGTTTATCTGATTGTTTTCATGATTAGATTTTGGTAGGAATACTATATAAGTGATGTGTCTCAGTGGATCACACCAGCAGGTACATGGTGTCATTTTGTCCCATTATTGGTAATGTTCCTAGTTGGTGGAATCTGCCAGAGTTTTCCACTGTAAAGGTGGAAAAATAAATGCTTTTTAGCAATAAATAAGTGATCACATTGAGTAATTTCATTGATTCATACTTAGATTTCTAAGATAAATTTTACTACCTACATAAAGGAAAATTTCCACCAAGCCTAAGATTTTAGTTGACCTGAAAGACCTAAATTTTATTGAGAATAAAAGTAGATACAGAAAGGCCAGCATTTATTACAATTAATTTTTCAGTTTACAAAATACTTCATCTGGGATCATCTTACAACTCAGGTAGGCAGGACAGGAATTTCCCATTATATAGACGACAAAATGGCTTGCTCAATTAGCAAATGATGGAGCGAGAACTTCAATGTGTTTCTTCTGAAAGTTTAGTACATGTCCTACCCCACCACGATGCACTGAAAAATAGATTAAAATACAAAGCAGGGATAGTATGCAACCGTATGAAGAATAGAATCCTGCAGGGACTGAGGTATTAGCTTTGGGTTCAAGCAATCCTGATTATACCCCTCATTATCTGTGGTACCTGGGGCAAAAAAATTACTTAATGTCTCAGATCTTCAGTTTCTTCATCTGAAACATGAGATTAGAATACTTATCACGTAGTGTACTTTTGGGATTTCACAGTTAAGATATGTAAAGTAGCCAATAGAGTAACAGAATAAGTGCTTACTAATATTGCCTATTATTATTCTTTATAACTTTTGGATTTGTCTTGGATCAATACCACTACCACCCGCAACTACCGCATCACTGACACCTCCATCAATGCCTCAGCCACCACCTTAACAATCGTTGAGGATCTGTGTGAGGGATGAGGACACAAAAATGAATTTGACGCAGTTCTTGCTCTCAGTAAAGAACCAAGTGTTCACAATCAAGAGAAACAGACACAAACAGATGACTGTTTTATCAGTATGACCCATGAACCAAATTTAATGCTGCGTTTTCTCAAGTTGCATTTGCCTCTAATCAAATCATCAGCAGAGCGTTACACAGGCTAGAAAATGTGACGGATACTGAGAGCGATATTGCGTGAATTGAAACGTAACAGCTCAAGGCTGGAGGACAGAGACACACTTTGGGGATATTTACAAATATAGTTTTGAGCAGAATAGTGTAATTTTGCCATGCCTTTGAAATAAGGTATGGAAACTGAAAAATGTTGCCGAATTATAAAATCATATCATCAGTCAGTATAAAGCTCTAGCAGACATTTGGTGAAACGTGCTTGGATTTGTTGTCGGAGGCCGTAAACACATGGTGTTTTGCCAGCTACTTTGCTATGTCAGTGTTTTCACGTACCAGAAGACCTGAACCGAAGGTATGGCTCCAGGATATACTGTTGTCTGGAAGCTGAGCAAGTTTCTTTCCTCTCTGTAAAACAAGGGTTAAGTGGATAATTGTCTGACAGGTTGTTACGAGAAGCAAGTGTAAATAGCAACACAGTCTCTCAACAGCTATGGTTCCTCAAAGCAGAGGACTTAGCGCTGGTCATGTATAATTATGAAAGAAGTAAAGTTGGTTTTCTCTTTATTTCCCCACTATTTCCACTTTTAAAAAAATTCTGGAAAAATACACATAACATGAAATTTACCATTTTAGTCATATTTAAGTATGACTCTTATCTAGTTCAGTGGCATTAAGTACATTCACATTTTGTGCAACTGTCACCACCGTCCATGTCTGGAACTCTTTTTATCTTGCAAAATGAAACTCTGTACTCATTCAACAACAACTCCCCATTCCCCCTCTCCCCAGCCCCTGGCAACCACCGTTCTACTCTCTGTCTCTGAATTTGACTACTCGAGGTGCTGCATGTAAGTGGAATCATACAGTATTTGTCCTTTTGTGTCTGGCTTATTTCACTTAGCATAATGTCCTCAAGCTTCATCCATGTTGTAGCATATGTCAGAATTTCTTCCCCTTTTAAGGCTGAATAATATTCCACTGTACTGTATGTGTATACTGTGTTTTGTTTATCCATTCATCTGTCCATGGATACTTGGGTTGTTTCTACCTTTTGGCTGTTGTGAGTAAGGCTACTGTGATCATGAGGGTATAAATCTCTTCAAGACCTTGCTTTCAATTCTTTTGGGTATATGCCTAGGATTGGAATTGGTGCATGACATGGTAATTCGATTTTTAATTTTTTGAGGAACTGCCATATTGTTTTCCATAGTGGCTGCACCATTTTACTTTCCCATCAGCAATGTACAAAAGTTCCCATTTCTCCACATCCCTGTTCACACTTGTATTTTCTGTTACTTTCTTTTTTTATAGTAGCCATCCTAATTGGTGTGAGATGGTATCCATTTCTACTTTTTAAAGAACCATTTCCTCCCTCTTCTGGTTTGCTCTGTTCTTTTTTTCCCCCTCCTCCTTTTAATCGAACTCAAGTTTAAGAAAAGATCTGACTTTAATCACGTCTTCATATGAATTTAAGTCAGAAGGCTCCCTATTCTAGGTATAAAGAAAAAAACTAAATCTCCCCCAAAAAGGCAAGAAAGGAGAGAAAAAGCAGAGAAAAAAGAAAAAGTGATGATGGAAAGAAATACAAATATATCAGTAATTAGAATAAAGATAAATTGACTAAATGCTCAGTTAACTAGCAATATCGTCTGAATTTTTTTAAACCCAGGCATATGCTATTTGTGAAAGATATGTATAAACAAAAAGTATACGGAAAAGTTGAAAGCAAAGTATTTAAAAAGATTTACCAGGCAAATAATAAGCAAAAGAAAGTTGATTAGATATAATAATATTATACAAAATACTTTTAAGGCAAAAAAGTATTACTAGAGGTAAAAAGAGTCACTATAATGATACAGATTATATCATTGTCACATAATAAAATTTTTCATTCATCAGGAAGTTGTAACAATTCTAATTGTGTATGCAGTAACACGCCATCCAAATACACAAAACAAAATTGATAGAAGCAAAAATCTATAAGGAGGGGCTGGCCTGGTGGCACAAGCGGTTAAGTGTGTGTGCTCTACTTCAGGAGCCCAGGGTTCACAGGTTCAGATCCCGGCGCGCACAGATGCACCGCTTGTCAGGCCATGCTGTGGTGGTGTCCCATATAAAGTAAAGGAAGATGGGCACGGATGTTAGCTCAGGGCCGATTTTCCTCAGCAAAAAAAAGAGGAGGATTGGCATTGGATGTTAGGTCAGGGCTGATCTTCCTCACCAAAAAAAAAAAAATATTTATAAGGAGATATAGACAAATCCAAACCAGAGTAGAACTTTATGAACATGTTTCTGTTAGTATCTGAGAAATCAACCAGACAAAAATTTGGTAAGGGAGCTGTTAAAAAAGCTAAAAATGCTAACTTGGTTAAGTCATTGTGAAGAAGAAGAAAAGTATATAAAATATTTGGAATATGACTGTAAAAGTTAACAAGGTGACATTTCCTCCTTGCCCATGGGAATAAATGCATTTAGACTATGAAACAATCAATTGGACAAAATCCTAGAAAGTGTACTCTGTTGGTAGGGCTTGAACTAGAAAAGTAATTAGATGTTTTTCCCTGGTTTTAAATAAAAAAGGCCTTTATGCTATCAGAAAATCTGATCATAAGAAAACATTAGACAAACCCAACTTGAAGGATTTTCTACAAAGTAACTGACCAGTGCTCTTTGAAAGTGTCAGGGTCGTGATTGGAGGAGACTGAGACGTGACAGCTAGATGCAGTGTGGGAGCCTGGATGGGCTCCTGGACCAGAAAAAGGATATTAGTGGAAAAACTGGTGAGATTTGAATAAAGTCTGTAGCTTAGTTAATCGTATTGTACCAACGTTAATTTCCTGGTTTTAATAAATGTGCCTCCGTTATGCAAGTTATCAACATGAGGGGAAGCTGGGTAAAGGGTATTCAGAAACTCTCTGTTCTAATTTTGCAACTTTTCTTTAAGTCTAAAAGTATGTCAGAATAAAAGTTTAAAAAATAAATGATAACCAGTTAATTCATCCGTCTATCCAGTTTCGATTATTTTAACTACAACACTCAGTTTCTCTTGTTATCTAATTAGTCTTAGCATGAGAGAAAGCATTCAAAGGTGGGAGAGAAGAACTTTTTGGACATCAAACAGAGAGCCAGTTTTTCTTTGCACATTTTTAAAAGATTGTGTGTGTATTTACTTAATGTTACCAAATATAGTGTGTAGCATATTTGAAACAATAGTGAGTGTTGCTTGGTTTGTAGTTGAATTAAATGGACTAATTATAAAGACTTACTTTTTCTGTGTTCAAGGACAACTTAAAAAACAATTTAATTGAAAAAGGGAGTAACATTTGCTGGACCAGGAATTATTTATGCTATGTTCTTTACCGAAGATTTCTTTTTTTCTTTGTTTCGCTTCCAATTTTTTTCCCTTTGAAATTGGTGGGTTGGTGGCTTTGATCTAAGGCAGAGACGTTCAAAGTCATTGCTGAAGTGGACCAGTAACACCACACTCTTTCTCTTACTGATACCAACATGACTACTGATTATGGCTTCTGTAGCTACATGTTTAGATAGTGCTTGAATAAAATATTATAAATATTGCTAATGAAAATAAATACATGAATTATACTTCTGAGTAACTGAAATGACTTCTTGTTCATTGACTGAATTTATCTTATGATTTCTATCTTGAATCTTCCCTATTAGCTTTGTACAGAAATGCATTTTTCAGCATATTCAGGTCATCATAGGCTAACCTCAACGTCAGTGCAAAGGGGAATAATTTTAAGACCTGACTATAATTATCACATTTCCCAAGTCTCTTCTACTTCAGGGTAAAAGAAATGGGTAGTCGTGGAGAATATCGAAAAGGAAGTCTTGATGTTGAAATCTTGTGAACGTCTAGAGTAAGCAAAAATGAGAACTTAGGAGGAAATCTAAACCAGAAATATTCTGCTTAGTGAATCATATGTTGAATTAGTCACCCATTTGGCGAACATCCATTGAGTCTTTGGCACTCTGTTAGGCCCTGAAGATATGGAAATTCTTTCCTCCAGCAACTATAAAAAGACTGTCTGTTCTCAAGCAGGCACTGTCTTCGAAAAGGTCCTGCTCTCACAAAAGTTGTAATTTAGCGGGGGAAATAGATAACGAAAGTGAATAGATCAACAAGGAAATTTCAGAGAATGGTGAATGCTTTGAAAAACAGGGAATCAGGATAACAGGATAGAGATTGACTGGGGTGAAGGGTGGTGTCTGTCCTGGATAGGGTGGGCAGGGAGGACTCTCCAAAGAGATGACATCTCTGCTGAGTGGTGAACGATGTTCCGAGGGAGTTTCTCAGAAATAACAAGGCAACTACATGCCCTCAGATGGAAATGAGGGCAGTGTGTTTAAAAAGAGAACAATTTTAGAGTGTCCCTCAACTTGGGTATGTCTAACGTTTCCTCATCATAGATTCAGGTTAATCATTTTTGGCATTTTGGGCACTTTTGGCAATTCTGTGTGAGATATGTGTTCTTCTCAGTGTATCCCTTATGTCAGTTTATCTTGTTATTACGTTATGAAAGGCGAAGAAAGGCTGAGAACTTGTTCCGGATTAAAGAGAATAAAGATATCTGACAATTACGTGCAACTCATTTATAGTTGCTCTAAGGAACGTTATGAGATAATTGGTGAATAACATGTTATTGTTGTTAAATTTCTTGAATTTGATGCTTGTGTGCAAAGGAATTTCCTTGTCCTTGTTCTCAGGAGATACATGCTGAAGGATTTAGGGATTCAGGGCAATGATGTCTGCAAATTACTCACAAATGATTCAGCAATCATCATTGTCACATACACACAGAGAAAGGAATAGATCAAATGTGGCAAAATGTTCTCACAATTGGTGAATCTAAGTGAAGCATGTACTTGAGTTCATTGGATTATTCTTGCAACTTTTCTGTAAGATTGAAATAAAAATTTAAGTGTCTGGCAACAAATGGGTTACAAAGTAGAAGGTACTGTTTCTAACTGTTGAGCTTACAGTGTAGCTAAGTAAATAATAAAAGATTATAATAAATAAAAGTTAAAAAAAGGAAGGAGCAGGCATGGCTGGAGTAAAGATATGGTCTCAGATAAGGCTCTAGAGGGAAGACAAGCAAACAATTACATTGGGTGCTCTAGGAGACCAGGGGAAGGGATGGGGGAGGGTAGGTTTTGCTGAAGTTACTGGGGGCAATGGTGGCAGTGGTGGGGAGATGATGCTGACTTTGAAACACCAGCAGGACGTACAGGTGAGGGTTCAGTAGACAGTTGGAAATGTGAATCTCTAGCTAAAGACGCAGATTTGGGAGTCATCAGATACTGGAAGTGGTTGAAATCTCAGGAGGGCATGAAGTAAGCCAGTGAGGGTGTCTCAAGTGATGGAGGAAAGAGGGTTGAGTACAGAACCCTGGAGAATACCAAGTTAAGGAGTGGGTAGGAAGATGAGCTGCAGGAGGGACTGAGAAGGGAGGGCCAGATAAGTCAGAGACAGCAGAGATGCTTAGGAGACTGGTGGTTGGGAGACGAGTAAGGAGCGTTCAAGGAGACTATGCTTTGTGTGTCAAATGCCAAAGAAAGTTTGTCAGGTAAGGAGTAAAAAGTGTTCTCTGATCTTGGTGACAGGGCAGTCTTCTCCCAGGAAGTGAAATTTAAGCTAAGCTTAGGAAGGTGAGTAGGAGTTGGCTAGGCAAAGGATTGGGGTTGGTTGTGTTGGATAAGCTTTCTCCATGACACTAAACATGGGTGCAGCCCATGGGATGGGAAGAAGTGAAGTGCGTTCAGCCAACTGTAGAAGGCCGGTGTGGCTGGAGACAGTGAGGTGAGAACAGTAGTGGGAGATGACGTTAGTGAGGCAGGCAGGGGTCAAATCCTGTAGGACTTTATAGGAGTTTGGATTTTGTCCTAAGAGCAAGGGGAAAGCCACTGGAGAATTTCAAACCTTGGGATATATTGCGTTCTACGTTAAAAAAAGTCACTCTGGCCACAAATGGCCTAGAGACTTGGTGGAGGGTGAGGGTAGGAAATAAGTTTGATGTTGGGGAGACTGTTTGGAGGCTATTGTGGTAATCTTGACTTGGATGGTGGATAAGGAGATTGGGAGTGAACAGTTATTTAGGCGTGAGAATCAACAAGATGGATGCATTAGAACTGGGAGGAGGGAGAGAGAGATTGGAAAGCACAGGTTTCTGGCCTGAGGAACTGGATGGATGTTTGGTGCCACTCCCTGGGATGGAGAAAGAACAGGTTGGGGGAAAACAGCGCAAGTTCAGTTTTAGACATGTTGGGTGTGAGGTGCCTGTGTGGTACCCAACTTATATGCAGTAGGCAGTTAGATATGCAGATCCTGAGCCCCAAAGAGAGGTTTTAGCTGGGGATCATCATATCTTCGCGCCTCATCAGCATATAGATGGTTTGTGAAATTATGAATAAATAAGACGTTTTCCGGGGAGAGACTGAGAAGGAATTTATTTATTTATTTATTTATTTTGGTGAGGAAGATTAGCCCTGAGCTAACATCCATTGACAATCCTCCTCTTTTTGCTTGAGGAAGATTGGCCCTTAGCTAACAGTTGTGTCCATCTCCTTCTACTCTATATATGGGACGCCTGCCATAGCATGGCTTAATAATCGGTGTGTAGGTCCATGCCTGGGTGGTAGGTCCACGCGGAACCTGCGAACCCTGGGCTGCTGAAGTGGAGCATGAGAACTTAACCACCATGCCACTGGGCCAGCCCCAGGAATTTTTAATTTAATATTGAATTTTACCATGTGACGGTTGAGGGTGAGCAGACAGGGAAACTGAAGGGCTATGAAGGGAATAAATTCTTCCTGTTATAGGCACCTATTAAGAAAGTCATTTATTCATCAATTTATTTATTTATTGTGCAAATATTTTTTGACCTAAAAAGAATATTAACCTGGGATTCAAGAGACCTGGGTACCAGACCTCTGAAATAAGCTGACTTTGTCATCTTGAGCATGTTACTTAATCTCTCTAGGTCTGGTTTCTTTATGTTATAAGGTTCATTTCCACCTCAAATTTTCCAAGAAATATTAACAAACCAATCACAGCTTCCAAAATAATTTGATGAGGCTTATAGAAGAAAGATAGAAAACAGAAAGTTAGAAGATGTAGTGTAAGTTAGGCCCACCGTTTGCTAAATGTGAGACCTTGTGAACGGTACCTAACCCTTCTAGGTCTCAGTGTCTTTGTGAAAAGTAAGTATTAACACCTGATCTGGGCCCTTCCCTCAAGAGAGTGGACTGAGTGCCAGCCTTGATAGTCTAGTGGTTGAGATTCAGCACTCTCACCGCCCTGGCCCAGGTTCATTTCCTGGTCAGGGAACCACATCACCCATCTGTCGTTGTCATACTGTGGTGGCTGTGTGTTGCTGTGACGCTGAAAGCTATGCCCCCGGGATTTCAAATACCAGCAGGGTCACCCATGGGGGACAAGTTTCATCAGAGCTTCCAGACTAAGACAAACTAGGAAGAAGGACCTGGCCACCCACATGAAAACCCTGTGAATAGCAGTGGCGCATTGTCTGACACAATACTGGAAACTGAGAGGGTGGTGGAAAAAGACCGGGCGAGGGTCCGCTTTGCTGGACACAGAGGCGCTAGGAGTCAGAATTGACCTGATGGCACTAACAACAAAATGGACTGAGTACATGTGTTTATGTCCTCTGGTTCTCTAAAAAAGAAGGAAAAGTAGAAAACAGAATCATTCCCTAACACTGCTGGGAATAAGACCAGATTGTTTTTTTTAACCATTCTGCAAAATACAAAGGCAATGAGGTGAATACATGCCATAGGAGAAGGCAGCAGTGGAAGTAGAACTGTTCTTCCCAGAGACCCCTGGAAGGTTCCATGCTTGGACTTGGCAGTTACAGATATGGATTAGGAAGGAAGAAGAAATCAGGGTGATTAATTTGATGAACATGGACCAGCTACCTTAATCCCCAGTGCCCCCACAACTGCTTATACATTAGATTTACCTGTTCCCACTCTGCAGTTCAGCTTACAGTGTGTGGTGGACTGAATGTTTGCATCCCTCCCAAATTCATTTGTTGAATCCCTAACCCGCAATGTGATGGTATTTGAAGATGGAGGCTTTGGGAGGTAATTAGATGCAGTCATGAGGGTGGAACCCCCAGGATGTGATTAGTGTCCTTATAAGAAGAGGAAGAGACTAGAGCCCTTTCTGCCGGATGAGAGCACAGTGAGAAGGTGGCCATCTGCAAGCCAGGAAGAGAATTCTCACCAAGAACCAAATCTGCGAGCACCTTGATCTTGGACTTCTCAGCCTCCAGAACCATGAGAAATAAATGTCTGCCGTTGAAGCCACCCGGTCTGTGGTATCTGTTACAGGAGCCTAAGCTGACTAATAGTCAGTCTTTGCTAAAGTTAGCCTAACCACTCACATACTCAGAACTCACAGCTTGCACTCCCCATTTAGGGCAAAGGCCTTCCAAACAAATATAAGGTGTTATTACCATGGAACATAGTGAACTGTGTCTTTAATTGCAGAACCTTTCTTCGTATGACGGTTTCTCATAACATTTATCCCTTAAAGGCCGAAGTATATTATACTTACCTTAGAGAAGTCACTTCTCTGGAGTAATAAACTTTCTGCCACTTTAACTTGTAGAACCTGAAGTAGTACCTAGTTAACCTGTTTCTATTACTTTCTTGCTCACATATCAGGTGTTTTTTTTTTTTTTTTGGCTGAGGAAGATTGGCTCTGAGCTCACATCTGTTACCAAGCTTCCTCTTTTTGCTTGAGGAAGATTGTCGCTGAGCTAACATCTGTGCCAATGTTCCTCCATTTTGTATGTGGGACACCGCCCCAGCATGGCTTGATGAGCAGTGCATAGGCCCGTTCCTGGGGTCCGAACCTGCAGACCCTGGGCCACCAAAGTGGAATGTGCGAACTCAACCACTATGCCACGGGGGCCTGCCCCTTGTATCAGGGTTTTTAAGGTATTTTTTTTTTTTTTTGGTATTTAGCAGGTGATGGACAGCTCTCTTTGGCGACTGCCTGAAGTACCGATACTACAAATGTCGTGAATATAAGGTTTAGAGATAAGTCAGTTGGGCAAAAAGGAAACTTATCGTAACATCTCAGCTTAGCTCAGGAGACAGTATTTCCTCTTTTTAGAAGAAAAATACCATCTTGTCAATTCAAGGAAACTTATTCCAATTGTTTTCCTCACTCCCTCTCTCCCAGGTGGACTGAGTTTCTGCAGGTGGGGATGGGGTGTGTTTCTGAGTACTTTGGCTCTGGGGGAGGGGCATTCGGGCCGAGCACCATCCTCTGTTCTCCTTGGCTCCGGCTTCCCTTATGGACTTGGACATCAGTCTCTGCTGAAGTCCTTGGCTTTGCCCTGGCCCCTGAAGGTTCAGCTGTGCTGGATGCACCTTATTCCATCCCAGGTCCTTTAAGTCTTTTGTCTTATCTACATCATCTACCTTTTTGCTTTACTTGGGAGGTGGGTGCTAAAGGTGGAGCTGCCCTCAGGCCCAATGGGCACATCACTCAGTCACTGTCATTCATTCTACTCCCAGAAGCTGTGCTGCCCGTAGGGCTTTTCTAAGAGGCCTCCATCTCCATGGGTGACATCCTGGGAAGCAAGGGAATTAGCTGGAGTTTTTATTATTCCCCACCTCCCACTACTCATCTCAGGTGTTAGGTCCCAAGAGGGTGGGCAACAGCTCAGCACTGGTCTTGTCTCCCGTTGAATTCTCCTTTTTCCGTGTATTGGAGCCTTTTGGGTGGGAAAACGATTCTTCAGCGTGGACTGTTCTCTGCTCTACAATTTGAGGGAGTAATTGCTGTGCTGTGAATCTTCAAGGCTTGGCTATTTATATGCAAAACCATGCTTTTGAAATTTTAAACAATTCTGCTTCAGAAAGCCCAGTTCTGAAAATCCAGAGCACTATAGCTCCTGTAAGCTTCTGTGGATCCTCTAAGTATGGGCCTGAGCTACATCCCCAGGGACCCACCAGCAACATTGACTCACACAATATACCTCCAAGGAATGGAGTGAGTTGACTTACTGGATGGATTTATTTAGAATCAACAGTTAGAATTTTAGGGAATGGCTGCCAAAAACAGTGATTATGGGTTTGGCCATATTGGCTTTTAAATATTTCTTTCTGATAGTCAGAAACCACATATTTTAAGGCCATTTCTGGTTCATGATTTTAAAACCATGCTGTTTGGATAAAGAAGAATGCTTACACTCCCGTTCATGAAGGCAAATGAACAAGTTGGCCTTTGCCTAAAAGCAAAATTAGAGCCAGCCCTGATGGCCTAGTGGTTACAGTTCGGTGCTCTCACCGCTTCGGCAGCCCGAGTTTGTTTCCTGTCTCGGAACCACACTACTCGTCTGTCAGTTGCCATGCTGTGGTGGTGGCTCACATAGAAGAACTAGGACTTACAACTAGGATATACAACCATGCACTGGGGCTTTGGGGAGGGGAAAAAAAAGCAAAATTAAAATGTTTAGATTTATTCAAGTTCACAAAGCTAGGGAGATGATGTATAGAAACACTGTATAGAAGGCTTTGATGAGTAATAGAAGAGTTCATACTACAAGACAGGTAATAGACAAATTTATCTTAAAATTGTTTGCTCCTTCTATAGGTTGACATGAAACCGATGAGGACTGAAATGAAGTCCAACAAGAATTGTCTCCTTATGAGAATTTTATGGTGCTAGAGAATTGCTCTTTGGGAAGATGGGATAAACTGTATTTCAAGTTCGTTCTAAGGGAAATATTCTAAGTCAATTTGAATAAACAACTTGTTAAAGTTTGAAGCACACTATTCCGCAGAGGAGCTAAAATATTAACATCTTGGAAACAGTTTCACTTTAAAATAATTTATCAAGTGTTTTATAATAGATGGAGTGGAAAAATCCCATTTGGAAAGAGTTCTAGAATCTTTAACATGTGAAAAGATATATATAGGATAATGATGAATAAAATGTCCCATCTAGTTGTCAACAGAGATTCTTATTTCCCCCATTCCTCTCACAGAAGCTATTCCATATGTGACAGTGTTCCCAAATCGGCATTCATTATTAGCCTTGACAGCTATACCCAATACCTCCCATGGAGATATATCCAATATAAAGTCTAAAAAACTGCTAGTCACTGAAAATAGGACATGAAGTTAATTAATTTGCCTGTGACTTTCTTTGCGTCCAGCCTAAGAAGTTATCTTGCTAACAAGAACAGATTTTTAAAAAAACTTTAAAGAACTTTATATTAAACTAAAATATAAGCTTCTAAATTAGCTAAATCCAACCTGTACAACATTTATAAACTTGTAGAAAGCAGAAGGCATCTTCCAAACTGTAGTTGGAAACGATTTTATTAAAGTTATATTCTTTGAACTTTAACTTATGGAAATGCAACTCATTATTATGATGGCCAGATGTGCAGACAGCAATATTGAAGGTCAGAAAATAATTCAATTTAGGGAGAAATGATTGTTTAAACATTTTCTTTTGCCTCTTTTTTTAGAGGAAGATTCGTCCTAAGCTAACATCTGTTGCCAATCTTCCTCCTTTTGTTTTTCTTCCTTCTCCCCACCCCTCAAAGCCCCAGTACGTAGTTGCATATAGTTGTAAGTTCTTCTGCTGCTTCTGCGGGAGCCACTGTCACAGCATGGCTACTGACAGACAAGTGGTGTGGTTCTGTGCCCGGGAATTGAACCCAGGCCGCTAAAGCGGAGGGTGCTGAACTTTAACCGCTGGGCTATCAGGGCTGGCTTGATTGTTTCAAAATTTAACCAGATATGTATGGGACAATAACATGGTGACTACGAGCATAGACTTTGGAGTCAGATAGACTTGGTTTGAATTCTGGCTGTGCCATTTCATTTACTCCATTCGTTCTATGATATTTACTCATCCCAAGTCACTGGGGACACAGTGGTGAGCAAAACAGATGTTTTCCTGCCTCTATAGACCTCATAGTCTAGTGGGGGAAGTAGATACTAGTAAATAATCATACAAATAAATAATAGTTACAAGCAGTGGCAACATGAAGGATAAGTATTGGGTGCCATGAGAGCAAATTGGGTGCCATGAAACCTAATGTCATGATTATTGATTGAGGCTCAGGGAAGGCAGGTTTAAGGACTGGAAACAGAGCACAAGGTGGCTGGGTAGAGTGAAGCGGAGGGGAGAGGAGGGGAACTGAGGGGAGGGCAGGAGAGAGGACAGGAGCCGGAAAATGTAGCTGTGAGATTTGATCAAATAAATTTCTTATTCTCTTTGAACCTAAATTCCCTTTTTATACAATGTAGAAGTAGTAACAGCTTCACATCCTTGCTCCCAGGATTAAATGACATTGTATTTGCATCACATTTAATACAGACCTAGCATAATAAGTAGTCACTAACTGGTGGCTATAAATAACAATAATACTGCCCCCATGATGTTTACATTCTGGTAAGGTAATACTATCTGCTCAAGAATGGAAACAAGCAGAGAGAAGCTCATAGTTGTTTAAAGAGCTTCAGAGAAAAATTCCACATTTATGCTAGTTTTGAGATGAATTATTTATCACAGTCATAACTGAGGGAAAAGTCAAGACAAAACTTCTTAACGTTTTCTGATTAACAAGTGAATTTAAATGACATCTGTCACCTAGGTTATAGAATAAAGATACTGAAGTTACAGAGTGTGGATTAATGTATTTTCCCATAACATCCCTCTACCATATAAAACCTTGAGATCAAAATTAACTGTTACACAGGGATTGACAACAAGATTCTAAAGACAGGGTGAGTTAAAGAAACAATTGCAAATTTATTAGCCAAGATATTTTATAATAAGATATAGAAAAATTACAAATTACGTAGGAAGGGAACTTCACACTAACAAGGATTAAGGGTCATAATTTTGGTTCCTCCAAGGTAAGTATTTTATAGATGTCTTAAACTTTTATCCTCATCTAACAAGATGTGGATGAAGAATTCACGGCCCTTTTTCTGCAGTGTATCTTGGTCGACTATCTCCTATCCTTTCCACCTTCTTCTGAAGCTCGTATCTCTGTTCTAGGTTGATCTGTAGTCAGGGATAATTTTAAAAATATGAGGCTTATTTATTATTTTATATTTTAACAAGAGGTGGGTGAAATTTTACCTACACTTGTTCTAATGGGACCATTGTTTAGCAATAGTAAGTTTTTATTATAATTAAGTAAATAAGTTCAACCAATTATCTTTGATATGCTAACCCTAGAGATGTGAACACAGGGAAGAAGACTTTCCATTCTGTTTGTCCATCTGCTCATCCATTGTCCATCCGCCCATCCATCCATCATCCATCCATCCATCCATCCATCCATTCAACAAACACTAACTGTATATCCACTCAACAGACATTTATAGGGGGCCCATCATGTGCTAGGAAATGTGCTTGGTGCTAGGGATACAAATATAATTGATTTCTAGAATCTGTCCTCAAACCAACAACCTTATAGCTGAATCATTCATTCATTTATTAATGTTCACCATGTGTTACATGAGTGCCTACAATGTGCCAGGCACTGTTGTGGACACTGGGGATACAGTGCTGAAAAACAGACCCAGGACCTGCCCTCATAGTGCTTACATTTTAGTGGGAGACATAAAAACTAGTGTAGAAAGTAAGGGCCTTGCTCCCCAAAGTGGGGTTGTGGCTACAGGGGGTGTGCAAAATGATTAGTGAGAGGTTTAGGAAGAAAATACTTGAATTTTTATTTATCTTAATCTCATCTTAATTTATATTTTTGTGTATATTTGGTAATGTGTATAATATGTATATAATTTGTACATAAATGAGTATTTAAAATTATTCCATAAATTCATGCTGATAGGTTGCATAAACAAAAACAAGTGCAGACTCCAGGGTAAAAGTATGGATTTAGGATCACATAGACTGGTGGGTTTAAAGTCAGGTTCTGTCACTCACTATCTGTTGGTCCATGGGCAAGCCTGAGCCCCTCATCCTTTGGACGAATTGTAAGGATCGAGTGCAATGATGTTAGTACAGTGTTTATGTTGTGTCTGTTTATCTCAAGTCCTCAAAAAATGATAACTAATGTTACTATTGTTATTATTATATGATGAATACTAAAATGCAGGCACCTTCAAAGTGATATAGAAATATTGTGAAGGGACTGATTAAGCAGTGACCCTTAATGTCATGAAACTGTTAACAGTCATGTGTCACTTAACAATGATATGTTCTGAGAAATGTGTCATTAGGCGATTTCATCGTTGTATGAACATCATAGAGTGTACTTACACAAACCTAGATGGTATAGCCTACTACACTCCTCGGCTGTATGGTACTAATCTTATGGGACCATCGTTGTATATGTGGTCTGTTGTTGACTGAAAGGTCGTTTTGTGGTATATGACATATGTATATGTATATGTACACATATATTTTGTGCTTTTTAAAAAAACACAATTGCAGTCACACTATAACTATAATTTTGTATCCTACCTTCTTCACTAAATACTAATATTTTCCCAAGTATTCTTTAAAAATGTTAACAGATTCACAATATTCCATCATAAAGCTGTAATTTAATCTTTTATCCAATCTTTGGACATTTAGTTCTTTTTTCTGTCACTATTAGAAATCTGTTAGAATTTCTGATTGTTTCCTTAGGATAAATTCCTGGAAGAGAAACAACTGGGTCAAAGTGAGTAAAAATTTTAAGGATTTTGGTACATATTGCACAAGAAGTAGCACCAATTTACATTCCCACCAATAATTTATTACACAGCCATGCGCCGCGTAATGACGTTTCGGTCAACAACAGACTGAAAGTTGGAGTTAGATAGATATAGATATATAGGTGTATATAAATATAGTTAGTTAGATATGAGGCCTCTACTCTCACCTAACAGGACATATTTCTCTGGTCTCAGCAAGAAACTGGGTCCAGATGATGAAGAATGCGGTCTTAACACTTGGACAAGAGGTCTCAAAAGTGTTTCTGACAATAACTAAGTTAATGTTGTCAAATGATGTTCAGAGGATTGGCCACAGAACATGCATTCAATCATTCTATGCTGTCCTTCAAAATTATCATTGAAAATCCAGAACCCGAGATAGATGACTCCTTGGACTCCATTGTTTCGACTCTGCTATAGATGTGCTTTTAATTAACAGACGCTTGGCATTTTGCCATTGGATTGTTCCGTGGGTTTTGAAATTTGTCCTGACTTCCTGTAGTGGCTAGGTGTGCTGTTACTGAGCAACTTGCTTTACCTCGTGGTCCCAGTAGATTGTGTGACTCATGTTGATCTGCTTGGAGGAGCCAAGTCAAACTGTTGGTCCACCGCTAGCAAGTGCACATTATATGATACTTACTCGCTTCCTCTTATTCGTTCCCTCTTTTAATTTTTCTTTACTGCTATTTGCTTACTTCCTTTTTTGTTTTTCTTGTTTTGACATTGGATAAGAAATAAACCTGAAACTTTGGATGGAAGTTGAAGTCATTCTCTGAAATCTAGACCTTTGGGAAACTGTAAAGATTACAGGAAACACTAGCAGGCTGGGGACTTGGCTTTAGTTTATGACCCTGCCATGGTATAGGATTAGCTATCCAGTTATTGGGGAGTATGTTCCAGAACACCTACAGAGTCAAAAGGAAGGCAACTTTTCTCCCGTCAAGACTTATAGTTGTATGATACATTCATGGTTTTTGGTTTGTTAATGCTACTGGAGAGGGACAGGCTGAGATGAGGCATGGTGGGAAAATCTGTGGGCTTCTTAAAGCAGCCCATCGCTGGGGCAGGAGTCTCAGTAGAAGTCAGCCAGCTGCAGGGCGTGTTTGGTATAGCAGATGAGAACAGGATGAGATTGTGGAGTGAATCAAATGGGAGGATTAGGATGTTAGTAAATAGAGCATCCATCCAACCATTCATTCACTTATTCTACAAATAATTATTGAGCATTTGCATGGTGAGGTCCTGTGTAGGTGCTAGGTATGACTGAGTAAACATCACAGTCTTCCGAGGGACGGAGACGTGAAATACTTAATTACACATTTAATCTATTCCTTACCATTGTGTTAAGTGCTGTGAAGGAGAAGCATAGGTTGCTGTGAGAGAACGCCTGAAGGATAGCAGTGTGGCCAGCGGGAGTTTTGGATGGTCAAGTTCTACAGAAAATTAGGCAGAGGAGAAATGGATCGGGGAAGACTTTTAACTTGCAAATATGGGAAAAGTGAGAGGATTACTATTAAGGTGAAGGCACCGTCCACTAGTTGATTTTCTTTGTTGGTCTCTGATCCTTTCTTTGGTCTTCCCAGCTTCCTGCTGAGGTTTTTATTGGAGCCAGTGGGGAGGCTCTGATGCAGTGATGGGGAGGAGAGAGGGTGAGCTCTGGTTATAAAGGGGATTATGTGTTCTACCTTTCCATCCCGAAAGGAAGGGGTTCCTAAACAGGAGTGTACCCACTTTAGTCTGACCTATAGAGCATGCTGAGGACGTTCTTATCTTCTTCATGATAAGTAATGAGAGTTGCTAAGCGTTGCAGTTTAAGGTTTGAAATCTGCCTTTGATCTGCTTTATTCTGGACACAAAAGAGAGAAAAATTAATTCTAAAAACTTAATTGTGGATCTTGCTTTGTCTCCTTGCAAGGATTCTTATAGGAAGGTTAAAAATTGTTTGATTTTTCTCTAAAGTGAAATCTGGAGAGATCACCTATTGCTAATGTTTTCCACTGTCTTCTTTTTTACACAATGGGCCTCTCTGGAGGCTTTGCTGCCATCAGCAGTGTGTGTGCTGGACATCATGGCTTCCTTCTAACAGAAGAAATGCTGCTAGAAGTGATGGAGCAGCATCATTTTTAATGAGTTTTCTTTGGGCGAAGCTAAGGGCCACCTTGGAAGAGAAAGCAGAGATTTAATGCCACACAGAAGCTATTTAGGTCGTTTTCTCTCTCTGCTTTGTCCTTTGTTAATTGGAGATCTTTTTACAGTTAATAAAAGCATGAAAGATCATTGAATTCTTATTTTAATCCTTGAGGACACTTAGTATTTTGGCTATAATTATTATTTATATTCCATTTATTTTAATGATGAACTTCCTGTTCCAAATGTAGTCAAAACTTTATAGCTGTACAAGAAATGTATTCCAAGTATTGCTGGAATCTCAGCGATTCTTCTCTCTACTTCTGCCTTCTCTGTGCACGCTGAGGTTCAAGTCTGGGGTTTCCTGTTGCCTCCGCAGGCAGTAAGGAATTCACAAACATAGCATTCAGTTTCTTAAGTCTGAAATATAGGAAGATTAGGATGTGAAAATTAAGAACCTAGTAAATTGGACTCTTTAAACCTGCTTTCAGTTGTCTTTTTCTTAATTAAAAAATTGATTTTAATACTAACATTATAGTCACTCCAGAGGTAATTAAATTTGGTGGGTATCCTTCAGATCATTAAGAAATACTTTTTGTATTCATACTTATGCCTATAGAAAATGTATTATTTTGTTTAATAGGTATTTTAAAAATAAATGATATAGTACTATTAGTTTTGTTCTCCAATCTACTTTATTTTAAAAATAGTGTGTTTTTGAGATCTATCCATATTGCTCCAAATAGATTTAGTTCAGATCTTTTAACTGCTTTGTAGAGTCCCATCTTATGGATGAGACTATAAGGAGGTACTATAGTTTACCAATCCTGTACTGATGGGCACTGCAAACCATGAACATTCACATAGAGTTAGAAGTAGAATTGTGGGGAATAGGGTACATAGACGCAGGGATGTTTTACATGCCTGTTCATTAGCTTTGCTTTAAACTTATTTTAAAAATTGTATAGCTTAGAAAAGCAATCATTGCTTCCAGATCTACTACTAGTTGTTTGCTATTTGGCAACAGAATTTCCTTTTTGGGCCTTAATTGCCTCATTTTCAGATGGGGGATAAGAACGGTTTCTACTCATAGGGTTGTTATGAAGACTAAATGGAAATAATTCTCGGTTCAGTAAATATTAGTTGTGATTATGTATATATATATATATAATCACATAACATATATAATCTATATACATAAAATATATATGATATATAAGATATATTAATATGTATAGCATAATATATAGTATATACAATATTCTATCATATATTAATTATATATTTTAATTAATATAATATTAATTATAGTATATATAATATTATAGTACATTAATACATATAATATTATGTATACTGTAATATTACATTACATGTGTGTATATATACACACATAATATATATATATATTTTAGAATTACATCAGGATTAGTACTTGAAGCAAACCCCCAAAAGTTTGACATTTAAGTTTTTCTAACTGCAGCCTCTCCCCACCCAATACAAAGATGACTCAGTTTCATTTAGTAGAGCCATAGCATTAAGAATATTTTGGAATACTGTATTCTTTTCAATAGGGATATTAAATTAGAATGGTTTTTAAGTGAATAAGAGTGACACCCAAGAGAAAAGAGATGGGAAAATCATGTAAAAATAATAGATCGGCTATTTCACAAAACTCGATTTTATGCAGAAATGCCTTCCTCCAAAGCTTTTCCCACAGCTGCTAAGATGCTCAGATTTATTTCCTGGATCCCACACCCATCACGCTGTCCCCTGCAGGCATTAGTGAGCCCTTGACACCTAATGCAGACATAACAAGAAAGAAAAGCAGGAGGGCTGGGGAGATCCCTCCAAGTTGGGAGAAGAACTGACGATGAGTCAAAAATTGACAGGAGCATTGATTAGTCTGGGGAAATACAATTTGCAAGACTTAATTTACGCACTGAAAATTAGGGAAGAAACTTTACTTGGTGGGAGGAAATTAGACAGTAGAGGAGAGCCCCTTAGAAGGATTGCTCACTGGGGCAGCACTGGAAGCTAGAAGAAAGAGAGAGAGAGGGAGAGAAAGGCTAAAGGAAGCATTCCACGCTGGAAGAGCGTTGGCAATACAGTTGTGCACGTTATATGGAATAATGCTGGAACAAAGGGGAGATTGGGTATGGGATAGACAGATAGGAATGGATTTAGGAGCTTTTGTGTGTCAGAGGTAGCCAGTCATTTTCTTCTAATTTTTTTTGTCCATAGGATAATAAGACAGCTAAATACCATAGTAGCAAGACTGGCCCAAGACATTGTCCCTAGGTCAGATAATTGGGCCCATTGGGTACTAAATTATGAATAAGCTCATCTCTTCTTCATGCCATTGAGCTTTGAAACCATCCTTTATTCTAAAAGGACTATGAGCCACCCTGTGAAGCAATTTCAATCATTATCATAATAATATCAGTGGCAGAATCAAATTATATGTAGTTGGCTTTCTAAAATTAATCTAAAATTGCTTCATGGGGTAGCTGAGAGATACCTAATAACTTAGATTGTCCTCATGTGAGGACAAATGGATGAGTTTTAAATCTTGCCATTTTGAATGGAGTAAAATTAGTTTTTTTAAAGTGAAGATTGTTTAATCTTTGTAGAAAAAGTTGAAGAATTTTCAAAAAATGAGCATCTTTACATGTGATTTTTGGCCATTTGTATTTGTGGTTTATAATGTATAGTACAGCTCTAACCTTTCTTCCTTTTTTTTCTTTAGTAATTAGCTTCGCTATTTAATGACCAGTATTTTCTTTCCCCACTATTTGTCCTGTCTTTTTTTTTATGTACTAAATTCTTCTGAGGACTAGAGACTAAGGACCATTCCTGGGGTTTCTATTGATCCTTCTGTTGATTTCCTGCTGATTATCACATTGTTTTAATTAGATTTTTTTCAAAATAAGAATTTTAAAAAGGGCATTTTTGAAAATGCCTCTAAGCCACCAAAGGGCCATTTAGTTTAAAAATCTACCTAAGTACTTCTAGTTTAAAAATAGTGACTTACAGCTAGCATTCCTCCCTTCTATTCCTTGAAATTAGCTACAAGCAACAAAGAAAACAGGAAACAAACTCCATTTATTTATTTTTATTTTATTGAGGTCATAACAGTTTATAATATTATGAAATTTCAGTTGTACATTGTTATTTGTCAGTCACCATATATATGTGCCCCTTTACCCCTTTCGCCCACCTGCCAGCCCCCTCTCCCTCTGGTAACCACTAATCTGTTCTCTTTATCCATGTGTTTGTTTATCTTCCACATGTGAGTGAAGTCATGCAGTGACAAACTCCATTTTTGATGCCGCTAAGAAATGGCTGAAATTCTAAAACACAAAATAAGTAGAGAGCCTTCCCCAAGCAGTGGAGGTTGAGCGGAGGTGTGTGTGGGGAGCACCACTGCTGCAGATGGCGGATAGGGCTGAGAAAGCTCATTTTTCAAAGGCGAGTGGCAAACTCAGAGGAGGCAAGCTGAAATCTCTTGTTTGCAAGAGAAGATGGAGGTGTGTGGACTGACAGTGGGAGCTTCTCTGTACCCATTTGGGTTCCAAAAAGTAGGAGAGGGATCTGAATAACAATAATATAAAAATCACTGCAATAAAAATCACTCTGCAAACCAGATTTGTGGGAAGCTGCAGGGCAGGGGGGTCGTGGAGAGTCTGCATCGTGATAAGCCCCCAGTTGCCTCTCTCCATTGGCTGGAAAGATCTATAAATCAAACGAAGTTATACACAAAACCTTGTGTTTTAGGGAAACTCTTGCTTGGCTGGAACATGAACGACCCTACTTTCCACGCCTGTATGCGCACAAACGTCTTCCACAGCTTGTCCTAATAAGCAATCTAAAAAGAAACAGCACAGGAATTGTTTAAAGCTACAACAACAAAAAACATGGGGAGGAAGGAATAGAAAAAATATAACAGATGAGAATGTCTACCAGAAACTTGCTATGATGCAAGAAAAAATTGCGACCAAACATTTTATCATGAATAAAACAATTGAATGAAGCCAACACTTATCTGAAGCACGCTCAGAAAACAGAGATACAGGATCTCAAGAAAGATATGGCAAGGCAAGACGAGGAGATAAAATGTGATCTGGCAGAGCTTGGGAAAGAGAGAGACAGAAAAAGTGAAACTATCACAGAAATAATAGCAAGATTGGGAGGTACGCAGGGAGACAGGCAGGCAGAGAGAGGAAATGAGGACAAGAAAAATGAAATGGAAATAAAGAATTGAAAGGGAATAGGAACAAAATGAATGAAATGGACTACATCCAAAAGAGATTAAGCATATGCATAATTAGAGTCCCCTGAGAAGAAAACTAGCTAGCACATGAGAAGAAGGGAGGTGAGAGGTAGCATTAGCGTTTTGATCTCTCTCATCTAATAACTTGCTGCTACACCAGCAAGAGAAGTACTTAGAATGATAACATAAAGATCAAAAATTAGAAGCTGGGGGGCTGGCCTGGTGGCGCAGTGGTTGGGTGCGCACGCTCCGCTGCAACGGCCCAGGGTTCACGGGTTTGGATCCCGGGCGTGTACCAACCCACTGCTTGCTAGGCCATACTGTGGTGGTGTCCCATGTGGAGTGGAGGAGGATGGGTGTGGATGTTAGCCCAGGGCCAATCTTCCTCAAGAAAAAAGGGGAGGATTGGCATCAGATGTTAGCTCAGGGCTAGTCCTCCTCACACACACACAAAAAAAGCAAAATAAAATTAGAAGTTGGGGGGCCGGCCTGGTTGCCTAGTGGTTAAGTTTGTGCACTCTGCTTTGGTGGCCCAGGGTTTGCAGGTTTGGATCCCGGGTGCAGACCTACGCGCTGCTTATCAAGTCATGCTGTGGCAGGCGTCCTACATGTAAAGTGGAGGAAGATGGGCACGGATGTTAGCCCAGGGCCAGTCTTCCTCAGCAAAAAGAGGAGGACTGGCAACAGATGTTAGCTCAGGGCTAATCTTCCTCACCAAAAAAAAAAAAAAAGAAAAACGAATTAGAAGTTGGAAGAGAGGGAGAAACTGGTAAGGAAGAGGAGATAGGCTATTGTAAATATTGTAAATTGTAATATTATCTAACATATAGAGGGATGAAAGGTATTATGTAAAAAGTATTATTTAAAGTAAGTTATAAACTTAAAAGTAGAACAAAAATACAAACCTTCCTAATTATCAGATATAACACACATAAAACAAAACAAAGCAAACAGACTCTGCAGTGAAATATTTTGAAAGAGTGATAAAAACAAGAAGCATAACGTAAAATAATGCAGCAGAACTAAAATCAAACGTTTCTGTCACATTAACAAACGTAAATGTAGTCAAGTCATCCAATAAGGGAAAAAGAATTTTAGAATTGATCATAAAGCCAAACCCAACTTTATTTACGTATGAGGCATCTAAAATGAAGTGATTCAGAGAGGTGGAAAGTCAAAAGATGGAACAAAGGTAGATGCAGTCAGACGCAAAGAAAAAGAAATCAGGGATTATGATTGCAATTATCAGAAAAGGTTGAATTCAGAGCAGAAAGGATTAAGTGAGACAAATCACGGCACATTATGATGCTGTGTGATGCAATTCACAACGAAGCTATGCAAGTTCTGAATCTTTGCACAGGTAAAACAGCTCCGGCATTCATAAAGCCAGAAAACAACTGCTACAAGCTGATGGAGAATTACAGTAGCAATAGGAGGCTTTAACTCATCTCTCAGCTCATGATAAAGGATAGTAATTAGGCGAGGCTAGAAGGGCTTAATTAAGATAATGAATCAGGTGGAACTAGTGGATATGTATTGAACTCCAAGCCCTCAACACAGAGCATACACCTTCTTTTTAAGTGCCCATAGGACACACATAAAATTGGGCGTTCACAAAAACCTCAATAAATTCCCTAAGTAGAAATAATACAGACAAGGATGATGGTGAAAATACGTAACAGCTGGTATAGCAGGGGCACCTTCCAGTCTGAATGGACCCAGTTCTGAATGGACGCTGGTCAGCCACTGGTGTACACCAGCGAATATTAGCCCTGAACTCAGACAACGTTCTCTGATGTGTAATAAAGTAGAAATCCATAACAAACCCAGAAATCAAAGAGCCACAACAACAACAAAGCTCTTGACTCAAGCCAAAGCAGAAATCCAAAGCAAATTGACAAATATCTAGAAGATAGCTATGAAGAACACTACATAAGGATTTACGGGATTGCGAAAGAAGGGCTAAGAAGAAAAGCTTAGCCATAAATAAATAAATTCACGTATTCGTCCAGCTTTCATATGGTTTTTCCCTGTCCTTGTAATCCTCTCGTGCTACTGCCGTGTATTTCTTCTCAGTCAGGCTACCTCTGAGTGTCTTGAAGGAATGCATTTCTGTGGCACATTCAAGAGCCCCGCTCAGCACCGTGGTGTCTGTGGGGCTGAGTCGGGGTTCTCCAGAGAAGCAGAACTGGTAGGATGTATAGAGAAACAAATTTAGGATAAAGAATTGGCTCCAGTAATAATGGAGGCTGAGAAATCCCAAGATCTGTGGTTGGCAAGCTGGAGACCCAGATAAGCTGATGGCTTAGTTCTGATCTGAGTCTGGGTCCAAAGGCATGGGAAAACTGATGTCCCAGCTCAAAGACAGTCAGACAGAGAAAGCAACTTCTCCCTTCCTCTGCCTTTTTGTTCTATCTGGGCCTTCAACGGATTGGATGAGGCCCACCCACATTGAGGAGGGCAATCTGCTGTACTCAGTCTAACCATTCACATGTTAATCTCATGCAGAAACACCGTCACAGACACGCCCAGCATATTGTTTAACCAAATATCTGAGCACCCTGTGATCCCAGTCAAGCTGACACATAAAATTAACCATCTCAACTGCTAAGAGACATATAAGCATTCCTGAACAAAAGGAAAAAATGATTTTAGTTGGAAGACAACATTTCGAAGACGTCAATTTTCCTTAAGCTTATCTATAAAATTAACATGGTCCCAATAAAAATACCAACAGGATTTTTTGGAATTTGATTAGTTGATTCTAAATTTCATATGGTAAAACGCGCAAGTGAGAATAGCCAGGAATACTCTGAAAAAGAAGCCCTACCAGGTACTAAAATATATTAATGAGCTCAGAGCTGTTTTTCAAGTGCTCCCTCCACTGTTCTCCACCTGTTCTTGTCCCTCAGCCTCACTGCCTTCTCTTAGATCCTTGACCACACAGGGCAGACTCCTGCCACAGGGCCTTTGCTCAGACTTTTGGCTATTTGAATGATGTGTGTTGTTCCTGCTTCAGTATCTCTTGCCTATTTAATTTCTATTTAATCATCACTTCCTTAGGGAAATCTTTCCTTCCCACTTTCCTAATCATAAGTCAGTTTCCTTTGTTCTCTGTTTCTTTCTTTCCTTGCCTTATTTCAGTTTGTAATTATGCAATCATTAGTGTGGCTGTTTGATAAATGCTCTTTTGCTTATTAGACTGAAAGCTCAGTGCCTGACCCAGAGCAGGCGTTCAGTAAATATTTTTAATGAATAATCTCCAGTCTGCGGGACTTGAAAAGGTGGTTTAGACCTAGCAACTGTTTTCTAAACTCAGTAATCAAGAGTCTTCCTAACGTAGGCCCTGCTCCAGTGTCAGAGGTAGTGATATCTTTTTT
Organism: Ceratotherium simum simum; assembly: GCF_057802395.1. Taxonomy (NCBI): domain Eukaryota; kingdom Metazoa; phylum Chordata; class Mammalia; order Perissodactyla; family Rhinocerotidae; genus Ceratotherium; species Ceratotherium simum. Next base: position 15,771,501 of record NC_141937.1, on the reverse strand, counting down.
TTGTGTGTGAGGAAGATCAGCCCTGAGCTGACATCCGTGCTAATCCTCCTCTTTTTGCTGAGGAAGACCGGCTCTGAGCTAACATCTATTGCCAATCTTCCTCCTTCCCACCCCCCACCCCGCCAAAGCCCCAGTAGATAGTTGTATGTCATAGTTGCACATCCTTCTAGTTGCTGTATGTGGGACGCTGCCTCAGCATGGCCGGAGAAGCGGTGCGTCGGTGCGCGCCTGGGATCCGAACCCGGATCCGCCAGTAGCGGAGCGCGCGCACTTAACTGCTAAGCCACGGGCCGGCCCCAGAGGTAATGATATCTTAATATGCTGTTTCATTCATTCATGAACATTTGACGATGCTAATGCTTTTGGCATTCTGCACCAGATTGTAAACTAAAATGAAGGGCACTATCTGAACTGTCTTGCATGGCTCTTAATATTAAATCCACTGGACACAATATTTTTTCCCAAGAAGGAGTTATAAAATTATGGTAGGACTGGGGCCAGCCCGGTGGCATAGTGGTTAAGTTCGCGCTCTCTGTTTCAGTGGCCTGGGGTTCGTGGGTTCAGATCCCAGGTGCATACCTATGCACCACTTATCAAGCCATGCTGTGGCAGGTGTCCCACATATAAAGTAGAGGAAGGTGGGCACGGATGTTAGCCCAGGGCCAATTTTCCTCTGCCAAAAGAGGAGGATTGGCAATGAATGTTAGCTCAGGGCTAATCTTTCTCACACACACCCAAAAAATTATGGTATGACTATGTCATTTCTTAAAAAATGATGTTAGTCATTGAAAGACATAACCATAGCTTGGGGGAACTTATTTTCCTAACGAATTTTATAAAATGGCGTGCCATACACACTATAGTTCCAACCTCTTAAGTGACCTAGGTCCTCACATGGCCTACTTTAGAAAATCTTGCTGTGGTGGTTAGGGTGGAGAAGTTCCTTCTGAATATTGAGTGAGGCTGAACAGGATGTGGTTCTCTTATGAGATGCAGTTAAACGTTTTATGCTTTTTCCCCAGGAGTACATACCTACCATCTTCTTGGATATGTTGTGATTGGCAAACACGGGCTGTTCCTAAGTGCACTGAGGGTTTTGTTTGGCATTTTGTGGACTGAAACACACTCGTCATGACAACACTTGTTGTCAAGTTAAGGGCTTTAAGATGACTTTTGCATTCATGAGTTTTCCAAACAGTCGTCTTTGGCAATTGAGCACCTGGGCGGTCATAAACAGGTTTTACTGGTGTGTCCTCTAAGGACACTTAGAAAATTCCAAGAAAACTTCCTTTATGTGACCTCTTTTATATTCCTTCAAAAATGAATGGCTTTCTGGTACTTCTTTCACAAAGACCACAGGCCCTGGAAAATTCATAGAGGTGGGCGTAGGTGTCAGTCCAAGTTCAGGAACGATTCTTGAAGGAAGCAGAACAGAAACAGAACTCTAGGTTGCAACTCTGACCCACATGCCAAACCCATCAATCTGCTCTGCAGATGGATTTATGTGGATCATACAGTATTTCTTTTTTAAACATTTAAGCCAAGCTGCAAAAACTGGGAATTTTTACCTCAAAAAGTCTGGATATACGACTAGTCTTGAAAAATTGGGGTAATTTGGCCATGCTGGGATCCATGTTTCTGCACTGGCAGCCATCCGTGAAGTTGAGAACTGTTCCCTTCTAGAAGGGCAAGGACTCTTCATGCACCACCACACTGTCTCTGGTCTCAGGCATTCACCTGAGTCACCTTCATGATCCCAAGATAGGTTATGAGATTGAGAATAAATGGCATCGTGAGTAATTATGAAAGAGACAGGCTTTTGCATTTAACTCACATGATCTCTTTGATAAACAAGCGAAACACTTTATTTCACAGATAAGATGAGTTGATAATCTTTGTCGTCTGGAAACAGAACAATGAACACCACCTCCTACTTGGGTGTGATGTCACATTGCATCACTGATGACAGTTCTTTGTTAACTCTATCAGTTCTGGTCAGAGGTCAAATGGCCTTGAGTTGAGTGGAAGGAAACTGTCTAAAGTGGCCCAGGCCAATGCTTAAATGCCCGACCTCACCACCATCCTGGGGGTCATTCGTTCCTGGGCTGAGTCCTGCCTCAGAACTTTGAGCATAAGGATGAAATATCTGAACACAGCATTTCCCTGGGTAGCATTTTTGACACATTTTGACTAGAAGGAATGTTTCTGTGTTTAATCTTGCTTTGCACAGCTGCACAGAAAAGATTGTTTATGACTCTTCTTTATATTTTGTCTTTTGGGGGAACCCTATCAGGGAACTTACGATCATCTTTTGGAAGTCCCGGTCACTCGGGACCAGTTAAACCACTATCGGAATGCAGCTGAAAACGCTCGAAGTGATCTTGCGGCAACTTTGGTCAAATTCGAATGTGCTCAGTCTGAGGTAAGATTATGCATCTTCATAACTCAGAAATGGGCCTTTTTAGCTTCCTTACAGTGTGAAGTAGAGCGTAGAGGCGATTACAAATAGGACAGCAGGACGCAGATTGAAACCTTTTGGCAAAGTTTAAACTTATTCTCTTATTGTGCTCCTACTCCTTAGTTCTAGAGAATTCCAGAAAGGTTATGCATTTGCCATGCTGCAAAGCAAGGTGACGTGGGCTGGATTCCAGATCTCAGAGGAGCTCCATGGCCTTGAGGGATCTATGGGCATCTGAGGACTTTGGGTTTTGAATGCAAGGGCTTCAGAGGACTTTTAGCATCTCTCAGAATGCCTTCCTTTAATATAGATTGCCTGCAGTCTGGAGCTCTTAGGATGGAATTCTGAATCCTTTTCTGGTGGTAGTTCTTATTGGCTGGGGTAAATTCTAGGAAGATGATAGGGATCCAGCCAACCTCTGGGCTGGATTAGGTCTGTGGTGGCGTTTATGAGAGAGTCTCTCTAAACCCATTCTGCCCACAGCCTGGTGGCCCTGAGGAATCCCAGGCTTGCCTGTGAGGTAACTAGCAGTCTCACTGGGCTGCCAGGACCCCACAGAAAGATGAGTTGATAATGTATGTGTGTGTAAATAAACATATGTATGCATACTCACAATTCCAAAGAAATACATGCATTCATAAAGTTTTCTTATAGAGTGGACCTGATATCTTACCTTAATAGGGCACATACGTTGTTCAAAGTTTAGATGCCACAGAATTCATAAAAGTTAAAATGTTTCCTTTTTATAAATCCTATAAGAACTTTCCTTTTCTCCCATATTTTTCTGAGAAATATGCATATTATTTTTCTTTATCACCAACCATAAAAGTCCAGAAGGCATGTGGGGGAAATATGGTGATATATTGAATAGTCTGTATTTACTTGGAAAACAGTTGTGGCCATGAAATTTCAAATAGCGTAGCTTGTAGGTTCCTTGTTTCATTGGCAGCAGCAAGAGCAGAAATACAGATTTAGAAAGTGAGTTACCATTGCAAAATATTTTATTGCTTTTTTCAAAATACACCACAAATGTCTCTTGAGCGAGACTAAACCACCATAAGACATTGCTCAATTGGTTTTGAAAAAGAACATGAAGCCCATTATTTAGGCCTAATTTCCCATCTGGTAATGCAGATACAAATATGCAAAAAAGGAAGTAAAGTTGGATTAAGTCATGAATGAAAGAGTGAAATTTTATAGTATGATTTTGGGTTTCTTAAAGGTACTTCAAACTTATACCATTGAAATTCTTTTCCTCTTTTTACCTTTTTTCCATGGTAGCTTCGAGACCTCCGATCCAAGATGCTTTCGAAAGAAGTTTCCTGTCAAGAGTTGAAAGCTGAAATGGAAAACTACAAAGAAAACAATGCCAGAAAATCATCTCTCCTCACCTCTTTGAGAGACCGAGTTCAGGAGCTAGAGGAAGAATCAGCGGCACTTTCCGCTTCTAAAATTAGAACAGAAATCATGGCTCACACTGCAACTAAGGAGAACCAGGAGTTAAAGAAGAAAGTGATAGAACTAGATGAAAAATTACAGTAAGGATATTTCAGTATGTTTCTTTGTTGAGTTAGTGTTAAAATACTAGCTTCTGATAGCAGGATACGCCTCCGAAGGTACTGGCATTTTGGATTATTTGGCCCTGAAACTCAATTTGAAAATTATATATAGACACATTGACCTCAAATAACTTTGGAGTCTTGAAAATTTTTCCCAACTCATTTCTAAATACCTGCAAGAGTCTTAACAAGTATGGCCTTGTCCTAAGCATATTCCTGTCCTATTGATTAGGGCTGCAAATGCTTATGTATACAATATGGAAGATTTCCTCTAAGTAGGAGGTTTAACCAGAGCTGGTGGGGGAGCACACAGAGGGAGGCATTTATTCAGAAGCTAGTTGTAAAAACACCCTGGAAGCCCAGACCACCCCAGACCACCCCAAACACTTCTCATTAGGTTTTATTACCAGTTTTTGCAGAGAACTCATGAAATCTAGGTTTTCCACACTTCGTTCTGGCAAAAGGTGATTATTGGGGCTGGCCTGGCGGTGTAGTGGTTTAGTTCGCGTGCTTGGCTTCCGTGGCCTGGGGTTTTCGGGTTCAGAACCTGGGCATGAACATACACACCACTCATCAAGCCATGCTGTGGCAGGCGTCCCACATTCAAAATAGAGGAAGATTGGCACAGATGTTAGCTCAGGGACAATCTTCCTCAAGCAAAAAGAGGAAGATTGGCAACAGACATTAGCTCAGGGCCAATCTTCTTCACTGAAAAAAAAAAAAAAGGTGACTATTGAGACAAAATTAGAAACTAGTTCCTAAAATATGCTTTTGTAATTCTATGTATAGTAACTTAAATAACTTTATTAATAAAATAATTGATATTTATTTTACTTATTTCATCTTAAAAAAACACACCAATGCTTCCAGCTCCTGTTCTGTTTCTCTCCTTCCACTTACAGCAAAACTCCTTAAAATATTTATATATAATCACGGTCTCCAATTTCTCTCCTCTCTCCTCTCTTGGATCTGTTCCACTGAAACCACTCGTTAAAGTGACCAGTGACCACACGTTGCAAATTAAGTGATCAGTCTTTATGTACTTGACCTGTCAATACATCACTCCCGGTTGGTGTCTCCCTGAACCACTTTCTGCCTTGGCTTCCAGGACACTCCACACGCCTGCTTTTTATCTTACCTTTCCAGCTGCTGCTGTAGTCTCTTGCTTTTTCCTCCCCATCTCCTTGACTTGCAAATGTTGGAGTGCCCTGGGGCTTGGTCCTTGAATCTCTCCTCATTTCTGTCTAAATTCTCTCTCTTGGTGATCTCGTCTAGTCTCATGACTTTAAGTCTGGTCTAAATGCTAGTGACTCCCACATTTCTAAATCTAGCCTGGATCTCTTCCCAGAACTCAAGCCCACATATCTTACTACCTACTGGACATCGCCACGTGGACGTCCAAGAGGCATCTCAAACTTAACATGTCCAAAACAGCTCCTGATGTTTCTACCAAGTCCTGCTGTGCTTCTCCTCATCTCATTTAATGATCAGTTCGGGGGCTGGCCCCGTGGCGCAGCGGTTAAGTGTGCGCGCTCCACTGCTGGCGGCCAGAGTTCGGATCCCTGGGCGCGCACCCATGCACCGCTTGTCAGGCCATGCTGTGGCAGCGTCCCATATAAAGTGGGGGAAGATGTGCATGGATGTTAGCCCAGGGCCAGTCTTCCTCAGCAAAAAGAGGAGGATTGGCATGAATGTTAGCTCAGGGCTGATCTTCCTCACACACACACAAAAAATGATCAGTTTGTTCTTCTAGTTGATCAGATTAAAAATGTAAGTAATTATCCTTAGGTCTCTTTCTCTTTACACTCCATGTCTGATGTTTCAGCACATCCCATCATCTCTACCTTCAAAATAAATCTAAATTTTGACTACTTCCCATAGCCACCCTCATGGCCACTAACCTGGTCCATGCAAGATTATTGCAACAGCCTCTTAGGTGGTTTTCTTCTTCTGCTTGTGCCCTCTGCAGCCAGAGCAATGCTGTAAAACACAGATTAGATCACATCAGTCCTCTGCTCAGAGCCCTCCAATGACTTCTCATCTCACTCAGAATAAAAGTGGTTTCTATGTCCTAAATGGTTTTGCTTCCACTCCCTCTCTTATTTTTTCCATTCCAGCTCACTGGCTCCTTTGCTGCCCCTCAACCATACCAGGTGTGATCCTACCACAGGACTTTCGCACTTGCTCATCCTTTGCCTGGAAAGCTGGTTCCCCCCAGTTATTACATGGCTGCCCCTCTGCTTCCTTTAGGTCTTTGCTCAAAAGTCACCTTCTCAGTGAGAGCTTCCATGAGTGACTACAGCTAAAATTTTACCTGCTCCCCACAAATATTTCTTACCCTCTTTCCTGCTTAGTTTTTTCTCTCCAGCCCTTTTATAACATGCTATACCTTTTACATACATTAATATTTTGATAATGTTCATCTTCCCAACTAGAACATAGGCTCCATGAAGACAAGGATGTTTATCTATTTTGTTTATTACTATATCTTTAGTGCCTTTCATAGGGCCTGGTGCATAGTAAGTGTCCCAAAAATATTTATTAAATAAATGAATAGTAAAAATGATACATACTCATTGTAAAATAGTTTTTAAAAAATATGGAAAAGTACCAAAAAGAAATTAAAATTACTCAAGACCTTATGATTCCAGAAAAGCTCAAGTTAACATTTTGTTGAACAGTTTTTCAGACTGTTGTACACAAATGACTTCATGTAATGAATGATTTTTACAGAATAATATGTCGTAGATATTTAAAAAAGTCATTCATTATACCATTTTAATGGCCCATGGTAGTCTATTGCCTGAAATATCATAATTTACTTCACTCATTTCCTTTGCTGTTTCCTTTAGACACTTAGGTTAGTTCACGCAAAAAATGGTAAACCAATCTGCAATGAATATCCATGTGTGTTCATATTTTCACATTCATGTGATTATGTCTTTAGGATAGATTCCTGGAATTTTGTTGGGTCAAAGTGAAATGCAAATAGAAGTGGAAATAGTTTAGAGACCCCTGGAATGGAGAAGTAAGATTGAAATCTGGGGGTTGAAATCATATATGTTACTCAATAAGAGCTATAGCATTCACTGTGCCTTTCCTGAGTCAGAAGTAAATGTTACCTTTCATATGCTGAAAAGAAGAATTTAGAGATATATTGACATTGGTCTTTTATTGTTATGCATTTTTCTAAATGGAAATATGATATGTTTTTGAGTATATGCAATTACATGCTTTGTTAATCTTTGAATAGAGTGAAAGAATTTCCAATAAACACTCAACATGGCAAAAAGGAAAAGCAATAATCATGTTTATTATGTAGGGTACTGAAAAAATGATACCAAATTACTGAAATGATTCTAATTTTCCTTTAAAATATGTCCATTTTTTGATGATCTCTTAGTCTTTAACATTTAAAGCGTTAAAAATAGACCATGCTATTTCAGCAAACCTATCTGAGATTTGAAATCAAATATTCAGAGCAGAGCATCATAAATTGACAGATTTTCCTTGATTGGCCCATTCCAATATTTTTCAAAAACTCTGGGTGTATGCAAACTGATGACGATCTTTGCTGGTGATTGAGCATGTCTTTTTTCCAGAGGTGGGAACAACTCTTGCTCTTGATGTATTTTTTTTTTATTATAGTTATGCTTGACCATGAGCCAGGGAATGCCTAACTAACCTTTATAGATCACTGTATAATGTTTGAAAATAAAAGAAAGCATGGTCCCCTAGAACCAATGTAGTAGTACTGTTCTTCTTCTTCTTGGGGCCCCAACAGAGACCCATGACTATATGGCTTCATGTGTGATCTAGAGGCCTACGTGCCACTTCTGCAGATCCTAAAAGATTGGGGACAGGAGGTAAAGAGTCTGTCTCCCTTGCTGTTACTAGATCTAAGATGCCATGAAGATTGCACTACATTTCTGTAAAGTATCGGTGCCCAGAATTGCTTCCAGTTTTTTCCATCGCGTACAGGGCTTGCATGATAATGATGTGTTCTGTGTCTGGGAAACTGTGTTGTGTTGAAAATGATGGTTGGTTATTCCCCACTGAGAGCTTGAGTTCTGAACTATGATGAATGTTAATCTTCTATAGTGTTAAAACTTGACTTATTTGTTATCGCCTGATAGAATGTGTTTAAAGGAAAACGAGAAGAATAAGAATCAAATCTCAACGAACTGCAGGAAACATGAGGAATTTCTAGCTCAACTTCATGATTGCTTAGATCCAGACAAGAAGAATGAAGAGGCATCAGATGAAGATTTAATTCTAAAGGTGTTTGTATGCAAATTAAAAAGACTATAAATTAAGTGGTCATTCTGACATGTGCCATGAAAGGGAGAGTTGTGTTTGAGTCTGGGGGTGGCAGGAGAATGGGACAGTGGCCCAAGTGTAGCATTAATTGACTGTGTGACCTGGGACAAACGATATCACCTCTCTGAGCCTCAATTCCAAGATCCTTTCTAGCATTATTTGGGGTTAATTATTCTCCAGATTAATTGTTTTCTCTACAATATATTTAGGTTATCAAATATAATTAATTATTCATTTTAACAATGTATTTTAGGAAGATTTTTGTTTGTTTGTTTTAGTTACAGACAGAAACACACACACACACAACCAAAATCAAAACCAGCTGTGTGTCATTTTGGGGATACTTATTGAGTATAAGGTTATGATTAGTTCTATAGTACTTTTTAATTTTACATTGAAACCAAATAATGAAAATCCTACTTTAATGGTAGGTTGCCATTAAGATGGAAATTAATTATATCAATTGAATAATTCACTTGGCCCATAGTGGTTCATTAGGGTGACTGAAAGTGTTTGAGCACTCACCATATCTTGTCATCTACACACCGTTTGTGTCCTTGCTGCCTGACAGATTCCCATGCAGCCATTCTTAAAGGCCACTTCTCAGTGGTTTATTAATAAGTTTCCCAAGTACTCTCTGAAAGCTGCAAAATGATTTCGTCTTACTTCTGGAAGTGTCTACTTCACGGATAGGTTTTGGTAGCTCAGGCCTAGAGTCTACCTGATACTCTCGAGCGTGACGGGTGCATCTCCTCCTCCTCCCAGTTGCTAACATGTGACCAGGAGCCTGCCTGTAAAAGTCCACTTCCCAGTATAGTTTGGGGGATTGTCTTTAAAGCCAAGTTGTGGGGAAAGGAAAATGGAATTAAGAAGCTCCTTCTTTCACAACACCCTTTCCCACATCAGAGATGATCTGCAGATGCTAATCTGGGTGTTGATATTGTATTAATCATGCCTTTTTATTTTCTGCATTTCTAATGCTTTCACATCCGGGGCCTTGCTGACCCAGGAGAGACTGCTGCTCCACTCCCAGGGTCAGCCAGTTCCTAGAAATGACTCTCCAGGGAGCATGGCTTTCATATGCAATCCAGAGCCCACACCCCAACTGCTGCTTCTATCAGGCTCTCACACTCTGGGCCACTAGCCACCTGCCCTGATCACCCCAGGGCCAGGTATCAGACAACTAGGGACAGCTCCTACACTCCAGAGCCTGCTGAAATTAGTCAAACTAGCCAATCCCAAGCCTGCTTACCCAGCCTTGCCCATTCCTTCCTGTGGAATACACGTTTTCCCCTTGCTCCCCCTGTCTCTTGGCTGGCTCTGGTGCTCCCCATGTGGCCCTGCATGGCATGGGTGCCCCCTCCTCTTGGGAACTGTGATTAACAGACTATCTTTGCAATGGCAACTGTCTCCTGATCTATTGGCCTCACCATATGTGAATAATAATAGAATGTGTATTTTAAAACAGATACTAAGACCCTAGAGCTTTAGCATCCCCATCAATTGAACAGGTGCCTGGCTTTAAAAAAAAAAATCACTGGAACAAGAAGGCTGCTGTCTTGATCAACACTCACTAGGTGTTCCCTTGAGAAGTGGACCAAAATCACTCCTTCAATTTCAAAGCCATTCCTTCAATTTTCCAGTCCTTATAAACACAAGTGCACACACTCCCAAGGAACCACGGTGGAAAAGGAGGCATTCTTAAGAACTTATCTGACATTTATTCATTCATTTCCCGAATATTTAGCAAGTGACCACTATATGCTAGACACTATTCTGGGTTCTGGGGATACAGCAGTGAGTGAGACAAGACTAAGTCTGTGCCCTACTAGAGCTTTCATTATCAGGGGGTAAAGATGGAGAGGAAATAAACAAATATCTAATATTATCCCTCATAGTGACAGGTGTAACAAGGGAAAACAAATCAGGATGCGGGGACAGAGAGTGAAGCAGTCAGAGGCGTGGGATGCTAGTTTAGGTAAACGGGCTGAGGAGTGCCCTCTGAGGTGGGGACTTGCAAAGGATGTTGGAGAGTAAGCATACACATATGAGGTAAAGTGTTCATGAGAGAGAGAGCAGCCCTGAGTCGCAGCAGGGTACCATGTTGGCGCCATGAGGCTGAAAGATTTGTCACTTCTACAGACAGTCGTAACACAAATGAGGAATTTCAGGTCTTCCTATAGCATCCTCATGGCCTTATAGAGTGAACTCGTCTGCATGACTGGTTCCCTGGTGCCAAGAAGCCTGTTTGATTTTATTTTCTCTCCTTGTAAATCTTACAAATCTTATTAATACTCCCACTTAACAACTCAAATGTACAGCATAGAGCACGAAAGCCCTGCTAATCCCAATGATAACCACTGTTTGAGCATATTATTTAGGATTTTTCTAGGCTTATATTAATTAGAAAGATTTTTTACTTTTTTAAAAGAGTCCTGTCTTCTTCTTTGTCTTCCCCCCACCCACCCCAGCCAGGTAGCACCTTGCACACAGCTGGTGCTAGTGGATGTGGCCTGAATAGAACTTTCTTGTTTCCTCACTTGCTGTAACCTCTGTAGAACGTTGCTTCTCCTTCGTTATTTAGCAGCCAGGGGCTTGCTGATGCCTGTTCTGTTGGGAAGCTTTTGGCTGAACTCTCATCATTGTTACCTTGTAGCTACCTTTTGATTAGTTTTAATTTGACCGCCAGGTTTGCACATAACAGCAGAGTTTGGAGGCTGCCTTTGAAAATGTGATCTTTTGAGTGGATGGAGGGTTAGTGCTTTTACTATTTTCGTATGATAATGCAGGCATTGGGGTATATAGATCAGAGTTGCTTAGAGAAAGTGGTATGAAATTGTTAATTTTTACAGGATGGCTGTAATTGCTTTCTCTTCAGCTAAGAGAGCTGTGCAAGGAAAATGCATTTGCGAAAGGACAAATCGTTACTCTTGAAGAGACTATAAATGTCCATGAGATGGAGGCAAAAGCTAGCAGAGAAACGATCATGAGGCTGGTTTCAGAAGTGAACAGAGAGCAGAAAAAAGCAGCCTCCTGCACTGAAGAGAAGGATAAGCTGAACCAGGTACAGTATACGGAGTGTGTGTGTGCATCTGTGATCGTGTTTATGGAGCAGAAATTGACAAACAGATGTGGGTGAGCACACCCCACGTTATTGACCCAGCATTATTGACCACGATTTCAAAAGGCTGCTTTCAGCAGGGGGGCTGGGGGAGCGTGGGGCTCAGGGACATGTACAGGCCATCTGATACATAGTTTTTTCTAATTAGAAAAAAAGAAGTACAAAACACTTAAAAATAAAGAGTTTGTAGAGAATATGTCTTACTTTAGTTAAACTCTAAGGGTTTCTTTTTTCAATTACTGTGTTGAGGTCATATTGGTTTATAACATTACGTAATTTCAGGTGTACATTGTTACATATCAGTTTCTGTATAAACTGCATCGTGCTCACCACCATTAGTCTAATTTTTATCCACCACCATAAATATGTGCCCCTTTACCCCTTTAGCCCACCCCCCAGCCCCTTACCCTCTGGTAACCACTAATCTGTTCTCTTTATCCACGTGTTTGTTTATTTTACACATATGAGTGAAATCATACGGTGTTTGTCTTTGTCTGGCTTATTCCCCTTAACATAATACTCTCAAGGTCCATCCATGTTCTTGCAAATGGGACGATCTTGTCTTTTTTGTAGCTGAGTAGTATTCCATTGTGTATATATACCACATCTTCTTTATCCATTCATCAGTTGATGGGAGCTTGGGTTGCTTCCACATCTTGGCTGTTGTGAATAACGCTGCAATGAACATAACGGTGCATAAATCTCTTTGAATTTTTTAATTAACATTGGTTTATAACATTATATAAATTTCAGGTGTACATCATTGTATTTTGACTTCTGTGTAGATTACATCATGTTCACCACCCAAAGACAAAATACAATCCATCACCATATATATGTGCCTAGTCACCCCCTTTGCCCTCCTCCCTTTCCCTTTTCTGTCTGGTAACCACCAATCTAATCTCTGTATCTATGTGTTTGTTTGTTGTTGTTTTCATCTTCTATTTCTGAGTGAGATAATACAGTATTTGGCTTTCTCTCCCTGACTTATTTCGCTTAGCATAGTACTCAAGGTCCATCCACATTGTCACATATGGAAAGATTTCATCTTTTCTTTATGGCTGAGTAGTATTCCATTGTGTATATATACCACATCTTCTTTATCCATTCGTCCCTTGATGGGCACCTATGTTGCTTCCAAGTCTTGGCTGTTGTGGATAATGCTGCGATGACCATAGGGGTGCGTACATCTTTACACATTTGTGTTTTCATGATCTTTGGATAAATACCCAGGAGTGGAATAGCTGGATTGTATGCTAGTTCTAGTCTTAATTTTTTGTGGAATCTCCATACTGTTTTCCATAGTGGCTGCACCAGTTTGTACTCCCACCAGCAGTGTATGTGGGTTACCTTGTCTCCACATCATCTCCAACATTTGTTATTTTTTGTCTGGGTAATGATAGTCATTCTGACAGGTGTAAGGTGATATCTCATTGTAGTTTTGATTTGCATTTCCCTAATAATTAGTGATGTTGAAGATCTTTTCATGTGCCTGTTGGACATCTGTATATCTTCTTTGGAAAAATGTCTGTTCATATCTTCTGCCCATTTTTTGATCGGATTGTTTGTTTCTTTGTTGTTGAGTTCTTTATATATTTTGGAAATTAACACTTTGTTGGATATATGATTTGCAAGTATTTTCTCCCAGTTAGTGGGTTGTCTTTTCGTTTTGTTCATGGTTTCGTTTGCCTTGCAGAAGGTTTTTAGTCTGATGTAGTTTCATTTGTTTATTTTTTCTTTTGTTTCCCTTACCAGAGTAGGCATAGTATTTGAAAAGATGCTAAGACTCATGTCAAAGAGTGTACTGCCTATATTTTATTCTAGGAGTTTTATGTTTTCAGGTCTTACATTCAAGTCTTTAATCCATTTTGAGTCAATTTTTGTGCATGGTGTTAGATAACAGTGTACTTTCATTCTTTTGTATGTACCTGTCCAGTTTTCCCATCACCATTTATTGAAGAGACTTTCCTTTCTCCATGGTATGTTCTTGGCTCCTTTGTCAAAAATTAGCTGTCCATAGATATGTGGTTTTATTTCTGGGCTTTCAGCTCTGTTGCATTAATCTGTGTGTCTGTTTTTGTGCCAAAACCATGCTGTTTTGATTACTATAGCTGTGTAGTATATTTTGAAGTCAGGGATTGTAATGCCTCCAGCTTTGTTCTTTTTTCTCAGGATTGCTTTGGCTATTGGGGCTCTTTTGTTGTTCCATATAAATTTTAGGATTCTTTGTTCTATTTCTATGAAGAATGTCATTGGGATTCTGATTGGGATTTCATTAAATCTGTAGATTGCTTTAGGTAATATGGACATTTTAACTATGTTTATTCTTCCAATCCATGTGCATGGGATGTCTTTTCATTTCTTCATGTCTTAAATTTCTTTCAATAATGTTTTATAGTTTTAAGTGTATAGGTCTTTCACCTCCTTGGTTAAATTTATTCCTAAATATATTTTTCTTTTTGTTGCAACTGTAAATGGGATTGTATTCTTGACTTCTCTTTCTGCTAGTTCATTATTAGTGTATAGAAATGCAACTGATTTTTCTAAGTACATTTTTTTACCCTGCAACTTTGCTGTAGTTGTTGATTATTTCTAATAATTTTCTGGTGGATTCTTTAGTGTTTTCTACATATATAGAATCATGTCATCCACAAACAGCGAGAGTTTCCCTTCTTCCTTTCCAATTTGATACCTTTTAGAAGGTAGAGGAAAACTTGCCTGATTGCTCTGGCCAAAACCTCCAGTACTATGTTAAATAAGAGTGGCAAAAGTGGGCACCACTGTCTTGTTCCTGTTCTCAGAGGGATGGCTTTCAGTTTTTCATCATTAAGTATGATGTTGGCTGTGGGTTTGTCATATATGGCCTTTATTATGTTGAGGTACTTTCCTTCTATATCCATTTTATTGAGAGTTTTTATTGTAAACGGATGTTGGATCTTGTCAAATGCCTTCTCTGCATCTATTGAGATGATCATGTGATTTTTACTCTTCATTTTGTTAATGTGGTGTATCACATTGATTGGTTTGCAGATGTTGAACCATCCCTGCATCCCTGGTATAAATCCCACTTGATCATGGTGTATGATCCTTTTAATGTATTGCCAATATTTTGCCAATATTTTGTTGAGGATTTTTGCCTCTATGTTCATCAGTGATATTGGCCCGTAATGTTCCTTCTTTGTGTTGTCCTTGTCTGGTTTTGGTATCAGGGTAATGTTGGCCTCATAGAATGGGTTAGGAAGCATTACACCTTCTTTGAATTTTTGGAATACTTTGAGAAGGGTAGGTATTAAATATTCTTTGACTGTTTGCTAGAATTCTCCAGAGAAGCCATCTGGTCCTGGACTTTTGTTTTTTGGAAGGTTTTTGACTACTGTTTCAATTTCTTTACTTGTTATTGGTCTATTCATATTCTCTATTTCTTCTTGATTCAGTTTTGGGAGGTTGTATGAGTCTAAGAATTTATCCTTTTCTTCTACGTTATCCAATTTGTTGGCATATAGATTTTCATTGGATTCTCTTATTATCCTTTGTATTTCTGTAGTATCCATTGTAATTTTTCCTCTTTCATTTTTAATTTTGTTTATTTGAGCCTTCTGTCTTTTTTTCTTAGTGAGTCTGGCTGAGTTTGTCAATTTTGTTTATCTTCTTGAAGAATAAGTTCAGTTTCATTGATTCTTTCTACTGTTGCTTTAGTCTCTATTCTATTTATTTCTGCCCTAATTTTTTGTTTTCCTCCTTTTGCTTACTTTGGGCTTTGTTCTTATTTTGTAGTTCTGTTAGCTGTAGTTTAAGATTGCTTATTTGAGATTTTTCTTGTTTGTTGAGGTGGGCCTAAGTGGCTATAAATTTGCCGCTTAGGACTGCTTTTGCTGCATCTCGTAAGAGTTGGTATGTTGTATTTTCATTTTCATTTGTCTCCAGGTATTTTTTGATTTCTCCTTTGATTTCTCCATTGATCCAATGGTTGTTCAGTAGCATATTGTTTACTCTCCACATATTTGTGGCTTTCCTGGCTTTTTTCTCATAGCTGATTTCTAGTTTCATAGCATTGTGGTGGGAAAAGATGCTTGATATGATTTCAATCTTCTTAAATTTATTGAGGCTTGCCTCATTTCCCAACATATGGTCTCTCTTTGAGAATGTTCTGTGTGCACCTGAGAAAATGTATATTCTGTTGTTTTTGGTTGGAATAGTCTGTATATATCTATTAAGTCCATATGGTCTAGTGTTTCATTTAAGGCCACTGTTTCCTTGTTGACTTTCTGTCTGGATGATCTATCCATTGATGTAAGTAGGATGTTGAGGTCCCCTACTATTATTGTGTTGCTGTCAATTTCTCCCTTTAGGTCTGTTAGTAGTTGCTTTATATACTTTGGTACTCCTGTGTTAGGTGCATATATATTCATAAGTGTTATGTCCTCTTGGTGGAATGTCCCTTTTATTCGTTATATACTGCCCCTCTTTGTCTCTCATTGTATTTTTTATTTTGAAGTCGGTTTTGTCTGATATAAGTATGGCAACACCTGCTTTCTTTTGTTTGCCATTTACTTGCAGTATCATCTTCCATCCCTTCACTCTGAGCCTGTGTTTGTCTTTAGAGCTGAGACATGTTTCCTGGAGGCAGAACATTGTTGGGTCTTGTTTTTTAATCCATCCAGCCACTGTTTCTTTTGATTGGAGAATTCAATCCGTTTACAGTTAGAGTGATTATTTATATTAGGGCTATTATCTAGTTGTTCTATATTTCTGTTGTTTCTCTTCCCTTGTATTTCTGACTGCCATTTCAGTTTGGTGGTTTTCTCTTTATTTATGATTTGTGGCTCTATTCTGATTCTTTGTTTAGTGGTTACCGTGAAGTGTGTGTAAAAGATCTCATAGGTGAGATAGTCCATTTTCTGATAGCCTCTTATCTCCATTAGCCTAAGCAAGTTCCATCTTCATCCTCTTCCCTTTCTGAGTTATTGTTATCACAAATTATTCTGTTTTGTGTTGTGAGTTTGTGACTAAACTGAAGCATTTATAGTTATTTTTGATGCTTTCCTTCCTTTTATCTTTTATGTTAAATTGTTTGCTAACCTGTTCTGATAGAGAGCTGCAATTTTGTGATTTTGTCTGACTATCTTCTTGCTAAAAGCTTTGTAAACCTTTGCTTTTTGTTTCAGGTATGAGGGCATCCTTGATCATTTCTTGTAAGAGAGGTCTGGTGGTGAGAACTCCCTCAGCTTTTGTCTGTCTGGGAAAGCTTTTATTTCTCCATCATATCTGAAGGATAGTTTCACTAGATAGAGTATTCTTGGTGGAAAATTTTTGCCTTTAAGTATGTTGAATATATCATTCCATTCTCTCCTAGCCTGTAAGGTTTCTGCCGAGAAATCTGCCGAAAGCTTGATAGGAGTTCCTTTGTACATTATTTTCTTCTGCCTTGCTGCACTTAATATGTTTTCTTTGTCATCGACTTTTGCCAGTTTTACTAATATATGCCTTGGAGAGGGTCTTTGTGCATTGATGTAATTAAGAGTTCTATTGGCCTCGTTTACTTGTAATTCCAGCTCCTTCTCCAAATTTGGGAGGTTCTCTACTATTTCTTTGAACAAGCTCTCTGCTACTTTCTCCCACTCTTCTCCCTCTAGAAGACCTATAATCCTTATGTTGCTTTTCCTAATTGAGTCAGATATTTCTTAAAGAATTCTTTCATTTATTTAAATCGTAGTTCTCTTTGGTTCTCCACCTGAAGCATTTCTATATTTCTGTTCTCTAATTCACTAATTCTGTTCTCCATAACATCAGCTCTGTTTTTTATGGTTTCTAGATTACCTTTTATCTCATTAATTGTGTTCTTCATATCCAGAATTTCTGTTTTTTGTTTTTTTTTTTTGTTTTTAGAGTTTCAATCTCTTTGGTGAAGTATTCCTTCTGCTCATTAATTTTATTCCTGAGCTCATTGAAGTGTCTTTCTGAGTTTTCTTGTAACTCTTTGAGTTTCTTTATGACAACTATTTTGAATTCTCTATCATTTAGATTGTAAATTTCTGTGACTTCAGGATTGGTTTCTGAAGTCTTGTCATTTTTCTTCTGTTATGAAGTGTTACTGTAGTTCTTTATGTTGTTTGATGAATTTATCCTTTGCTGGTGTATTTGTGGTAGTATCAGGTTGCAGATTCCACTTGCCACTGCTGGGGCCAGGAGGAGCCATGTTTTGTGATCCTTCCCCATCTGCTGGAAGTTGGGTGGGTAGGACTACTCTGCATTTGCCTGGGCTGGCTGCAGCTGCTGCGGAGGTTGCACTCATGTGGGCAGAGCCTCTGTACTGGGCAGGTGGTTTTGGCACTGTGGGCGGGGCTTCTGTGCTTGGCATGGGACTGGCTGAGCTGCTGTGTGCTAGGTGGGAGGGGTGCCTACACAGGGACTGAGCCATCACTCGGTGGGTCCCCTGGGCTACTGTGCTTCACAGGTGGGGTGCCTTCTGAGCAGCCAAGGCGTGTTCTCACCTGTGCTGTGCTGGGGGGAGGGACACCAATGTGGGCACTGAGTTGCCACTCAGTGGATCCCATGGGCTGCTGTGCCCCTCGGACAGGGGCGCCTTCTGAGTGGGTGGGAAGCCTTCTTGCCTGTGCTGCACTCGTGGGCAGCTGCCTTTGTGGGGGCTGAGCTGTCCCCACTTGGTGTAGAGCCTTCCTACCGGTGGGGCCACCATAGCATGGTGGGCACTCCTGCAGGCCGGGCTGCAGTTATGAAATTGTTTGCACAGGGCAAGCTGTCCCCGCCTCCTTTTACAGTCGTGCTGGCTGTTGTGTGAGGATCCATGACCTGGCTTGCTGCTGCTGGGGATGAGGAGGGGTGCACTCACCTAGTTCTATTGCCTCCAGGGGATGCAGTCCTGCTACCTTCAGATGTAGAACTGTGTAGATCTCTCAGATGTCTTGTTGTGCTGTGCAGAGAATCCTCTGTTGGTTAATGAATGTTCATTTAGTTGTAACTTAAATGGGAGAGACTAAGGGAACAACTTACTCCACCATGATGCTGCAAATCAATTCTAAGGATTTTTAAAATTCAGAAATTTATTTTTTTAACAAATAAGTAATGCATCCACAAGACCCAAAATTTTATTTATGTATTTATTTATATTTTTGTGGGGAAGGGTTAGCCCTGAGCTAACCTCTGTTGCCAGTATTTCCTCTTTTTTTTCCTTTTCCCCAAAGCCCCAAGTATGGTTGTATATCTTAGTTATAAGTCCTTCTAGTTCTTCTATGTGAGATGCTGCCACAGCATGGCAACTGACAGATGGGTGGTGTGGTTCCATGACCAGGAAATGAACCCAGGTCACTGAAGCGGAGAGCAGGGGACTTTAACCACTAGGCCATCAGGGCTGGCTCTGAAATTTTACATGGAACAAGAATATATGATGGAAAGTCTTCCCCTTGCCCTCTTCCTCCAGCTACCCAGTGTTCTCTTCAGAGGCAACCTCTGTTTACAATTTCTTATACACCTTTCTAGAAATATTCCATACGCATATATGCATATACTTATCCTTCTTATTTATTTCTGACACAAATGACAATGTACTCTGCACACTATATTTTTCTTTTTATTTTTTTAATTGGTAATATACTATACATCATTATAAATAAGACTGCTATGAATAATCTTACATTTTTTCTCACGTATGAGAATATATTAGTAAGACAAAATTCTAGAAGTACACTTGCTGGGTCAGAGGATATGGGTATTGAAATTTTGAGAAACATTGCCAAAGGGAAGTATCTCTTAATTTTAAACTTTTATTTGTACAATGAACTGCTTGATCTTTTCAGATTGGCTAGAATCTGTTTGAGTGTAAGAATTCATACCATATATATTTTTTAACACTGTATAATCCTTTAATTATATTTTTCAACTTTCTTGGCAAAGAAGCTAATTATGGGACTAATAATAATGATCAATTTCCAAAAGCAAAAGTGAGCTAGTGCAACCAGTTAATAAAATAAATAGGACACAATTAAGTGGTAAAAGAGATGGAGCTTAAAATTAGGTAACGACTAATGCTGAAAAAGGGAGGCTCCCTGAGGAGTGAGGGTCCAGTGGTGTCCCATAGGCTAAAGGACATTCTGGAATTGGTGGGATACAGTAAAAGGGGCCATCTTCTTGGGAACTCCTTTTGGGCCTTCCATGTCTACAGTGACATTACTGCCAAGCTGAGGTGAGATGGGGAACTGGAGTGTGAAAGTGATCCACAGTCATGATAATAATTTCTATTTCCCCCCCTTGATTCCCTGCATCAAAAAACCCTTCTTACCACTGAACTTCTTCTCCTGACATGTTAGCTTTGTGAAAAGAGCAAAGATTATATCATTTTATCAAGCAACTCCAAGAATATCAACACCCTTGTCTTGGGTGTGTCTGCTTGGGCTGCCATAACAAAATGCCACAGATGGTGGCTTAAACAATAGATATTTATTTCTCACAGTTCTGGAGGCTGGGAAGGCCAAGATCAAGGTTCTTGGTGAGAGCTCTCTTCCTGGCTTTCAGATGCCTGCCTTCTCACTGTGTCCTCACATGGCAGAGAGAGCGGGCAAGCTCTCTGGTGTCTCTTCTTATTAGGGCACTGATCCCAACAAAAGGGCCCCACCTCATGACCTCATCTAAACTTAATTAACACCCAAAGGCCCCATCTCCAAACACCATCACACTGGGTGTTAGGGATTTAACATAGGAATTTTGAGGGGACACAGTTCAGTCCATAGCAATCCTAAATTATTTTTCTCCAACTTTTTCTTATGAAAAATTTCAAATATATGGAAAGCGTGAAGAAATACAGTGAACACCCATCTATCATCCACTTAGATGCAACAGTTGTTAGCATTTTGCTATATTTGCTTTATTACTTTTACACACACATACACATACACATGCATACACACATGCATTTGCAGAACTACTTGAACATAGGTTGCAGACATCATATATATTGTCTCTGACTACTTCAGTATATGTATCCTAAGAATAAGGACATTTCCCTATGTAATCACAATACCATTATCACATCTAAAAGTTAACAATAATGCTACTATATCATCTGTGGTGGTTTTCAAGCCCACAAGTTTTTTGGTACTCCTCCCCTTGAGAGGTGGAGTTTAATTCCCCTCTCCTTGTGTGTAGGCTGGACTAAGTGACTCACTTCTAGTGACTCGAATAGGACAGAGTGATGGGATGTTGCTTTTGAGATTGAGTTATAAAAGCTCTGCGGCTTCTGTCTTAGATGCACTATCTTGGTCTCTCTTGAGTCATTGCTCTTGAGGGCAGCCATCTGCCATGTGGTGAGGACACTCAGGCAGCACATTGTGAGGCCCATGTGACCAGGAACTGAGGTCTATCAGCTACCACATGAGTGAACTTTCCTTCAGTTGAGCCTTGAGATGACTGTAGCCCTGGTCAACAGCTTGACTGTAGCCTTATGAGAGACCTTGAGTCAGAAACACCCAGCCGAGTCATGTCCGGATTCCCGACCCATAGAAACTGTGAGGTGATAGATATTTGTGGTGTTAAATCAGTAAGTTTGGGGCTACTTGTTATACAGCTATAGATAACCAAAAATCATGTAGTATCTTTCTACATTCAAATTTACCACTTCACCATTTTGTGGAAGAATATCTTGTATAGCTGTTTTCTTCCCCAAATTGGGATCCAATCTAGGTTCATTCATTGCATTTGCTGATTATTTTTATAGCCGTTTATAATTTTTTTTTTTTTAAATTTGGAGAGTCCAGAGCAGTGGTCTCATTGTTTATTCATGATGTTGCTCAACTTGTTTCTCTATACCCTGTAAACTTAAACTTGGATCTAGAGGCTGGACTGGATTCAGGTTAAACATTTTTGGCAAGAATATTTCGAAGGTAAAGTTGCATACTTCACATTGCATCATATCAGAGGCCAATAATGTTAGATTGTTCCTTGTTCCTGACACTAAGTTTGATTGCACATCTCTTTAGAGTAAAGGTCATCTTAAAATTCTGCAGTGAAGTAAGGTATTTGTGGGATGATAATTGGCATTTATTTCTGTTCCCCATTGACTTTACCTAGCAATGTTATCATCCATCAATTCTTGCCTGGATTAATTTACATCAGGCATGGCAAAATGGTAATACTCCAATTTTATCATTCCTTCTACTTACTAGTTGACATTCTCTGTAAAGAAAAGATTTTTATTTTTTCCTTTTCTTTTCAGTTCTATGGACACTTGGACTTTTATTTACTTACTGTGTTACAATCAATTATTCTTTTTTTGGTGCTTCAAATCCACAAAATTTGGCCAGCAGGGGCCCCTTCGAGATGGTCTCTGTGATCTTGTAACCTGACTCCTTTAGTTTTTCAACACTTCTTTGCTTTCTGATAAATATGAAATCTTAGCCTCACTTAAAATTTTCAGACCACAGAACTAAATCAGACGTTTTGTTCCTTTTCCTGGGGAATGGTGCTTAGTAACCAAGATTTAGGCTTTAGGTGTGCCCATTGCTATTGGAGTATCATTTCTTTCAGTGGACAGAGCTGGAAATACATTTTTAGTAATTAATACTGATATTTTTAATTAAAAGTAATATTCTAGATTTTTCTTAATATCTTTTGTTTTATATTAGTATCTTTTGAATCCTAATAATAATATTTACTCATTTGCTTTGTATTATACATAAAATTACTTCAAAATTTCACTTTCAATATTTTACCTATCAGTAAGTTTTCTGAATGAAGTTTAAGGCTCTCAGATTTTTTACATTAATACTATCAGCAATCATTAGTATAATAGTCACCATTTGTTAGTCACTTACTATTAGCATAGTCATTGTGCTAAAGTGCTCAAAGAGGTTATGTACTTTGCTCAGTCATTGTGCTAAGTGCTCAGAGAGGGTATGTACTTTGCTCAAGTTCACACAGCTATTAAGTGGCAAAGCTGGGATTTGAACCCTGGTCATTACATTATTATGTTTTCATCAATAATCCCCTTTACATGTATATTCACAGCTACATCCTAATACAAGTCTGATTGTTTATCAGTGAAACAACAACAATAAGTAGCCATGCAAATTTCCTCAGTGAGTGAATAACTTTAATTCAATCATAAATAGTAGCTATTAAATTACCAAGCCTTGAAAAGAAGACTTTAATATTTACCTGTAAAAATGCATTTCTGGAGATTAGCAGTAGGAAATGAAAATGTGTTGCAAGAGCACATTGGAAAAACAGAGTTTATTCCTTTTCTTATATAAGTGTCTTTACTTGTAAATGACTGACGCAATGTTGTTCAGACTTTGGAAACACATTCACTTTGGGATGAAGTTCCTGCCAAAATAATAAAAATTATAAAAAAAAATGGACAATAAAAAACTTAAGTTCTTTAATAAAGTGCTCATTCATAGGATTATGACCCCAAAGATTTACTACTGAAAAATACCGTCAAGTGGTTTTACTGACACATTAATGGTTTCTGGAAGAGTCCTCATATTGCTTTCTAAAGCTCTGTTTTTGAGGTAGGAAACTTACTTTATTAGTGAAGTCCAGAAAGACTGCAGATGTAGAAGTATCCGCAGGGCTGGGATGCTGATTCTACCAAACGCAGCTTTTCTGAGTTTCTTATTGACTCTATTTAAGTTACTTTATGGAAATTTCCCAAATAAAAATCCAGGTGATTTATTATACATATGGAAAACATATTATTTGAAAATCTTTGTAGTTAATATTGAAGTATGTTTTAAAAACTATCAAAGATTGGTACCTTTTCTCTTAGTTATCTTGAAATAGTCCAGTGTTGAGTAAAGTAGTCACTTTACCTACACAAGCCACACACACATTTCCCATGGACTATGCACATTCCAGTCAGTGGATCAGAAATTAAACTTACATAGTAGATTTCAAACCGTTTCTTTTCCTTCATATTGTTCACATTTTCTTTAATTCTAATAGCTAGAATTGAAGCTAGGAAGGAATACTGGTTTTGGAATCAGGCAGGCCTGGTTTGGAAAGATGCTCCTTCTGCTTTCTTGGTTTGTTATTCTGCAGTCACGTATGTAAGAGAGAGGAGCATAAGAGACACGATGAGCAGAGTGGCTAAGAGGCCAAGCTTTTGGGTTTTTATCCAGGCTCCAGAATCATTTGGCTGTGTGACTTGACTTTACATCTTTGAACCTCAGTTTCTTCTTTGTAAAATGGGAAAATAATTTAAAGATCTATCTCTTACAATTATTGTTAGGATTGAATGATATAATATACATAAAGTCCTCAGGATAAGCCCAGTACATAACTGATGCTCAGTATTTTTATTTCCTTTTCCTACTTATTTACTTTTGACTAGGGATTAAAATAAACTTATGCTTATGTTAAGATTACAGGCATATGGAAGTGCGAAAGTGAGAAATTATTAGCCAGGATAAATTACTAAAAAAAAATTAAAGATCTCTTTACGATCTCAGAATCATAACATTGGAAGTGATCTCAAGGTCTTTTAGAATTGAAATCATCTAACTCTCTACGTGAAATAAGAATCATCTTTAAAATGCCCCTGGTTAGCTAGTGTTCAGCCTTTCCTTGAACTCCTCCAGAGGCAGGGAACTCACTACTGTACAACGAGGTTCACCTCCTCTGGGCTGTCTAATTGTTGGATGGTTCTTCATTGTAGCAAGTCAAGATCAGAATCCCTATAATTCATGTCCTTATCCTGGTTCTATCTTAATGAAACTTCACAGAATAAACGGAAATCCGTTTTCTTATGGCTACCCTTCAAGTATTTGAAGACTATTTATCATGGATTTCTGAGTCTCTTCTTCTGGCTAAACAGCCCAGATCTTTCAAACTTTTCTTACTTGAACCTTATTTCTTATCATTTGTGAGCTTGGGTGAGTTCTAACTTCTGGGTGAGAAATTAAAATGAAAATCAACACTAAAATAATATCTGCTCATATTATAAAAAATTAAGACTGTTCATAAGACTCCACAGAAAAATTTAAAACCCTCTCTCCTTCCCCTTCCAGCCTCACTTTTACACTCTTGCGTTGACTTTTGATAATTACCATTGACTTTAAAGTAATACATCTCTATTCCTGATTCACCAATCTGAGATAAGTGTTTTTAGACTTTCTGCTATGAAATATGAGGAATTTAACGCCTCCTACTTTTTACTCCCCTTTTTCTTCTTCTCAATTTTTATTATGTTATTGTATTTACATTGTCAAAAAGTTTGTAATATTTGCCTTCTGTTCTGTAACTATAATTAAGTCTTCAATGCTGTGTCTTTAGGTTCATTCAACACACTGAAAATAAATGAAAACAGTATTTAAAACAGCATAATTACATCAATATTTTTATTATGGGTCTAATCCTAGCATGTGATGCCGGACCCATTGCATTTTGCTGACCTCTCTCTTAAAATTTCCAGCGGGGAACTGTCCATGGTCCTCCAGGCACAGTCTGACCAGTGCAGGGCAGAGAGTTTGCCCCGCTGTACTGAAGCCCAGGAACACACTGGCCTCATGGGCGGCTAAATTCATTGTTAACTTGTATTGAGTTTGTCAATAATAAGAATTTAAAACTTAAGCTGAATTCTTATTATTTTCCAAGGTTGGTGATGTCATCGGGACAGCTCAGATTTGGGAAAGGTCTTCCTCATTTTGAAGTAAAATGTTACTCTACAGCTTTCACTCCCTTAGACTGTGGGCGTAAGCAGAACAGACCTAATTCTCCTTTTACATGATTGTCTTTCTATTATTTGAAGACATCCTCAGGTTAAATGTTCCAGTTCTTTTCATGTTTACTCTAAGAACATGGTTTCAAGACTTTCGCCACTCTCCTTCCTAAACTTTGCATGTACTCTGGTCCAGTTTTTTTCCGACTATCTGTGTGAACGATCAGTTTTTCTTTATTTCCAATCCATTGCTGACCGATACTTTTGTAAAATCATTAAAAATGAATTAATAGAAAAAATTATTTAAAAAGATATGTGAAGCACAAGTCTAAATTTTCAGGATTAGAAGCTAGGACATAAAATTAAATTTCAATAAATGTAATCAGGATAAACATGGGGAAACGAAAAGAATCGCATAAACTGTACACATTCTTCTTTGAAAGTATCGGTATAGGATTAATAGAGAGACTACTACTAAACTGATAGTTTTTTGTCATTCTGCAATTGTGTCTGAACAAAAAGTTATGACTGAAATTCCCTGTGTTAAAGTCTTATGTGGTCACTTTGAACGAATACCACTTATGCCAATATTGTTTTATTGTGACAATGAGCTAGCTTCTTCTTCTTAACTTATGTCATCTTGGTTGTACTGATGATAATGCTACTTGCAGGAGATAATGCATATTAAAACTGTTTCTGTGTTTTGGTTTTAAAGCACTTACAGTAGAAAATCAATCTCACAGAGGTTTGTTGACAATAGAATAGGTTTTAAGGCAATTTCAGCTCTAGATATTTATTTGCAACTTGTATCCAAAATTAAACAAATGTTGTGTTTTCAGAAATCCATCTTCAGTTCTCCACCTGTAGACAGTTTTATCAGTTTATCGTGTAACATTCTTGTTAAATTTTTAAGTGATCTTTTTTTTGTGTGTGTGTGAGGAAGATCAGCCCTGAGCTAACATCCATGCTGAATCCTCCTCTTTTTTGCTGAGGAAGGCTGGCTCTGAGCTAACATCTATAGCCAATCCTCCTCCTTTTTGTTTTTTTCCCCAAAGCCCCAGTAGATAGTTGTATGTCATAGTTGCACATCCTTCTAGTTGCTGTATGTGGGACGCCGCCTCAGCATGGCCGGAGAAGCGGTGCATTGGTGCACGCCCGGGATCCGAACCCAGCCCGCCAGTAGCGGGGTGCGCACACTTAACCGCTAAGCCACGGGGCCGGCCCTTAAGTGATCTTTTGATGGAAATTTAAATTACCTTTTGATGAAAGAAATGGATTCTGGATCTTACATACTTTTCACTCTTGGATTATAGTTGGTAAACCAACCTTAAAATATCACAGGTTGTAACATGTTCCTACCTGAACAACAGATATGAGGCTCATGCCATGTGCCACTTACCAGGTGAATTCAACAAAACCTGAATGGGTCCATACCTTGTTAAATAATTGATGTCAATGCCCTTTTCCACAGAAAAATCACTTGATAATACCTGAAAGTACATGCTAAGCTACTTAAGTATTGTTATATAAGATTATTAAATAAATAGTTACAGTAAAAAAAGTCGATGTTGAATTGCTATAGAAATTACTAAACTCTTATCTTTAATTTCTGAAATTATATTGTTGGGACTGGGAACAGTTCCAGGAGTGGCACTAGTTTGTAAATCACCTTTTGAAAAGCACTGTTCTGGTAGGGTATCTATATTCAAGTTTGAATCTCAGACTCCAAACTCCAGGTTTGGTCTAGTTCAAGGGAAATACAGCAGCACGTCACCTCCCTCGTTTTAGATACTTTATTTCTACTAACGCAGCCTAAGTTTAGTGTGTGTGTTCATAACACTATTGACTCAGAACTTTAATGGACCAGAGTTCCCTAGGTATTTTCGTAGTTGTCACTGTTCTGTCACATCTTCCTTCCATTTCTCCCCACCAGCTCCAATTCCCTTCTGCAGAGATGATCAGAATTGGCATTTGCTTGTGGATATTTCTAGAAAGATTCTTTCTCTCTCTCTCTTTTTTTTTTTGATGAGGAAGACTGGCCCTGAGCTAACATCTGTTGCCAATCTTCCTCTTTTTGCTTGAGGAAGATTGTCACTGAGCTAACATCCACGCCAATCTTCCTCTACTTTGTGTGTGGGATGCTGCGACAGCACGGCTTGATGAGCGGTGTGTAGGTCCGTGCCGGGGATCTGAACTCATGAGCTCCAGGCTGCCAAAGCAGGGTGTGCAAACTTAACTGCTACACCACCTGGCTGGCCCCAAGAGATTCTCTTTTTATGTAGGTACAAATGGTACTAGACACATGGTTAGGCACCTTACTTTTTTTTACTACCTATATCTTGGAGAGTTGTCCATATCAGTACATAAAAAGCTTCCTCACTTCTTTCTAAGACTACATAGTGTTCTATGGTATAGATGTCTCCTATTTGTTTAACTAGTCACGTGTCAATGAATACTCATGTAGTACCTAATGTTTTGCTATATTGTAATTGAATAACTTCACATATACCTCATTTTCCATGTTTAGTAATCTATCCCACAGATATATTCTTAGGACTGGAATTGCAGGGTCAAAGGTTATGTGCATATTAAATTTTGTTAGATATTTATGCCACAATTATACCTAGTCACACTTCATCCAGCAATGTATGAGCGTGCCTGTTTGGGGGAATTTCTGAGTTTATTTGTTAATCTTAATTGCAGTAGGTAGAAGTAACCAATTGATTTTTAATTTTACAAAATTTGTCTAGAGTTGAATGAATTAAGCTCAAGCCAGAGGTTCTCCACCCTGACGGTAATTAATCATTGTAGTTCTGAGAGGCAGTTTGATATCATGCATATGCAAATCCATATCATAGTTAGCAGCATCGTAATAGAAATCAATTGGTTTTAACAACACAAACCTTTGAATGGTTTCATTATTCAACGCAGACAATTTAATTGGGAAGCTAAATTGAATGCCTTAATCATATTATTTACAAATGTTTTTGTTAAAAGTAATTGTGAAGGTATCATTATTCATTTGTTGCATTAGTAAGACTGAATCTAAAGATTTGTTAATTAAAAAATTTTTTTAAATGATTCCCATCACTGTTTCCATGAAGGCTCGACCTCATTTGCAAATGTAATTTCCTCTGTGGAGGTCAGCCCTGATCTTTCTCGCAGGGAGCTCCTTGTTTCTTGTTCTGTGTGTCAGTGTGGTCTGACAGCAGTCCCCAGGTCCTGCCCAATGATACTGATGTCACATTACTTCAGGGTATCCTTGAGGTAGCCATGCAACCAGACTCCACTCTGGCCACTTCCTCCTGAAAGCACTACAGGTAATTGCATTTGCGGACTGAGAGCATCTGTTTCCAGGGGATCAGCTCAGTGCCCCTGAATCCTGAAGTGCTTAATCAGAGCACTGGGGGAGCGGCCATCCCCAAGGACTCGTCACTGGCTCCTGAGCCCTGCATTTCATACAAGAAACAGTTCCCTGGGCTGAAACGTGTCCAGAAAAGAAGTCTGACCTGCTGCCATGTGCCACTGTAGTCTATGATCACAAACAAATTTTCTCATTTTTATTAGACGTAAGTGTTGGTACTTAGAATTTGTTAGAGGACCGTTTGGGCCCTTGTCTCTATGGCAATGAGACAACCGTCTGATAATGGGGTGGAAAAAATTCCTCATAGCTGAAATATTTTAATTGTGAGTATCTGTCTCCTGGTGTAAGCTGCCCGTTGACTAGTTGACTCCAAACTGATGTAAGGGCTCAAGCATCTGTTATATTTTTTGTGTATTTTGAGGACCTTTTGTAAATACTTGGTTAAAAACATCTCTAGAGGGCCGGCCCTGCGGCCTAGTGGTTAAGTTTGGTGCATTCGGCTTTGGTGGCCCGGGTTCAGTTCCCAGGTGCAGACCTACACCACTCATCAGCGGCCATGCTGTGGCAGTGACCCACATACAAAATAGAGGAAGACTGGTGCGGATGTTAGCTCAGGGCGAATCTTCCTCAACAAAAAGAACAAAAACAAAAAAATCACTCTATTGGTCATGGTAACTCCTCTCTTTTGCGTTAGGGGGTTTCTTTCTATATAAAAATTGATATATAATATTCTATAGGATTTTAGAACACTAAAAGGGGATTCAAGTTAACCTGTATCATCGAATTTAGGACGTTAATTTTCTATCCACACATTAAATTGCAGTTTCTAAGTAAAATATGGGCCCAATTTATTATCACCAGTGCTGATACTGGTTACTCTAATTGAGCAGCTATTGTATTACTATCTGAAAAGAAATCTGTAAAGTGTAAAAATATTGTATTTGTGATAAAGTGTTCTTGACTCTTTACTTTAAGGGCCATCATTTAATTAGCGGCAGGAGTGGGGCTTCTCTGCAAAGAGGATTAGTTTGGAAAAGGAACGGGGAAATGAAACCAGGACCCTGAAAAGGAAAGCATTTCACAGAATAGGTGCCATAATTAGTTTAGTTATTACATCTCTGAAAAGGGCAGCCTTCTAACTACCTATCCACTGGATGACTTTGCTTTCAAATTGATGCCTGAGGCTTCCTTGATGTAAAAAAATCACCATAAAAAAAAAAGTAAGATATTCTCTTTTCTACAAAAAGTAGGAAGTAGCATTTCAAGTATCATTTTTCCTGTCTCCAAGCTGTTGGTGGAGAGAAATTCCTTTTAAAGTCCAGTTCTAATGCAAAATGGATGATTGCAACTGGCCAGTTTATATGTAGAATCTGTTATTCAAAGAAATTGTTCCTTTTTAGTTATTTTTGCCCCTAACATACTATTTTTAATAAAAAACAAAATATTTTTGCCAGTTAACTAGGCCACAATACTATAGCAGTGGTTAACAAACTGCTTAATCTTATTTGATGTGAATTCATGTATTTTGGAACTTGATGTTAACGTGTGTTTTTTTAAAATGAATTTTGAAGATGGCCCTTTTATGACTCTTTGGACCATTCTAGATTTTTCAAATAGATGCAGGTGCTAGGGAACCTTCTCAATGCCCTTCATTATTTTTATGAACCTAAACCTATGTATTATATTCATTAAAATTATTATTCTCGGTGTGGTACTTTGTCTCCCTCTGCTTTCCATCCTCCCACCCACAAAATGGCTAGTTGTTTCATCTCCTTTCTTTAGGTTTTATCAGTATTAGTCTTGTCTTGATAAGACATGGGGATACATAGTCAATGAATATTGAAAGAAAGATCTGATCTGATTCTCCTTTAAGCTGTGATGTCTTTATGAGAATGCTACTCTATTATTTAGAATAGTATTAAGGAGACATCTTTTGTCAAATAATTTTTAGTTCCTAGTTAGGACTCTGAGGATTTACGGTTTATTCAAAATCAATATCCATGTATACCAAGCTCAAGAACAGAGAGTTCTGTAAATAAATGCTACCTGTGGATTGAATCTGCTAGCATGTTAGCCAACAATTTGTTTTTATTAACTCTTTCTAGAGGTCCACATAGAAAAGTCTTGTATACGTCAGTTTCCTTCTTTTTTTAATATCCCTTTTCTCTTTTAGACACCTAAATTTACCTGACGTAGCCTTTACAATCTCATAACTTTATGAAGAGACTATAGGAAACTTAGAGTTAAAAATGGAATGAGTGCTTAACTCTTAACTCGTTGAAGTCATTAGTAAGCAAAGCAAATGAAAGGCGAATGCAGGTGTCCCTCATTGGCTGCTAATGTTATTGTCTTCACTTTCTGTAATTATTTTAGGACTTGCTCAGTGCTGTCCAGGCGAAAGAAGCTCTTGAAAGGGAAGTTAAGATTTTCCAAGAAAGGCTGCTTGCTGGCCAGCGGGTCTGGGAGGCCTCGAAGCAGGAGCTGAGCCTGTTGAAGAAAAGCTCTTGCGAGTTGGAGAAGAGTTTGAGGGCCAGTCTGGATGCGGCCGCAGCCTCAAAAAGCCAACACTCCTCATTTAGGGAGAAAATTGCAGCCCTCCTTAGGGGCAGCGTGGGCTTGGTGAGGTCCACCGAGGATGCCATTTTGGAGGGGATTCAAGAAATGGGCAGCCAGGAAGAGAGCAGGAAGAGGGTGAGTGGGTGATGGCGGCTTATAAGCTTATTAAGGACAAACTCATTCATTTAGCATACTCAATAAATGAGTTATCCGAATTAGCTAAAAGTATCATTTAAATGTGGGTTTATTACTTTCAATTATATATCATACTTACCATCCTGGCCAGTCACTCGGTGATAGCTAACTACGATGGGGGTTCTGGAGTCAGAGTGACCCCATGCTGAATCTTGTCTCTACTGCAAACCCACTCACTCCAGGTATGACCTTGGGCTGAGCCCCTGAGATTCCAGTCTCAGATCTAGTTTCCTTACCTGCTGTTCAAGCCGAGGGTCCACACCCCTTATCTGAAACCCTTGGGGCCCGATGTGTTTTTCAATTCGGAATATTTCAGGGTATAGAAAGATAAAATAGTACACAGAAAGATAATAGAGAAAGCAATGTTACACAGTCTTCTTCAGTGGGGTCTGGGGCAACATCCCATAATCAACCACGTTCATCATTCTGCAGCAAAACCCAGGAGCACCCTACCACCTGGGGTTCAGCAAGACTGTGAATAGCCTCAGGTCACTTCAGGTAAGGGTTTGCTGCCCATGTGGTCAGGTCAAGCTCTATCCGCAAATGAATTACGGAAAAACTGTCAGTTTTCAGATCCTTTTGGATTTTGGAATTGCAGATAAGGGTTCCTAGACGTGTAACAGTATCTGCCTCATAAGGTTATTGCTTGTTGTAAGCATTAAATAAAAAAAAATAGTCATGAAGTCCTTAATACACTGTCCAACAAATAACAACAATGAATATTAACTGTTGCCCTTTCTTGTCCTCTCTCTCCTCCTCTCTCCTTCTCCTGTTCATAGTGCGTTGGTGCCTAGAACAATCTTTGAGGGGACCCACTTAAGTGGAGAAAAATTATTTAATTCACATATATGAGTGAAGCTTTTTACATTTTATCTTGTTTATACTATTAATAATTCTCATTTTCTATAAAGCTTTGCTTAGCAGAGTCATCTTCAGCCCGATTCTATTTAAATTATCACCAAATCCAAATTATTGAAGTCCTAATTAATGAGATTTTAGAGTAAATAATATCCAAACTCTATGTATAATTCCATGAGGAACTATTTCTTCTATTGAGTTCATGCTTTGCTCAAAAAGAGAAAATGCACTTTTCCATGTTTTAATGTTCCTAGGAAACTTAGAGCGATCACTAACTCAAAGTTCAGGGTTGCATTTGTAAATTTCCTTGAATGATAAAACATTTTAAATTCCCTCTAAAAATTCTCCAAAATTCACGTGTGCTGTAGGAGCAACACTGGTGACTCCTTAGTCCAAGGGTCGGATTCCCTTTGTGGATATAAAATGCCCATCCCTGTAACACGTGTGGGTCTCTGAGAGTAACTGTTTTTTGTGTGATTCAGTACACATATAGGTGCTGGATTGGGGAAGGAAATTATTTACAGGACTGAGAAAAACTCCACCAAATTATTTACCTTGACTAGTAATAGATATTCAATAGCTAATGGTTCTTTGCCATTTCATTTTGTTGCTTCCTTCTTCTATTTCTCCAAATGTTTTCCTAAAACTATTTTCCTTCCAGCTTGTGAAACACAGCATAAAACTGTCAGCATGATGTATATGTTTATTTTCTAAAGCAAAATGATGTAAATTGGTTAAGCTGGATATGCCTTCCCCCACTCCCCATAAAAATTGGAATGATTCAGAGTCTTTTTAGTGCCTTTGTCTGCCTCTGCTACCCCGTAATTTTTTTCAATAGCTGCTCTCACTATTTAAAAGCCTGAAATCAAGCACATAGCTGGCGTCTTGGGTGACTCATCTTCAAGTAAATGAGGAGAAAATGGATTTCATATATTGTCTTAGAAATGTTTCTGAAGAATGGGAGCTTTACAAATTGATGAGTCTGTTTGTTGAGGAGACTACATCCTCCTGCCAGCTGCCATGGTTAAACACAGTCAACAGTTGAGTAATACCCACATGAAGTCCCAATGGTGGGCTCAGGCTGAGCCTGGCAAATTCTCCACTGCACTTGTCGGCTCCTACCTCCTGAATGTTGCTTTTCTTATTTACCCCTTTGTTATTCATTTTCACTCTCCTGTATTTGCAATTCTCTGTAGAATTCAGGACACCACCCACACTTTTTTAGTAAAAGTCATTTCTACTTGTTTCTTGCTTTTCTGCTTATAGCAAAATCTGATTTTCTTTTTGAAAGCTTTACTATATTTCAGAGCAGAGTTTCTCAGCCTTGGCACCTTTGACATTTTGGGCTGGCTAATCCTTTGTTGTGGGGGCTGTTCTGTGCATTGCAGGATGTTTAGAAGCATCTCTGGCTTCTACCCACTAGATACCAATGGCAGCCCTCTCTTCCCAATTTGTGACAACCAAAGGTTTCTCCAGACATTGCCAAATGTCTCTGGGGGCCCAAATCACCCCCAGTTGAAAACCACTCTCAGAGGGATGTTCTACTGTCGGGATCCCAGGAAATCTAAATGAGTATTTAGATGTTATTTAGCCTTGAAATTTTAGGACATGCATAACATGTATTTTTGAAATAATGGCTTCTCACACAACGACAGAAAGTTATGACATTTTAGTTTAGAATTTTGAGGCAAAATTTTTTTCTTACTTTTAGATGTTTCCTAACTGGCTAATCATCTGGATGAGAATGGATTATGTACAGAGAGGACATGACCGTGATTGATTTCTATGTCATCTCCAAATTAAAGACAAATTAATACAAACTCACAACCATTTATCTAGACGGCTCTTTTGTTCACTTTAGGGCACACATAAGGTTATATTTCCTCCACAGGAGTGTTTCTGTGTCCAGTGGCTCTGTGGGAGCTGTGGGGGCCCAATCTGATGCCCTAAAGGACCTGAGATATGATCCATAACTCCCCGAATCCTCTTTCTGATCTCATCATTCTGCTCTGTTCTTCTTTTTTGCTGAGGAAGATTCACCCTGAGCTAACATCTGTGCCAATCTTCCTCTATTTTTTTTGTATGTGGGCCACCATTTCAGCATGGCTGCTAACAGAGCAGTGTAGGTCCATGCCCAGGAACAGAACCCGGGCCACTGAAGCGGAACACACTGAATTTAACGAATAGGCCACTGGGACCAGCTCTCTGCTTTGTTCTTAATCCTCCAGTATACTCAACCAAACGTTTACCCAGAAGCTTCAGCAGACTTCCACTGACATTTCGTTGTCCAAAATTATGTTACACAGTCACCCCTGGCTACAAGGGCATCTGGGAGAGAGAACACAGAGATATTAGCATTCTCAGCCTCTATAGTGTGTTACTTTCCTAGGATGTTCATAACAAAGTACCACAGACTGGATGGCTTAAACAACAGAAATTTATTGTCTCACAGCTCTGGAGGCTAGAAGTCCAAAATCAAGGTGTCAGCAGGATTGTTTTTTGCTGAGGACTGTGAGGGAGAATCTGTTCCATACCTCTCACCTAGCTTCTAATAGCCTCAGGAATTTCTTGGCTTATGAATGGTGTCCTCTCTGTTTCTTCACATCATTTTCCTTCTATTTGTGTGTGTCTCTTTGTCCAAATTTCCCCTTTTGATGAGACACCAGTCATACTGTATTAAGGTCCACCCTAATGACTTCATTTTAACTGGATTGTCTCTGTAAAAACTCTATTCTTTCTGAGTCACATAAGGTTCCATTCTGAGGTACTAAGGGACTTCAACATGTCTCTTTTTGGTGGACCCAACTCAACCTATAAAAAAAGTTGACATGCACAAAGTGGGGGTGGGTAGGGTTAGCCAGTCAATAGTGTTGGCCACACGTACCAGTAAGAAGGAAGGAGAATTTGATTGATGTTATATTCCTGGTTCCTGATAACTTATTTCATATATTTCCTAAGTGAAAATTATAGCTGCAATAATCAGAAAAGCGTTGTTTATGTCCAAAAGGCACTGGTTCTTAACTGACCCAAGTAACTCTTTCTTCAGTTTATGGCTCTTGTGCTTCAATTTGATTTAATCTCAGGGCAAAAATGCCTCTCTGGCTAAATCAACAACTCCTTGTCCTGGGGAAATGAATTAATTCTTTTAGGGCATGATGACTTCACTTCCAAAAACCAAACTGCTTGTTTTGAAGTGTAGTTTACTTCAGTGCCTTTTTTGTTGAAAAAAATTGAGGTATATATTCTTTATTACAACCCGCCCTCCATTCCCTACATCTCTAGTGTGGAGATCGCTGGCACATTTTGTCCCACAGAATATCAGGGATATGTTAACAGATGATACTGAAGAAAAGAAGAAAAGAAAAGCTGTTGATTCTTTAGGCTTCTTGGTGTGAAAAACACAACACAACTTTATGGTTTTGGCGGGACACATATGTTCACCCAGGTACTGGCATTTGATGTTCCTAAGAACTGAGTCAGGTTGGAAGGTTAACTTATTTGAATAAACTTATGTAAGTTTAGCTCTGAAAAAACTTGGTGGTATCATATGCACTGAGGCCTAAATAAGCTTATGTAGCTTTGTTCTATGATGCATGGGATATGGGGAGATTCTCAGCTGTTTGCTCCTCTCTGGACACCAGAATCTTGGCAGGGCAGTTGGGTAGATTCTGCATAGTCCAGCCATCTACATATGGGGGGCTTTAAAGGTTCTACTCTGCTGAGTCTTCAGGTTCCATGGAACACTCTCGGGTCCACACAGGGTGAGGATGCAGGAGGGACCCACCCACCTTTGAGTCGAGCACATTTGTCCCGTATTTGTCCTTCTCAGAAAGACTTCCAGTTGAAAACAGGTTCTATGGGCTGAGACTAGTTTGAGAAACATGACATAGGACAATTCCCGGAAGGAGTCTTTTAATCTTTATGACAAACCATAGGATTGACTGAACCCACATACTGGAATAGTAATACCGGTGATAAAAATGGATGCAGTGTGCTGAACTTCATTGGGTATGAAACACTGCGCTACTCAAGTTATCTAAATTAGCTAACGTAACCATCATAGCAAAGTCTGTACGTCTCAGAGAGGCTCAGTACTTGTTTCAGTTAACATGCTGATAAGTGGTAGACTGGGGAACTTGAAACCAGGGCTGTCTGACTCCAGAGTCCCTGTCCCTCAGTCTGGTCTACCTCAGGATGTCTGCTTCATCCTTCAGGGTCATTATCACTCCCTTAGTCTATCTTCCTGCAGTTGCTTGCTGTGTCATTTCAAAATGGAGTCTTTACTGATGAATTTCCATGGAAGATTTTGCTTCCCTCTGGTAAGCTCTGCAACAGACTGGCTGTGGCTAAGAGATCACATAATTCTCCATCTCTCCACTTGAGGTTTTCTGCATCTATTTTCTCTTTGGTTTCATTCTCTTTGCTAGGTCAACGGGGTGATAGGAGATATGTTGAAGGATCCTCAGCTAGAAAGACTCACTTCCTACGGGGAGTCCAAGGTGAAACCACATCTCCCGCTGCACAGAAACGTGTGCCATTCCTTGTATCATATCGTTAAACAGCCACCCAGGAGGTAGTCTCTTGGGGAAGCTGTTTGATGGCCCCTGTTTTGTAGGTTACTTGTATGTTGCACCAAGCAAAGCACACTGTTTCTTGCATGAAGATCAGATCTATAATTAGTTAGTAAGTACTGAGGGTAGGAAATATGAAATGAGAGTTCTCAGAGCCTCATATTCTATAATGAAATTCAAAATTTCCTCAAGAAATATAATTCCTTGGATGTGGTGCTGAGCAGCTTGCCATCAAATATCTGATTTCAAGCACCCACAGAAAAAATAGAATTAATTGAATTATAGGCCTGGGACCTTGAGAGCCATAGAAGCACAGAATTAGAGGCTTTAGGGATCAAGTAGTTTAACCTTCCTGATTGTAGCACTTCAATCTTCCTCATAACCTTCTTAACAAATGATTGGCCAACTTCTGGCCATCTCCAGTGACTGGGAATCCACTATCTGACATGGGTTGATGCTTAAAATATAAGATAAAAACAAACATACAAAATCGCATGTGTAATACCATCTTAACTATATTTTAGCAATGCATACAAATAAATTATTTTAAAATATTAATTGTTGCTTCTGGGTAGTGAGATCATGGAGATTAGTTTTTGCTTATTTATACTTTTTTTTTTGTCTTTAATGAATCTCTTACAATGGGCATGTATTAGTTTGAAACTATGGGGACCAGGGGAAAATTCTTCCTTACAGTGAAGCGAAAGTCTTTCTATGATTTCTACCTGTTGGTCCTCAACTTAAGCTCTGCAGGTAACTCAGAACAACTTCTATTGTTCTTCTATGTAATAGCCTTTCAAAATACTTGAAGATAGCTGGAATGTCTTCTTGCCTTTAAGCATGGTTGTTTATAGATAGGCAAGCAGAATTTTTTTTTTTAACTGAGACTGTAAATCTGAAACCATCAAGATATTTCTATTTCTGTGAGAATGCTGTTATGCAAATAGCAACTACTTTTTTCCTTTCCTCTTCCAAAACAAAACAAATTTGTCACCTCAAACTTGGTGTTTCTATTGAATTCAACATTTTATGAAGACTAGATTTGGCAGAATTAATTTGAGTATTCTCAAAGTGTACCTGAGGTCTTTGGTGAACTTGTGTTCTTGGTTTAAGGGAAGGTCAGGACAAGGAGAGAAACTCCAAGGAAGGCTGGAAGCATTTGGCAAGTTATGGGGGTTGTGAAGAGTCTTGGGGCCTCTACTGGAGAAGCGGTGATTTTAAGCTATAGAAGAGGAGAGAGCAATCACGTTCTCCTGCCTTTTTGTCCATTGCCATTGATCCTATTTCAAGTCACTGTAATAAAGGAATTTTGACCTTTCAAATGCTAAAATGATAACACTACTACGTAACTATGCAGCACAGAGGCGGAACCACTGAAGTTGAGTGCGTGAGTACCCAATACGCAATAGAAAATTGAAAAAAAGCTTTAAAAATATCTTGATGTGCTTGAATTCCTGATAACGCCTCAAACTTACTTGTCAAGATTAACTCGTTATATAATCTTTAATCCACTGTGTGTGGTGGAAGGGTTCTTCTGGAGAACGACACTTCTGTAGGTTTTAAAAGTACTTTCTGTCTCTCTTTCCAACTAAGCTTTGAAACTCCTAAATTAATGGCAGTTTTAGGGGTAAGTAAATGTCATCCATAATAATTATCGAGTAACCTGTTTAAGGAATTACATAAAAATTAAAAATACCAATCGAAAGTGCTTTATTAGAAAGTGAATGCAGGTTTATTTCCAGCAGAGGCAAATACAGCTACCAATTACCTGTTTTTTATTTAATTTTTTCAAAGAATCTGGAAGTTGGTGTCAATAAATAGTTACGTTGCTTGGGCTGAGCACTGAATTTTAACACTTTGTTGCATCTGAAACAAAGCTTATCCTTGTTCTGTTTCTTTGTTTCCAGATGGTCTCCCAGCTTGAAGCCCAAATATCCGAGCTTGTTGAACAGTTGGGAAATGAGTCTGGGTTTCACCAGAAGGCTCTACAGAGAGCCCAGAAAGCAGAAAACAAGTTGGAAGCTCTTCAGAGTCAGCTGACACACTTGGAGGGAGAGCTGGTGTCTGGAGATGTTTTGAGAGACAACTTGAATTTTGAGAAACAAAAAGTAATGACCTGAGGACATGTCCATGGGTGGAAGCATCTGTTGCAGTATTAAAGTTTACCTGAAAATATTCTGAATTTTACGGTACTTTGGTAGATTGGTTCAGTTTCGAGTCATATGTAAATTTCAAGGAACGGTGGATATTTTGGGGGATCTCTTCCTATTGTTTGAAGCTTCCTTGATTCAAATTTAAATTCAATTAAACCGGACAGGTATTTACTGAGCACGTTATATATGAGACTCTGAAGGTTTGGGGGCTAAAGTATGAATAACACACAGTTCTTGATCTTAAAAGGCTCATAATTCAATAAAGAAGACAGACGTTCAAATAATTTGCTGTACTATAAGACAATGTGTTATAAGAGATGTATTGATTAATAAAGTGCTATAAAAGCCTAGTGAAAGGAATTAAAACTTCTGGATAAGGGGAGATTTAAAAGGAAGGAGATCATTAAGTTCATCTTTGAAAGATAAGTAAGATTTTAGTGGAGAGAAGGGGCAGACACTGTAGGGGAAACAGTTTGAGCAAAAGCTTGCAAGTGCACAGTATGTTTAGTGAATGCAGAGTGGTTATTCCCATATGGCTTGAACGTGGCATTCTTGGTGGAGAGAAGACTGGAATGGCTTGGATTATGAAGATTGAATATTCTTTTTTTTTTTAATTGATGTTTTAATAGTTTATAACATTGTGAAATTTTGGGTTGTACATTTTTGTTTGTCCATTACCATATATATCTCCCTTCACCCCTTGTGCCTACCCCTTACCCCCATTGCCCCTGGTAACCACAGTACAGTTTTCTCTGTCCATGTGTTGGTTTATATTCCACATATGAGTGAGATCATAAAGTGTTTATCTTTCTCTTTCTGGCTTATTTCACTTAACATAATACCCTCCAGGCCCATCCATGTTGTTGCAAATGGGACGATTTTGTCTTTTTTATGGCTGAGTAGTATTCCATTGTATATATATACCACATCTTCTTGATCCAATCATCAGTCGAGGGGCACTTAGGTTGCTTCCACTTCTTGGCTATAGTGAATAAAGCTGCAATGAACATAGGGGTGCATAAGCCTCTTTGGATTGTTGATTTCAGGTTCATTGGATAGATTCCCAATAGTGGGATAGCTGGATCATAGGATATTTCTATTTTTAATTCTTTGAGGAATCTCCATACCATTTTCCATAGAGGCTGCACCAGTTTGCATTCCTACCAGCTGTGTATGAGGGTTCCTGTTTCTCCACAGCCTCTCCAACATTTGTTGTTTTTTGTCTTGGTGATTATAGCCATTCTAACGGTCGTGAGTTGGTATCTTAGTGTTGTTTTGATTTGCATTTCCCTGATGATTAGTGATGTTGAACATCTTTTCATGTGCCTGTTGGCCATCTGTATATCTTCTTTGGAAAAATGTCTGTTCATTTCCTCTGTCCATTTTTTGATCGGGTTGTTTGTTTTTTTGTTGTTCAGTTGTGTGAGTTCTTTATATATTATGGAGATCAACCCCTTATCAGATATATGTTTTGCAAATATTTTCTCCCAGCTGGTGGGTTATCTGTTCATTTTGATTCTGGTTTCATTTGTCTTGTAGAAGCTCTTTAATCCGATAAAGTCCCACATGCTTATTTTTTCTTTAGTTTCCCTAGTCCGGGTAGGCATGTCATCCGAAAAGATTCCTTTATGACCAATGTCAAATAGTGTGTTGCCTATATTTTCTTCTATGAGTTTTCTGGTTTCAGGTTGAAGATTGAGTATTCTTTATTCTGTAGAATATGAAATGTAACAATTGATTTTGCACATCCCAATATTTTAGAAAGATAATGTGATGTCACTGTGGAGCTGAGATTGCAGTATGGAGAAAGTCAAGAATGATATTGGCGATAACCTGGAAGGAGATTAGAAGGGGTCCACACTTATGATCTGACTATGGGAAGATAATCCATGACCTCCGAGAGGCAGTTTTAGTAGAGTGGTGGAGAAGAGGAGCCAGTTTGCACTGGGCTGAGGGGCGACTAGTAAGAGAAGAATTAGAGACTTAGAAGTAGACTAGTACAAAGTCCAGTGACCAAAGAGAAAAGAGGCATGAAGCAGAAACACTGAAAAACAGGATCAAAGAAAGGTTTTATTGGACAGAAAGGGAAGATACATGTTTGTGGGTCACAGGAGTCCTTAGGAGAAGAGAGACAAATGGTTTCAACAGTATAGGTGCAGAATTTGGCTTGAAAAATGCTCTTAGGTTGAAAAATGTGTACTCTGGAACCTTGTTCATTTTCACTCTTTTGTACTTAAAAAAATTGAGGAAGCATCATGCCTGCATGGAGGGTTGAATATGCAAAGATGCATAAGAAGTGTCTGTGGGAAATCCTAGTCTAGTGGATGAGACAGGGAACTCAGGACACAATTAGTACAATTAGTGCTATAATAGAGATAGATATAACATTTGACAGAAACTTGGATAAAGGAGTAATTAATTACTTCTCTCCTATTTCTGTGTGTGGGGAAATGAGTCCTCTTCACACATGAGGTGACATTCGAGAGGGGCTTTAAAGAATGAGTAGGAATTTGTCAGGTAGGAGAGGTGGGGAAGAGATTCAGGGTAGAGGGAACAGCAGGGAGGATGAAGGAATGGAGCTGTGACAGGACTACTCAGGAGATGAATGAGGCACGGGGAGACTGGAACACGGTGCCTGGTGAGGCCAGAGGCATGAGGTGGCTCTGGAGGCAGGTAGGAAAAATTGAGATAGGGCAGGCTAATTACTCGGGGCTTTATTCTATAGGTAATGGGAAGCCGTAGAAGGTTTTCGAGTAGAAGAAAGGTTTCTCTGAAGGCAGACTGGCTCTGAGGGTCTAGAGACCAAAGGTCGGGAGAATCCAGTGGGGGGATTCTTAGAATAGTCCAGATCAGAAGATAATAAGGGTCTGAACCAAGTAGTGGTTTTGTGAATGAAGATAAGGGATAGAATTGAGAAATTTGGGAGAGTGAAGGGAATTTTGCTATCAGATAGCTGAAAAAGGTATGTTGGTTGAAATTTTGAGTTTGAAAGGAAATATCGCACCTGAGTGTAACATGTTAAATTGGAAGAACTACGACTGTCTGCTGAACATCATTCCACCCAGATGTTCCACGAACGCCTTGCACTAGACATATTCAAAATGGAAATGATTACCTCTCCTCAAATTTGCCCCCTCTTGCCTCAGTGATGACGAGATAATTTGCCTCCAGTTGTTCAAGCCAAAAGCGCAAGAATTGCCCTCCATGTTCCCTCTTTTAAAACAATTCCTAAGCACTGTAAATTCCATCTCCTTAATATCCCTCAAATACCATCCCCATCTCTGTATTTAGCAGCTGTGCTTTGGTTCAGAGCATTATGATAATTTGCATGGACTACTGAAACAACCTTCTAACTGATCGTCCCACTGCCACCAGGGAGGTCTTAATAAAATGCATGTCTAATCTTATTTTTCTCCATCTTAAAACTGGTCAGGGGCTCTCTATGGCCCTCAGGATCAGCTACAGATTCCTTCTTTCCATGGCTGAGTATTCCATGACCCGGCCAGTTCCCCCACCAGGCTCCCCCTCACCTGCAATCTCTCCAGCCAATGCTGGCAAACTCAGAAGCCTCCTGGGGCCAGCAGGGCCCCGGTCAGGTGTGTGGGGAGTGATGGCTGAGTCCAAAGACATCCATATTCAAATTTGTAAAAAATTGGCCAGTTGCCTGGCCAAAGAAAAGAGGGCCCCCTTGACATCACATATCGCACATTGCTATACTCGCTGAGAAAATGTTCTCCTTACCTTCTTCACCTCGTAATAACTGTACCTTGAAGACTCAGCTCCAAAATCACTTCCTCTGGAAGTCTTCCCTAAGAACCTTAGTTCTCCTTCATGCAACATGTGCCTGCTTCTGTCACCGCACTTATCACCCTTATTGTACTGATTTTTTTTTTTTGCTGAGGAAGATTCACCCTGAGCTAACATCTGGGCCAGTCTTCCTCTGTTTTGTATGTGGGTCATTGCCACAACATGGCTGATGAGTGGTGTAGGTCTGCATCTGGGATCTGAACCTGCTAACCCGGGCCGCTGAAGCGGAGAGTGCTGATCTTAATTAATTTTAATTGAGATTATGCCATAATAGCTCTCAGTTATGAAAGCAAATTTGTAAACTGATTCTGTCCATGGTGAATTTTTTATATATAACTGCCTATGAAAGGCGTGTCCTAATAAGGATCATAGGTATGTAAAATTGAAAAGCAAAGTTGTACAGAGTTTAAATTTAAATAGAGGTAATTGAGGTTTACACAAAATAGTATGGAATCTTTTCATGCTATCCAGGTGCCCATTCCAAAGAAAAAAAAAAAAAAAAAAAAAAGGAACGTGTTCATGCTAAACTGTGATTCAAATGAACAAAATATACAGTAATCCTTCCAGCAACCTAGACTTTCTGAGGCGTCACCAAGATCCTTGAAATAGGCACTTCCTCTGTGGGGTCTTGACTTGGTCCTGTCTTAATCCTTTTTGCCTGTTGTAGATCTTTGCATCTACTTAGCAGTAGACGGGCCACATGTAGAAATAGAAAAAGAGGTTTTTGTACCTTTATGTGGAAGGTACCGACTCTATTTTATTTAAAATACAAACAATAGCAATTATTTCACTTTTATTCACACAGGTTAGAAATGAAAAATTCCAAGGGGAGAGCAGATACAGCATTAAGAGGTGACAAACTGATGATGCAGAGACAAAGCAACTTATGTTCTTGTAGCACAATAAAATAAGGGATATTTGTAATGACTGTGAATTATAAAGAAGAGACTCAATTTTATATATGCTATTTAACAAAATTGGAAAATATACACTTACAAATAATTTCATCCTGATGACTAAAATATAGATAGTTCCGGGCTTCAGGCTGGCATGCTTCAGTCATCAGGAAATTATACTTATTTAAACATATAATTGCCTGAAAATGCCAAATGGGTGAGGAGTTATTGCAATGAGAGGAAAATTTCAAAGACAGAAGACAAATCATGAAATTATGACATAGAAATCTTGTTGATTGATTTACTTGTCCAGAAAGCACTTAGTGAGCATTATTCTATGTCTGGGCATGGCAGGTAAGCCACGGAAATCAAGTGGAGGAAGATTCTAGAACAGTTTTGTAACTTGAACCTGTTAAAATATGAACCTTGACTTCCTTGATATGATTCTGTTTTACAATGTTGTTCCTTTAACTTCGATACGTTAGGAACTCTTAAAGACATTTTCTAAAGCATTTTAACTTAAAAAACCAAAAACGTGGTCTATGTTTGTGTGGAGAGCTTTAATTTTGGAGTGATCTGTAGACGGCGAGAAGAGTAAGGTGGTAACTGGTTAAGTCATCATTTTTCACCTTTGAGGCCAGGGCCAACTTAGGTGGGAAAAATTGCCCCAGAAAGTATATGGATGAGCAGATCCCTGGGGCTGGATTGGCCTGGAAGGGG
Source organism: Ceratotherium simum simum (assembly GCF_057802395.1). NCBI lineage: Eukaryota > Metazoa > Chordata > Mammalia > Perissodactyla > Rhinocerotidae > Ceratotherium > Ceratotherium simum. The sequence goes on along the minus strand of NC_141937.1, from coordinate 15,727,254 downwards.
CATGGTGGCCACAGCAAGTAGCCAAAACAGAATGATGCAGAGGATATATACATGCTACACCGTCAGGAGCATGCCAAATTTGTCCTATGACAGAGTTAAGAAGAGTGTAGTATAATATTAGATTGAACATCAAGGTCACTGAACAGGAAAGTCAAGAGAATTTGGAAGGGGAACAGGGCATGGAACTGGCAGGGAGGTTCAGGAACTCATCACCGAGGTCAGGGGCTGGGCTGCGTCCTGGGTTCAATGAGAGCTTCCAGTAAGCTTGGGAGAAAGAGGATTCTGTGAGATCACCTGCTAACTTTACTCTTCTGTCCCTTTTTCATTTCTGTTCTTGCGTTTAGTATCTTAAATTTCTGGATCAGCTCTCAGAAAAAATGAAATTGGACCAGATGACTGCTGAACTTGGCTTTGATATGCGTCTGGATGTAGTTTTAGCTCGTATGGAGCAGCTGGTCCGCCTCGAGAGCAACGCAGTCATTGAAAACAAGACCATCGCCCACAATTTACAGAGAAAGGTAGGGGATATTAAAACGTGCCAGTGTTGAGAGAAGAAATTTCTGATAAATTTAAATATTGAAAAATAATTTACCCCCACCATATTTACCAATGTGGCTAGGAAACGTGTTATAAAAATACGTATTTAGAGTCTGAGTCTCTATTTCAGGTCTGAAGGGATGATAAGTGTATCACCTAAGGTTATGTTTGACTCTGGGGAATAAAGACCCAAAGTAACAGTGGCTTAAACAAGTTGAAATGTTTTGTTTTTTCTTTTCTCACATAAATTTCTGGAGGTAGGCAGCTTAAGGTGAGCATGGCAGCTCTGCTCTGTAAAGTTTTTAGAGAAAAAGGCTCATTTCAGTCATTAATCTCCCATCCCTAGGGTGGTCCTTATCCTCATGGTCCAAAATGGTGCCTAGAACCATTATATTTGCGTCCCAGGCGGAAGATTGGAGAAGAAAGGGATGAAGAAGAGGGATGCAAAAGAGCATGTGCAAGCTGTCTTATAAAGAAAGCTCCCGGAATTTATTATGTGAACTTGTGTTTCTATCCCACAGCCAAAACACGTTCTTTTTTTTTTTTCCGAGGAAGATCAGGCCTGTGCTAACATCTGCCAATCCTCCTTTTTTTACCGAGGAAGACCGGCCCTGGGCTAACATCTGTGCCCATCTTCTTCTATTTTATATGGGACGCCCCCACAGCATGGCTTGACAAGCAGCATGTTGGTGCGTGCCCGGGATCCGAACCTGCGAACCCTCGGGCCACCAAAGCTGAGTGCGTGCACTTAACTGCTGTGCCACTGGGCCGGCCCCCAAAACACGTTCTGATGGCTAAACCTAGCTGCAAGGGAGGCTTGAAACTGCAGTCTTTACTCTGGGTAGCCATTTGCCTAGCTGAAAAATTCACTGTTTCTGTTACTACGGGAGAAGAGGAAAACTGGGAACATCCAGCAGTCTCTGCCTTTATAAGCTCAATTGCATTAGAAAGTAGAGAGAGGAGAAGAGCTTACTTTTTGCTCGCTCAAAGGAAGAGTTAGAAACAGTTTAGACTAAATAAATGAATGAATGGATGAAAAGGATAAAAATATAATTATTAGTTATATAATTATTGGTATTGGGGAAAGAAAGAGGAAAACACAGATGTGTTCTTATAATAGTTCTTAGGAGAAAATTGTATGGTAGAATTATAGTGTGAAGGCTGTGTAATGATTCACATCTGGGTTCCCAATTTGGCTCCACCAAGCTGTGTGACCTTCGGCAAAGTGCATACTTCTCTGTCTCCGGTTTCTCGTATATAAGATGGGGATGATATCTACCTTGCGGGGTTGTTATTTTTCAGTAAATAACACTTTTGAACTCTTAGAACATCATAGAAGATGTTCTATTCACATTTGACCTCTTCTTCATTTACTTTGGGAATATTTTATAAAAGAAAGCAGACAACCCCTGTTACCATCAGAGTCATTAAATTGAGCTGTAATTCTTTCTGAAGGTCTCCTCAGATAATTGATTTTTTCCTCCATATTGAACACCATTCCTTCTTAGCTATTGTGTAATTATTAAAATTACCAATGTACAGAACTTACCAGTATAAATTTGCAGTAGAGTGGAATTTGACATGAAGAAGCTCGAGGAAGGGAGTTTAGTTAGAGACATATTAAAAGGGCCTTGTTAAAAATGGATCTGGGTATGGACATTGCTGTCACCATTAAGCAAGATACTTAAGCCCTAATTTCACTAAGTCCTTCACACCTCCGAACACTTTACAAATGCAGAGTACATAATTAGGGAAAATGTGACGGTCTTCAGTGCTAACATTCTATAATTCTATGTGATTCCGATTCCCAAGGTTTGTAACAGATGAAAGAGGTTTCTGTACTTAATATTCCACTCAATAATTGTCACATGTGAAACCCAGGAAGATTTTTTTCCCTCCTCGAGTCTATAATCTTTTGCTAAAAACCACAATAATTTCCTTCATCAGGTTTGATTGTCAATGGTAAGTGCTGTTTGAAGACCTTGTTTTCTGCTTGGTTTGTGGATGGTATAGGCCAGGTGTATAATAAAGACGCCAGTGATCTAGAACCTTCTTGAAGTCTCTTCTATTTCTAAGATTTTACACATACAAACAAAGCTTTCTTAAAAATCTCCTTGGTATAGCTTACTTTAAAAATGTGTCAACTCTGATGCTTGGTGCCACTCAGTCTGGTTCTAAGGGATTGAAATTAGCCAGTCTAGATTTTTGATGCTAATTTTCACTCTATCTTTTTTCAGAAAAGACCAGTGCAAGCATAGTTGCCATGAGGTGTTGGAGAGGATTTTGTCTCTCTGTCTTATTATGTTCTGCTCTTGATAAGCCCATTTCAGTAGTTTTAAAAGTAATTTTACATTTTTATTATAATGCAGGAATTATTGGAGAGAATCAGATGTTGAAAGCCTACTTCTCTGTGCATTTTCTGTGGCTCTTTTGTTGCACGCTTTGCAGCTACAAAATTAATTCTTGGAAACACAGGAATAAAAAATGCAATCAGGAAAAGGAATCCAATAACCTTTTTTGATGGTTTCCAAATTAGTCTTATTTTAGTCTAGATAAAGATCAACATTATCTGAGAAACTCATTTATATTTACTGAGTGTTCAATTATTATTTTTTAAAAAAATCCCTGTTTGTATCAAACCAGCTAAAGACTCAGAAAGAAAGACTGGAGAGCAAAGAATTGCACATGAGCCTCCTCCGGCAGAAAATAGCCCAGCTGGAGGAAGAGAGGCAGGTGCGGACGGCCCTGGCCGTGGAGAGGGACGAGGCCAATCTTACCGTAAGGAAGCTACAGAAGAAGGTGCAGAGGCTGCAGATGGATCTGAGCCTGTGTCGAGAATCAAACACTGAGCTCAAAGCCAAACTGGCTGACACCAGTGAGCTCAAGGCAAGTCCTCAGCTTTATTTCCTTGCTGGTTTTTGCTAGTTACCGTAAAAGTTTATGCAAAAGAGTGACAGCCTTATAATGCACACACCAGAACAAAAAAAAAATGAGCACTTCCTTCGACTTTCTAGAGTTGTGGGAGAAATGCAAGAATGACACACATCGGCATATTAGATCAATTTAGTGTCCTTTCCATATTTGAAATGCAGTCATGGTCGCCGTGTGAAAAGTCAGTCAAAAAAGGGTGATAAGTACAGAAAATAAAAACATTTCTTCAAACTGTGGGTCACTATGATATTAAGGATCATGTAGAGATTTCACATAGCAATTTGCTTGGGAAGAAATGAGAAAATGAACACAAGTGTTTACTAAGAAGAGTCAGGCAGGTAATTCTGTTTATGTGCTCTGTGGGGTGCACTATACCAAGTGGTGAAGTGGACAGCAGATTGGGGCAATGTGCTTCCTGGATTTGTACAATGGAATACTACTCAGCCATGAAAAAGACAAAATTGTGCCATTTGTGACAACATGGATGGATCTTGAGGGTATTATGCTAAGTGAAATAAGTCGAGCAGAGGAAGACAAATACTGCATGATTTCACTCATGTGTGGAAGATAAACAAACAAACACGTAGATAAGGGGAACAGATTAGTGGTTACCAGAGGGGAAGGGGTGGGGGAGAGCCAGAGGGGTAAATGGGCACATATGTATGGTGAGGGATAAAAACTAGACTGTTGGTGGTGAGTATGATGCAGTCTATACAGAAACTGAAATATAATAATGTACACCTGAGATTTACACAATGTTATAAGCCAATATGACCTCAGTAAAAAAGAAAGAACTTAAAAGAATTTAATCAAAATATTTAAATGTCATGTATGTGTGTCACTGGCAATAATATGTAACTTCATACGCAGGTATCATCCCCGGCAGATATGCATACCATGAATACAGATGATGGTAATGTCCTGGCTCTCTGCAGAGGACGTATCTGAAACAGATCTTTGGACTGTTTCTGGATCTGGAAACAGACCAGAAGGGAAAAAGAATCTGGAAGTTAAGCCAGCCCTTGAATACGTGTAGCGGGGACAATATTTTAGGAAATATTTCCCACTGTATTTTCCCTTCTGAGTCATTGGCTCTTTTCCCCCTGAAGTCTTTCTGCCATCAGGACCAGGCCACTAAATTGAGGCTTATTTCCCTAGAGGAGGGGAGAACAGACATGGCCCAGGGGAGGGGACATATTTGAACACAAAGAAGGGGGAAGCAAGGGAAAGCATCTGATGGGGTGCCATGGGTGGGGAGAAAATACCAAGGCAAGTATCCTTGACATCCCCCTCACACCTTGAGACTGACTGTTGGTGGGTGTGTGTGGTGGGGTGGGGGTAGAATCTCTGAAGTCAGCATGCAGCTGCCCCACCTTGGCTGGAAGGAGCTGCGGGAGGTGCTGAGGCAGGGAGCTAGATTGCACCCCAATTCCCTGCAGCCTGAAGTTCCATTTGCACTTGTGGGGGATGTGGAAGATAGCTAAAGATGCATGCCGGAGAGCTCATTGTGGGAGCAGGTAGAGTGGTCTCCTCAAGTGAGGGAGAAAGGGACTCGGCATCAGAGGCTCTGGGGTGCATCACCTAAGCTATGATCCAATGGCAGTTAAGCCAAGCCTTGAATTACCAATGACCAGGTCTTGACCTTGATCAGTGAACCCTCACAATTTCCCCAGTCAGATATCAGATGCAGGAAAGATTCAGGGGCAGCATGAGGATCAGAGTCACCTCTCCTAACACCCCAAGGATTTTCCTCCACCCAGACACCATCTCAGGAAGGAGGGGAGAGAAGAATCCCTAAAAGATTGAGCAGTGCAGGAATGAAAACACATTTTAAGCCAGAGGAAATACAATTAGTTACAAAATACCATCTGCTCTAATAGTTTGAGAAGATGGTGGTGGGAGTTGGTTTCTTATTTCCAAAAGACAACACAGCTTATCTTAAAGTTAACATGCTGGACCTTGCATTGGCTGTTCCTGACTCATAGGATGTATGGCCTGTTCATCTCCATGCTGGAGGCATGCATCCCCTGCTTTCCTTGCTTATGGGACCATAGGAGCACTGTTTTGTTAGAGAGATAAAGGACCCCTAAATACTTCCAAATAAGCCAGGAAGAAAAAGTTAAAGAAATGGAAACCAGTGTTAAGATAGCTAATAGTAGGGGAACGTCATGGAGCAAATAAAAAGGAACTTCGCCATCATAGCCAAGGTGTACTACAGACCTTTGAAAATGAAACATAGGTTTGTTTTCTATTTCATCAAATTTTTCTCTTCTCTTTATCATTTGTTTTTTTTCTACTTTATTTTTCTATTTCTTTTCTATCTTCCTGAGATGTCTATCAGTTCATGAATTTTTAGTCTTCCTTCTTTTCTAACCCATGTGTTTATGGCTATGAATTTTCCTCTAAGTATTGTTTTAGCTACATCCCAAAAGTTTTCATATGTAGTGGATTGTCATTTAATTTAAAATATTTTCTAATTTTCTTTGTGATTTTTTTTCTTTGATACACAGATTATTTAGAAGTACATTTCTAAATTTCCAAGTATTTGGAGATTTTGTAATTACCTTTGTTGAAGTAATTTGAGGTTTAAGATAATGTTCTCTTCCTCTAGAGAGGATTTTTATTTTTTATTTTCTTCTTCCAGATTCCAGAGGGCATTTTAGTCTCATAGCTCAGGACCATCTTAATCCAAATTTAAGCCTTGAGATATTTTGAGACTCTGTTGACATGAAGTGAAGTAACACACCAGAAGAGGGAGAGTTTTTTCCCCCCATTTTCCTTACTCTTAAGATATAGCCTTTCCCAACCCAAAATAGAAGTGACTTATCAAGGGTTCCACAAGAGGCAGGAACCAGGCTCCGACTCTTGTACTCCATCTCTGACAGGCTGACAAAATGCACCTGAGCCCCTCAGCCACCTCTTCCAGATTAGCAAGTGCTCCCACAGAACAAAGGACCCCAAAGACTTTGTACTCTTTTGAATTCCTAACCTCTCCCAGATGTTGGTGCAGTAGTTTTTGGTATCTTCTCAGCTCTTTGAATTTTTAATAAGATTCTTTTTTCTTGTTTTCCTCTTAAGTTGTATTCAGTGGGAGAGTTAGTCTGAACTACCTGGTATCCCATTTTCAAGGCAGAAGAAGACACTGTAAGCATTGATTTGATTCAGAATTAGAAAAATACCCAGATTGATATGTGGAAAACTCTACTCCATAGATAACAAAAAAGTGACAGAGGAAGAAGATGGTGTTCATTTAAGTCTTAGGGGAGTGCTACTGGAAAGTTGGCTACCTTAGTTTTCCATGGCAGCAATCTCTAAATTTTTGTGAGTGTGCATTCCTCTTGGCAGACCACAGATCTATGGAACAAGTATTTCTCCAGTCCACTAGGTACATATCTGAAGCAAACATTTAATCTTTGATAAAGCCCCTCTTAAACCACTTAAAATTCCTCTGTTTGGGCTCAGTGGGTTTGATAAGGAAGGGAGGTCATCTTCCTGTGTTTCCAATGTGGCATTCCAACTATCAATTGACTGCAGGGACACCTCGGATTACTCCAGAAGCACTGCCTGAAGAACCCACCTACTATTATTGCTACACTAGTGCCCCTGGGCCTAGGAAGACTCTCTTCCACTCGTTGACTTCCTCTTGTTGGAGGAAAGATGAGAATGGCTCTCATAGTTGATGGGTACCAGTGCATAGAATAGGAATGATAAGTAAAGTGAGCTTGGATTTCAAAACAGGGAAGTAAATTCAGTCACAAAGAAAAGGACACATTCCATTGTAAAACTGTGTCAGTGGAATAGTCCAACTTCTTCAAAGAAATCTCTGATAGAGAGGCAGAGTAAATGGCACTGTGGATTTTTGTACACTGAGCTGTGCAGAACTCCACAAAGCCAGAGGGGAAGAGAATGATCTCGAGCAGTCTGGGTGATTCCTAAAGATAACTGAGTGGGAGTTATACTGAGTAAGCCTAATGCATATTGGCTTCCCAGAAGAAGGACCGGAATGAGATTTCCTAATAAGACTACCAGTGTGTTTCAGAAACAAGCCATGGTATTGATGGAAGATGCAACGTGAGTTCCTGGCTACCTATCCCCAATTCCCTCCACCCTATGGCTGGGGTGGAGGGAATTTAGTCCCGACCAACAAATTTACCCTTTCTCATATGATGGAATTATTCCTGTCATCAAAAGAAATTAAGAAGCTTAATTTAGAACGTCAGGATTTATTCAACCTTGCTGTTTATTTTACTGCTAACTCAGTTGTCTAATCTTCATTACTTCCATGACTGAGCCCCATTCTCCTTATTTGGGTTCCTACTTTGTTCTTTCTACTTCATTCATACCTTCATAATCTCAGAGACTTTTGGTTCCCTTGATAGTAGAGGTCTGCCTTATTTTTGTTAATTTTTCTCCAAGGAATTGAAATTCTGCCTCTGAATGAAGCTGGCTGGGCCCTATGATGGGCTGTCAGTACTCTGTGACATTGACTTGCAGTTTCCAGCCAGCTCTCTGCATGTTTCCAGATATTATAAAGCTAAAATATAATAATATAGTGAACAAATATACTATAAGGCATAATATAAATATTAGTTGCCATTATAACTAATTTGATCACTACTAAGAGTGGAAGGTGTAATGTGGGGCTGGTGGAGCCTTCAGAATTACCACAACTCGGGAGCCTAAATAAGATTGGCTGGCAGAAATGGAGCATGGCAGACCAAAGTCTAACAGCAGAGGTGGTCACGATGGAGCAAGGAGTGCCCAATCTGTGACGCCCAGGAATATTGTCCAGCATCCGCTGGATGAGAGTGAATAAGAACAGTTTTAGAAGTGGGGTGGCTCCTGGTGAGTGGCCGTGTGGGTGCCAGTTGTGGGTTTGGGTCTTAGGCAAGGCATCTTCTAGGCTAAGCGTATTACGAGTAGCGGTAGGATGTCTGGGCCAAGACAACTCTGAATGGTTGTCAACGAGTAATGGTGTGAAGGTGCGAGTAGCCCCCACTTTCTGCAGCTGATAGCAGAAATAGAAATACAGTTAGTGGAAATGGAGTCCTGTGTCTACAGTATATGTTCCCGTTTGGTCTCAACACCTTCTGCGTTGGGTTTCATCATTTTTTGCTTGGATTATTATAATTATTTACAAGTGGTCTTTCCACTTAACCTTTTCACAAGCAAGCCTGATTCTTATAATTAAGTTTTGCTCTCTGGGTGATGTGATTTTGCAACATGTGGTTCTAGCAATAGTGTCTGGTTTAAGAATTTCCAATTCTAGCATCAGCGGTGTCAAGCAACATTTTCAAGTGTGGAGCACGTCCCTCTGGTGGCATACAAAATGTTTCTAGGTGGTACAAGACAGGGCATTATATAATGTTCAATCCTAAAGTGAAAGATGGATTCCCTTTTTCTTTCAATTCTTTCACTAGCAAGAAGAAGAATCTCAATTAGAGGTTATTATGTCTTTATACCTCTAGAACACTTGCTAGTTTACTTTTTTTTTTTTGTGAGAAAGATCAGCCCTGAGCTAACATCCATGCTAATCCTCTTCTTTTTGCTGAGGAAGAGCGGCTCTGAGCTAACATCTATTGCCAATCCTCCTCCTTTTTCTCCCCAAATCCCCACTAGATAGTTGTATGTCATAGTTGCACATCCTTCTAGTTGCTGTATGTGGGACGCGGCCTCAGCATGGCTGGAGAAGCAGTGCGTCGGTGCACGCCCGGGATCCGAACCCGGGCCGCCAGTAGCAGAGCGTGCACACTTAACCGCTAAGCCATGGGGCCGGCCCCGCTAGTCTACTTTTTAAGCAAAGAATAAACCTTAAGCTCAGGGCTGAGTACAAGCAGTAGTACCTAGTAATACTGTTTTGTTTTCATTTTACAGTGTGTGTTTTATTGTTATCTCCCATTTGTGGCAAATTCTATTGAAATCATATAAAATTCCCTTTAAAATAAATAAATTCATTTATGTTAAAAAGATGGTTAAAAAATGATTAATAGAGATGACATGTGGATGTGACAAAAATTGTGGAGGTGGAATGAGAATAGCTGAAATACAGACAAATAGATTGGAGAAGCGAGTGATAATTAAATGCAATGATCAGGTGAATAAAAGCTCTGATTGGCAGCTGCTAACACCATGGAAATCTCTGGGAGTGAGGGAGTGGGGGGAGCAGAAGCTGGAGAGTGGACAGGAGCCAGATCACCCAGGGCCTCGTGTGTCATGTTAAGATGGTTGGATTTGTCTTCTTGGTCTTGGGGAGCCATTGGAGAAGTTCAAGCAGGAGAGTGAAATTATTGGGAAAGAAACTAAAAAGAAACAGAGAGCGATATGGGGAGAGCAGCGGGTCTCCGGAATGAGGCTTGATCAACAGCATCAAGTGCAGCAGTAGCATCAAGACTGAAGGACTGTTCACTGCACTTGGCTTTGGGACATCTGCGGCTCAAGCGTGTGTAGTAGTAGGTCATGGTGGTAGTGGGCGAGGGTCTGAGAATAAGCCAAATTTCGGTAGGCTGAAGGCTGAAAGAGGAGTGGAAACAAAGACGGTGAAATACTTGGATGAAAAGGGGAAGAGAGTTGGGAAAGTAAATAAAGCTGGCTTGTGTGCTTACTTTGTTATTTTGCATAAAGAGATCCACGCACTTTTCCAGATAAGATATAGGGAAGGTATAGGAGAGACTGGATTTGACTGACTCAGGATTTGCTCAGGCCCCTCAACATTTAAATAGAATGCTAAGTCTGCCTTCCAGTGGAGACTAGAGATCTCTCTAATTTACACAGTAAATGCCAACTTCATGAATTTATTGGAGATTTCAACTACAAAATAGCATTTTCTTTTTTCCTTTGAGACATATGATATTGGTGTCCAAGACAGATGAATGATAGCAACTATCCATCTTTGTACATTGCCTATGCTTGTCCCTGTACTAACTTACCATTTATAAAGCAACATTACTGGACATTAGCAAAAATGGCCTTCCTGTATTTGTTTTCTAGAGCTGCCATAGCCAGTTACCACAAACTGGATGGCTTAATCCAACAGAAACTTTTTCTCTCATAATTCTGGAGGCCAGAAGTCTTAATTCCTTCTGGAGGATCTGAGGGAGAACATTCCATGCCTTTCTCCTAGCTTCTGGTTGCTGCTGGCCATCCTTGGCTTGCAGCTGCATAATTCCAGTCTCTGCCTCCATCTTGATGTGTGACCTTCTCTTCTACGTGCCTCTCCTTTTTGGTCACCCGTGAGAATACCCATCATTGGATTTAGGGCCCACCCTCATCCAGGATAATCTCATCATGAGATCCTTACCTTAATTATACCTGCAAAGGCCCTACTCTAAATAAGTCACATTCTGAGGTTCTGGGTGGACAAATCTTTTGAGATGGGGACACTATTCAACGCACTACACTTACTAAATAAAGAATTAATTTCACCATTTATAGAAGGTCAACACAAAATAATAATTTGGACTACATTTCTATGTCTTTTTTAAAAAAAAGTTGAGATATAATTCACATGCCATAAATTCACCTTTTTAAGTGTACATTTCAGTGGTTTTTAGTATATTGACAAAGTTGTGCAGCCGTCACCACTCCCTAATTCTAGAACATTTGCATCATCCCCTCCCACCCCCCTAAAAAAATCCCATACTTATCAGCAGTCACTCCCCATTTCCCCCGTCCCCAACCTCTGGCAGCCATTAATCTACTTTCTATATCTATGGATTTGCCTATTCTGGACATTTTGTATAAATGGAATCATACAATATGCCTTTTGCCTCTGGCTTCTTTCACTTTGTATAATGTTTTCAAGTTTCATCCATGTTGTAGCATGTATCAGTACTTTATTCTCTCTCTCTCTCTCTACATATGTATATATATCTACATGTATATATCTACATATATACATCTATATGAGAGAGAGAGAGACATCTATTATATAGAGACTATATGAGGCATCTATTTTAAGGAATTGGCTCACATGATTATAGAGGTGGGCAAGTCCAAAATCTGCATGATGGGCTGGCAGGCTGGACACTCAGGAAGAGCCCATGTTGCAGTTCAAGTCCAAAGGCTGTCTGCTGGCAGAATTTCCTCTTGCTTGGGGGAAGTCAGTGTATTGTTCTGTTCAGGCCTTCAACTGATTGGATGAAGCCTACCCACATTATGGGAGGGAAATTGGCTTTACTGAAAGTCCACGAATTTAAATGTTAATCTCACCTCCAAAACGTCATCACAGAAATATCCCCATAATGTTTGACCAAATATATGGGCACTATGGCTCAGCCAAGTTGGCACGTAAAATTTACCATCACAATTCCTTTTAATGGCTGAATAATATCCCATTGTATGGATATACCCCATTTTGTTTACCCATTGAGCATTTGATGGACATTTGGATTATTTCCACTTTTTGGCTATTATGAATAAGGCAGTTACCAACATTGGTGTGCAAGTTTTTGTATACATTTCTGCCTGTTGCAAAACTGTTGTCGAAGACCTTGACTCCTAGGTTTATCCAAATCTCCCTCATTAAGACCCATGCCGTAAATTTTCCCCTGAATTCTAGATCAGGAAAAAGTAGACCTTTCCAGATGAATTATTAAATTTTAACTTGGCAGACAAAACATAAGTATTACAAAAATCCCTTTTGGAAAGGAAAATATTCTTTCATAGATTCCCCTCCCTATGTAGAGTCAAAATAATTTCGTTATAATATTGCTTACATATGTACAAACTTAACACTGTATAGAAATTTCTTAATCTCATTACATTTTTACTATTATAAAATCCAAACCAATTTAGAAATAAAAATGATGTGTAAAAATAGAATTTAGAAAATTAGCGCTATTAATTCAATATGTTAGATTATGTTATTCTACTAAAATCACCATTAATAAGAATATGTGATACCAATTGCTCATGGTACAGGCTCTTTGGGGTTTGGCATGCCTGTAGTTTATGTTGTCTAAGGGAGGAGCAATTATTCTACCCTGTGCTTTATTTTATCACTGTATATACTTCGTTTGTACATACACCATGACATAGTTTGGCCTTTACTTGGCGTGAACACATTATTCATGTATTAACTCTACCTTTGCTCTTTCCTCATTAACCTAGGATAATTAAAATAGTACTACTAATTGGCACAAACATAGCCTTATGCACAAATGCAAATGCAGGCACTGAAATCATGTGGCAGAACTCCAGAGGATCCAGAACATGCTTTGCGTAACTCATATAACACCATTTGCTTCATAGCCATCATCAGTTATGAATATTTTCAGCTGAATATGTTGAAACATCCCATAATAACAGTGGCTTAGACAGGAGAGATGTTTATTCCTTTCTCACTAAAAAGAAGCATGGAAGTAGACATTCCATGCTCAGCAGGGTATCTCCATGGGCATCAGCAATCCTGGCTTGTTCTAGCTTTCTGCCTCCCCATCCTAGCAATAGCTTTCACCTTCGATGCTACCTCCTAATGCAAGCTAGCTGCTGGGGCTCTGGCCTTATTCTGGTCAACAGGCAGGGGAAAAGGAGGAAGAACACCTTGTATACCATTTTTGGGAACATTATAACACTTCTTATGTCTCCATTGGCCAGAACTTAGTCCCTGGACCTCACTTAGAGGAAATCAGCTTGAGAAATGAGTCTTTATTCTGGGCAGTAAGAAAGAAAGAAAGACTGGATATTTGGTGGAGAGCTATCAGCTTTTAGCCTGTACCAAGTGGCCCATTATTAGTAGGGAGCTGTGGCCAACACTCAGTAGTCAGACAGCCAAAAACTAGAGGAGAGCCATTATTGTCTTCATTGTAGTCTCTCAAGGAAACACCAAGGGGATAACATTCTTCAGCCACCAGTACGGATCTCTTCTGGTTTCTAACTCTCTTGATAATCGTCCACACCAGACAGCAGCTCCCCATTGTCCTTCCCCATTCCAGAACTTTCTCCAGACCAGCCAGTGCAGCCTTTCTTTATATATTTTTTCCTAACCTACCATCTTGGACTCAGCTCTGATTATGCAGATTCATTTATCTTGAATTGCTCTGAGCTCTCCCCACTTTGAATGTGTGCACCAAGCAGAACCTGCAAGAAAGAACACCCTGGGGTGTGGAGAGGTAGGGGAGCAGAGGTGTGCTCAGACTGCAAAGTTGAACATCTTCCTTTGATTTCTGCTACGGTTTCCTCCTAGTTAAATCTTTGTGGTTCTCTTCAGGAGGGGCCCAGCATCTTTTTGGGCGACTGGGAGACTCTCCTACTTTGCTGTCCCACTCCCTTTAGAGAGCCTGTGTGCAGTGCCTGGCTCCTGCAGGACAGCATTTCCAATGTAGCCTCTTGAAAGTCTTCTAGCTGGAGAATTTAGATCCCCTGGAAGATCAAATTTTAAGTTTTAGGTTTAATCAAATTTTAAGTTTAATCACCTTCTCTTTCAATGCCTTTGGCCCTTAAAACATGAGAGAGAATTGTTCCCCGGGTTTTGAAATTCTTCCCTTCAAGGAGGCAGACACTAGATATGATGTTGACCGGAAGTGAAGCACAGTCGGAAACTTATCCACCCTTGCTGGGCTGTGGGTGGCACCTCAGTCTTGTTTATTACCGGCTCTGTCCCACTGGAAGAACATTAAGGACACAGTCTCTCACTGAACTCTGGGCTGGATCTGAGAAGCTCCCTTAGGAGGATTAAGAAACCAACTTAGCCCTGCCCCACTCCTAGGAATTTTGTTTGTTGGGTTTGACTTAGGAGGCTGAGGCCACCATCCCCACTGCTGGCTCCCACTTCTGACCTGGTGGCTTGGCTCGGAGTTCTGTGACTTGCTCTTTCTCCCTGACAACAAGAATTCAGGCAGCCCTCAGGGTTGTGATAAAGTCTCATATTTTTTGGAAATTCTTGGCTATAAATTCTTCTCATTAGGACTTGATTTATGTGCTTCTAGCTCTCCAAGCTGTGTTCCGTCGCCTTTGGTAGATGGCCCACTGTACATGTTTTTCCAATCTGAGCAGAAAGGCTGGATGTATTTCCTCTTCTGTTAACTCAAGGTTTTGAATTCAACGTTCCAATCCCAGCAACTTCCCACTTCGCCACAGGTTTTCTCTGCAGTAGTGGGATAGCTGGCACGTGAAGGGAATCTCTTTGTATTAAAGGGAGATAACTTTATTTCAAAAATGATATTGATTTCAACCATCTGATGTCCCCAATTTGTAAAATATTTGATAATCCACATATTTAGAGCAGTTGTTTATGTAATTTATAAATAAGTACACATATATGTTCAAAATTTTTTACTGATTTGATGCATCATGCTTGGGAAAATTCCCTTTACCAACTTTTTATTTTGAAAAATTTCAAATCTATAGAACAGTTGCAAGAATAGTATACAGACACTCTTTTAAGATTTTATTTATTTATTTTTCCCCCCAAAGCCCCAGTAGATAGTTGTATGTCATAGCTGCACATCCTTCTAGTTGCTGTATGTGGGACGCGGCCTCAGCATGGCCGGAGAAGCGGTGCGTCAGTGCGCACCCGGGATCTGAACCCAGGCCGCCAGCAGCGGAGCACGCGCACTTAACCGCTAAGCCACGGGGCCGGCCCTAGACACTCTTTTACTCTTCCTGTAGATTGTTGACATTTTACTGATTGTTATATTTTGCCTAATAAGAGAGAAAGAGCCCATTTGAGAGTAAGTTGTGGATATCACGAGACCCTTCACCCCTAAATACTTACCAGGTATCTCTTGAGAACAGGAGGATTCTTCTGTGTGACTACAGTACAATCATCACACTCAGGAATCAACATTGAGACGATACTCCAACATACTGGTATCTAATAGACAGTTCATATTCAAATAGGGGTTTTGATAACTTGGAATGATGTCCATGGTCAGCCCCTGTAGACCTACACTTCATGGGTGTCTTTTCTTTGTCTCAAGTGCTGCTCTACTGGTACCATTTCATTGACAGAATCCCTTCCCCAGCTGTTGTGGGTATTTTATTTCCTGCATATTTCTCAAGCTGCAGCGGTTGTCTTACGTCTTCTTGATGGCAAGTCTCGCAGCAGCTGTGAGTTTCCCAAGGGATTTCCTGTCTCTTGCATGGAACCAGTTCAGAAGTTGTGAACTTGTCCAAGCATGTCTGCCGTCGACCTCCTCTCTGCCTGGAAAGAAATTTAATTTCTTAAGAAGTTGTATGTGTTGTATGTAAAATCAAATTTCCAGTTTAGGTATTTGACTCAAGTATTTGACTCAGACTTCCTCAATTTAGTGAAGGCACATAAGATGGTATAAATCTGATTTTCCATCTGGACATCCGTATCCCAAGCACTTACTTTTCCTCCATCTCATGTCATAATTCCAATCTTAGAATAGCTTCTACCATTCCTCAGACTTTCCAGCGGTATTGGAAGAACCTTCAGAGTTTAGATCAGGTCAACTCATGCTCCTTGCGCCATAATTCTGATTCTCGGTCACAGTGAAGATGCTCTCTAATCCTAAGACTCGGTAAGATTTTAATCTCTAACATTAGCTTCCAAATGTAATCTAGGTAAGTCACAACAATCTCAAAATCCTTCATCAATAAATAATCGGCAGTCCAGAAACTAAACGATGATTGTTAGCTTTATTATCGTTACTCAAAATAAAAGAAAAAAAAAAGAAAAGAGAAATACAAAGGAGGATTTCATTCATCAGGAGTGGCAATATTTTTAAGCATCTTTCTCCACTTCTCTTTCTCTTTTATTTCCTCGCTGCATGACACTTATATCACCTCATTCTAAGTTTCTTCAGAAAGCAGTTCCTGCAGCCTAGTTAACATAGGCTCTTTCTTCTCATTTGTCTCTCGGCTCTTTATCATGGAGATCAATTTAGTCTCTCAGGCTTTCTTCCACTCTGACACTCTCTCCCTTACCCAGATTCTGCCCTGGGAACAACAGGATGGGAGTAGACGCAGCAAGAAAACATCCTTCCTCCTTAGGAAAGAAAGGATGGGACGAGAGAGAAGACAGCAAACAAATTCTACTCAAACTCATTCTTTGCTATCGTTTATTGCTTTCATTCATAACTTTTAAATGATTTTCAACAAAGTGAAACACAAAATAATGCTTTTTCTTTGAGAATATGCCTGTCGGCCTTGTGGGAACTGTTGGGAATCTCAGAACTAAATTCAGAGCTCTCCTGGTTTTTGTTCTTTGTCTGTTCCTTCCATTTGTACTTCTTTGTTTATGTCAAAGTTATTTATTTTGATGCATTTTAAAGGCTTCCTTGTAAATGCACTTTCCAATAACAGCTTTATCAAGATATAATTTACATACTCTAAAACTCACCCTTTCAAAGCGTATAATTCAGTGGTTTTTGGTACATTGGCAGAGTTGTGTAAAAATCACCACTATCTAATTTCAGAACATTTTAATCATCTGAAAAAGAAACCCCATACCTGTTAGCAGTTACTCGCATTCCCCACTCTCACCAGCCCCTGGACTTTTCTGGAGCTCTCATATAAATGGAATCATACAATGAGTGATTTTTTGAGACTGACTTCTTTCCCTTATCATAATGTTCTCAAGGTTCATTCATGTTGTCTCATGTATTGGTACTTTGCTCCTTTTTGCCAAATAATGTTCTATTGTATGGATATACCACATTTTATTTATCTACTCATCAGAGAATGGATATTTGAATTGTTTTCACTTTTTGCTAATTACAAATAGTGCTGCTATTAACATCTGTGTGCAGGTTTTATGTGGACTTAAGTTTTCAATTCTCTTGGATATATACACCTAGGAGTGGAATTGCTGGGTCATATGTTAACTCTATGTTAAACATTTTGAAAACTGGCAAACTGTTTTTCACAGCAGCTGCACCATTTTACGCTCTCAGCAGCAGAACATGAGAGTTCCAATTGCTCCACATCCTCACCAACACTTGTTGTCATCTGTCTTTTTGCTTATAGCCGTCCTGTGGTTCTTAAGTGGTAGCTCATTCATATTTATTTTTAATGGTCAGTTTAACAAATTTTGTGTCTAATTATGCAAAACTATCTCAAGTTCTTTTTTTTAAATTGTGGTAAAATATACATAACATAAAATTTACCATTTTAACCATTTTTAAGTATACAATTCGGTGGCATTAAGCACATTTGCAATGTTGTGCAACCATCACCACTATCCATTTCCAGAACTTTTCATCATCCTAAACTGAAACTTTGTGCCCATTAAATAATAACTTCCTATTCCCCCAGCTCCTGGCAACTTCTATTCTACATTGTATCTCTATGAATTAACCTAGTCCAGGTATTTTATATAAGTGGATTACATAATATTTGTCCTTTTGTGTCTGGTTTATTTCACTTATGATGTCTTCAGGGTTCATCCGTGTTGTAATTTATATCTGAATTTCATTCCTCGTTACTCAAATTCCTTTTGTAAGCAGATCTGGTATAATTTTAAATACTAAACTAATAAAGAAAATGTGCCTGATAATCCACGCTGCTCTGTTTTGGCTTTAAGATGCTGGGACAGCTTCTTAGAAAGAGGTACTACCCTTCCCCTCTTGTTTGCAGTGGAATGCTGTGGCCACCTCTCACCTCCTATACTCATTGGTAAAGTCAGAAGAAATTGCTGCTGAAAAATTGCTAATTTTCCTCTCAGCAGTGATGAAGACTTGCCAAGGAGATTTTAGATGGGGCTTCCTTATGCATAACCAGTAGAAGAGGAGATATTTTGCTCTTCCTAATCTTTCTATACCAAGGATGACCCATTGGTAGGAGCAAAAATCACAAATTGCTTTTACCTATGGAGCTTGTTAGAGTCTGTGTGTAAGTACCAGCAGACTTTATTTTAATACTTAACCCTGGAATCATGATACCTATATCTCATATATTTTTATGTTGTTTATAAACAGTAACTGTCTTAAGACTTGATCATCCAGCATATATACTTAGCAAAGTCTGTATAACTGGGATGGATTCTATTGTCTATTCATAAAAAAAGTTAAGTGAATTCCATTGACTTCTGATTTGTCTTGTTTATACAATTTTCCTAAATAAATACGAGAGAAATTACCAACATTCTCTTGACTTCTTAGATTAAAGCTTTGGAACAGACCAAAGCCATTGAAGACCTAAGTAAATCCAGAGACAAACTGGAAAAGATGAAGGAGAAAGCTGAGAAAAAGCTGATGTCTGTCAAGTCAGAACTGGATACCACAGAGCATGAGGCTAAGGAGGATAAAGAAAGGGCCAGGAACATGATAGAAGTGGTAACCAGCGAAATGAAGACACTAAAAAAATCCCTGGCAGAAGCAGAAAAGAGAGAAAAGCAGGTGGGTAGAAATCTGGTGGTGAAATTTCTTATTTAGGAAAGTTAGGACAATGCAAAAGCTTGATAATTATTCATACATTTCTTAAGAAACAATTTACAAAGCTTTCTATATCATTTCAAGATAGCTGCCTGCCGTCTAGTATCTTTTTGGCATTAAAAGAACCATCATGATTTTACTCCCCTAAGAAAAATAATTCTCAATTTCATGGCCGGAATTGTAGGAAAGAAAAAGACTTTCTTATCAAAGCAGTGGAAAGCCTGTGAAAAGCCAAGGTCTGGTTCTGGAGAGGTTTTTATTATGTCCAATGGTTGCCTCTGAAGATGGCATCAGCCCAGATCTTCTAACGTTAACCAGGACTTCATCCTCAGGAAGGAAACCTTATCTCCAGCAGAGATCAGTTGCAGAAAACAGTCCCAAATCTCCAACAGTGGCACCCAGACCTGATGGCCAACCAAGCCCAGATGTAAACTATAAAACAGTACTCATTGCTCGCTGGTTGCAAGGAAGAGAGTTTTATCTGGTGAGCCCATCAGGAGGTCAGGCATAAAGAAGCATGTGCCGGGCAGCCTGACCTCCAGGTTTTTGGCTTTCATCTTGCTCTCTTTCTGGAGCTCAAAAGGCCATAGAGTGGACTCTGATCCTAGGTTATTTTTTCTCTTTGGCTGCCTCTGCTTTGGCTCATATGTCAGGCGGAGTTGAGGAAGGCCAAACTATAAGAGCGTTCTCAGAGGGAAACAGAGCTTGGGCCATATGCGAAAGGGCAGAAGAGTTTGAGGAAATTTTTCATCAGGGAGACTAGGCTGGAGAGAGTGTTATGTTTCCCAAATTGGACTCAGCATAGGAAGGAGGTTGGGAAGGGAATGAACACATGGTGGGAATACTTGGAAGGCAGTTCTCCTGGATGTAACATCTGTCTTCATGTTGGATGACACCTTTTCTAAAATGGAAGGTACTTCTAGTGAGGGGTTGCCCAGATTCCCTAATTTATCTGCTTCTGCCTTAGCTTAGAATCAAGCAACCAGTCTATGAGAATTGGAAGGGGTATGAGGCACATTTCAACCATTGTCTCCAGCCTCCCACCCCCTTTTTTCCTCTTGTGATGGACAAATGGTACTTTCAGAGAGTCCAATGCTATGGGTTGTGAGGTGGCAATCTGTGTGATGTGATTTGATCATCATTTTGAAGTCCTCTGCTTTCTTTCCATTTGGTCTTCCTTTAGTTTAAGAGGTTCATTGCCCAGTTAAAAGTCCAGTGCATAAGCACTTATCACCCATGGACACACCCACATCAACATTTATAAAGCATTACATAGCATGCAGAACACACACACACTCATCATTTCATTTGATCCAAATTTACGAACAGCCCCGGGAGGTAGGTGTATGGTTATTCCCACCCTGGAAATGAGAAAATGGAATTTTAGTGAGGTCAGAGTCTCGTTCATGGTTGCTGAACTGGGATTCTTGACTTGGTAGCCAACACCACATTAAATGGCTTATCAGAAAAGTGGTTATGAAATCGTTGAAGGCTGGTGCCTGAAAGGACTCTACAAGGCTAGCCTTCTTATCTTACAAATGAGAGAATTAAGGCTAAAGAGACTAAGTAATTTGCCTATCTCATGCAAACCTGGGTTTTTCAATTTTTTGGGTTGCATTTGGCCTAGCAGTAAACACATTTTGCTCTCTCCATTACTGTGTTTCTGTTTGACATTGCAGCTGGTGGACTTCAGAGAGGTGGTTTCCCAGATGCTGGGCTTGAACATGACCAACCTCACTCTTCCCGATTATGAAATCATCAAATGTCTTGAAAGGCTGATCCATTCACATCAGCATCACTTTGTCACTTGTGCCTGCCTCAAGGATGTGACTACTGGGCGAGATAGGCACTTGAAAGACCACTTAAAACTTCTTCATTGAACACACCATATCTCTTGAGGGAGGTGGAACTAAGAGATAGTGGATGCAATTCTCAATTTCACAAATTCCCCAAATCTTTGAAATTTGATCAGTGTGTGAATATTGTATACTTTGATGACAGAGCTAGACTCCATCATCAGCCAAAGAAGGATCTGTAGGTAAATGTATGGCACTAAAAACAGCTATTATTTCATTTGCTAGCACTTTAGGATCCAGAAGAATTCCTTTAGATTACATATCTAGAATAGGAAATGGCAGTAGGGAGTTAACTTTTATGGGGTATCTTTTATGAGTCAGGGCCTTGGCTACCCAATTTAATTCTCATAATAACCACGTGGAGAAGATTTAATGTTTTTATTTCACAACCTCTTTGGGCTCAGAGAGGATGTTATCTACCCAAGATTGCAGTTGGTTAGTGACAGAATGTATACCATGTTGGCTCAAGACCAAGGGCTGTACCTTCTCTGCTACTCCAGAGCCCTCCAGTTTCTCCTGAATCCCTGTGATTCTGGTGGAAATTGACTGCATGAAGGAAGGACAACATCCATACAGTCAAGAATTGAAATCCAAAAGTAACTAAGATTTATGAGTGGAACCGATGTGATTTCTTTAAAAAGCAATACACCAAATATTTGGATAAAACATAAACGGGTCTGAGATTCTGTAAGAAACTTGCCTGTTTTAAATGTTGCTACCAAGTCGCATTTGGTGGTAATTTTTAATGTTTGAACAAGACTGACCTCAGCACTTAAAAATGAAACCTTGAATGTGAAACCTATAAGATGAAGAAATCCTACACAGTTTTATTCACCAATATATCAAATGCACTCACAGCAAGGGTACTTTTTCAGGATCAGGATTTTTATTATGAATTTCTATCACTTCTGCCTTCCTTTTAAATTTCTATTTCACAAATATTTTTCAGGAAACCATACTCTTTACTGAGAAAAACGTGTTGCTCTTTCGGAAAATTATCTTATTTCTGTCATATGAAAAGTATTTTTTATAGTCCCTTAAAAAAAAGCATTGATGTCTAATTAAGGGAGAGAGAAAAAATAAATTATACCCAAACATTAAGAGAAAATGAAAACTCTAGAAGAAAGGAAATGAGTTTGACACTTACAGGTTGGGTAACAGACTACAAAGAGGGAGGGTGACCAAGGATCTCCGCTGGGGGGTGGGTCATCTCTGCCTGGCTTTCTCCTTCGTAAGCAAGGACAGCATGAAGTAGCATTTTGCAACTGAGTAAATACACTCGCATAGCCCTGCCTGAGGATGCAAGCTAGGTCTGCAACAGGCGGGGCAGGCAGCCTCGTGTTTTCCCAGAGGAAGTCCTGCAGACCCTGGATGTCCCCTCACATGCTCCAAAGATGCAAAGATGACCCACACTCATCTGGAGTGGAGGAGGTGACTTTACCATTTGGGTCTCTGGAGACTGAGAGGCTCTGCTTCGCCCAGGTCAAAGAAGGCGGGGTCCGGAAGTGGGGGGATTATTTTTGTGCATTCTGTCCATTTTCATTTTCCAAATACAATCTTTAATGAACTTCATTTATTTTCTCTGTAAATTTATTTTCAATACTATTCAAAGATACTTTTAACAACATTACTTTGTAATTAGTATTTGGGTGGTGAACATGATGTAATTTATATAGAAATAGAAGTATAATGATGTACACCTGAAATTTATACAATGTTATAAACCAATGTGATGGCAATAAAATCAAAAAAATTAACAACAACAAAAAATATCAACAGTCATAAATATTATTTTTCCATTTTTGACTTATAGTTTTAGATTCAAATAAAAGACTAAAAATGGTCCATAGTGGTTAGTACTATACTTTCTCTTTATTATACAAAATTACATTCCACTTATGCCAATATATGTTTATATAATGTTTCCAATATATGACAAGCATATATACAATAATCTTTAATATATATAGAAATATTACAAATGTTTGAATATAAACCTTAGGGATTCTGGTGGAAAGACTATACGGGATAAGAAAAATAAATTCTGTCCATGTGTATGGTCCATATACACATTAACTATTTGTCATTTGGACAAATTGAAAAATCCCTTAATAAACTCATTTCCCTCTTTGTTGAAATGCCAGTTGGTTGTTGGCTTTCTCTCCGTGGCCTTCATTCTAGAGTTGGCAGGCCAGCCTCACATTTTTGTGTTAGATTTTGTTCTTCCATAATATCCATGTATATTTTATGTTGTCCAACAAAATGCGTTAGGTTGATGCGATTTTCTAAATAGAGTTTTGAAATATTTAACACTAACTCTTCTACCAAATACACTTGAGTGATAATTGCTACTGAGATTATTACTCTGGTCATTGTCTGAGACATTTCAATATCTGCATAAAATATCTCAATTAGGAAAAAAAATTTAAACCTGATCTATCTAAATTTCGGTTTTACCTTGTAGTCTGTCTTACAGATGAACAGAGAGTGATTCAAGGTCAAGGGGTGGTGGGCTGAAAAGCTGGTAAAGAATGTCGGCATTATTGATATTGTAATAATACTTAGGACTTAGAAATGGAGTGTAATTTTCACTGGGGGGCATTTCATGGTTACATAACCTTTGACTAGGAAGGCTCCGCCCACTTTATGTAGCAGCGGTCTTATCCACATTATCGCACATCCCACTCAGCTTCTCATCAGTAAGTGGGGTCTTGATGCTTCTCTTTCCTCTATGCAGCCTCCACACTGTTATTCCTTCACTTTTGTATAAAGGCTTTTGAGGCTCCTGCTGACTGATATATAACTTGCTTCTGGTCCTCATTGTTGTTGCCTACTAACATTGTGTCTGTTCTTCCTACTTAAGACTGTTGCGAATGGTCCATAGGTGTCTTCTCCATGCTCATTAAGTACTACCTTCATCTTGGATGACTTCAATGCCCATAAGGCAAACCCATGCAAGACTTTTTCTTTAGTTTCTTGGCCTTCTCAGCTCTCATACCTTTATCTCCTTTTGAATTTCAGCCACTCACACCCTCGATTGCAGTTTACAGCAATCCAACTTAGACTACGTTAAACCAAAGAGAGAATTTGGAGGGCTCATTTGAAAGATTCAGGGGTAGACTAGCTTCAGCATGGCTTGATCCAAGGATTCAAAATTGTTATCTGGATTCTTCTTGCTTCTGTCCATCTTTCATCCCTGCTTGATTTGCTTGTGTTTGCATGTTGGTCTGGCTTTCTCCTTCTGCAGGTGGGTTCTTCCATGCTGCCGGGAAAGGTGGTGACAAGCAGCTACGGGGTCTGTGCAACTCATGAGCTGAGAAAAGAGAGACTCTCTGCCTCCAACATCCATGGAAGAAATCTAAGACTAGTCTGATCTTCTCTTTTTGGTCATATACCCATCCTTGGACCAGGCACTGTAGCCAGGGTTGGACTCACTGGCCTGCACCCCTTGCCAATCCCTGCAGTGAAGGTGGGATAGGGTGAAGCTCTAGGGTGATCTGTTCAACCAGAACCACATGTCATGACAGGGAAAGTTCCCCAAAGGAGAGGGAGCTGGACTGACACACAACATACATCTATGGTCAAATTCGGGACCTTTTAATCACCTAGAACTTCTCCACCTCTGAAATCTTAAATTAAAATCTCCATAAGCTCTCATCATCCCAGACCTCTTCTCTTACTCCCAAATAGCTGTTCTTTGAGTTTCCTTGGTCCTCGCATTTTCTCCCTGCTAGCCTTACCAATCTTCACTACCTCTTGAGCCAGCCTAGATATTACGGTTCATTTCTTCAATCATTCTCCTCCTAACACCATGAACTCCTTGTGCCCTTGCCCTTCTGTCTTCAACTTGGAATTAATCCCAACTGCCAATATTTCTGCTGCTTTTCTTGCCCCACTGAATGAGACTGAAGGAAATCACACAAAATCGCAGCTAAGTGGCATGCCAAATGCATGGCCTTCGATCTCATGTGAGCCCTCTGTATTAACTGGTCATCCTTCACTGTTTTCTCTGTTAGATTCACTGCCATTTTCCAAAATGACTGTTGCAAATATTCTTCTCTCCCTCAAGACTCTTACCCTTCCCTCTTCACTGTCAGCCGATAATCTTGTCTCCTATTTCACCCAGAAAATAGAAGCCATTACAGGAAATACCTTCAATGTCAGATCCTAATATAGCCTGATATGTGTCCACACCCATCCTTGCCTCCTTCCCTCTTCCTGTCTCATATTATTTCTTCTACCTGGCCACTTGCATCCTCAGCAACTTAGTCCCATCAATTACTTTCCTCTCTCAAATTGTTTTCAACCTCACTTTCACTGGTGGCTTATCTCCTTCAGTATTTAAATATGTTCATTTAAAAAAATCACTCCCTCTACTTCACAACAACTTCTACTTAGAGCCTTATTTCTCTCTCCCTCTTCATAGTTGAGCCACTTGAAAGTGTGGTTTATATTGCTGTCTTTCTGGTTTTACCTCCCATTCATGCCATCATCCATGGCAACCTGGCGTCTGCCTCTGCTCACCCAGCTCTCACATTTTTGTTAGCAAATCTCTGTTACCTTTGAAGTACTTATCTTACTTAATCTTTCTGTAACATTGGATACACTTGACCATTTCCTTCTTGACATATTCTCTTTCATTAGTTTCCATGATGTGACATTCAATTCGTTTATTTCCTGCCTCTTTGGGTGCTTGAGTTAGATTATCTCAAGGTTATAGGAAACAAAAATGAAATGAGAGATTGATGTAAGAATAAATGTGGATTTAACCGTAGGTGGGAATCTTGACCTCACAGTCAGCACTCAGTGTAGAACAGTCATAAGTCCCGGAAATGGGAATGCAGTTGACGGTACAAGACCTGGAGTGCCAAGTGCAGGGGACAGTGCGGCTCTCACGGCTGGGTTCTCACAAGTGTGGATTTCCCTTGATGCCATGACAGCTCAACTTCTCTCTGCCTTTGCTGCTACTGCTTCAGCTGATTCCGTCATCATCTCTCCACTCTTCTCTCCACCTTTAGCTTCTACTTCTGCCTATTCCCCGGCTTCCCTTTGTCTATCTTCTCTAATACTTCCAGGCTTTTCTGTACATCTTTTCATTTCTGTTCCCACCGTTAACTGCTCTTGCTCGTCCTCTCTGTGCTTCTCCTCCAGAGGGAGAACCTGATTGATTGAATCAGTCACTCTTCAGTGTGAGGCACCTTTGTTGAGCGGCACTTTTATACCGTGTCACCCTGTAGGCCATTGACAAGCTTGTAGATTGGTTTCTCCTGGACCAGGTATCTGCTTCTAGCCCAGTTTACTGTGGTCACAGGAGTGGGATCTCGTGTCTGTCTCTTGGACGGAAGTGTTCCATCTGAGTCTGTCCTAGGTCTCCCTTTCTCACACTTTATACAATCTCCAGTGCATTAACCCTGGGACCTCATGCAAGTTACTTATCTCCCCGTGCCTCAGTTTCCTCATCTGTAAGCTAGAGGTAATAATACCACCTGCTATGGCTTGAACTGTAACCCCCCAAAAGATATTGAGGTATTAACTCCCAGTACCTGTGAATGTGACCTCACTTGGAAATAGCGTCTGAGCAGATGATCAAGTTAAGATGAGGTTACTAGGGTAGACCTTAATCCAATAGGACTGGTGTCCTTATAAAAAGGGAAAATTTGGACAAGCAGACAGGGAGAACGCCGTGTGAAGATGAAGGCAGAAATTGGGGTGACGTAGCTACAAGTCAAGGAATGCCAAAAATTGCCCGGAAGACATCAGAAGCTAGGAGAAAGGCACAGAACAGATTCTTTCTCACAGTCCTTACAAGGAACCAACCCTGCTAACACCTTGATTTCACACTTCTGGCCTCCAGAACTGTGAGACAATAAATTTCTGTTGTTTAAGCCACTCAGTTTGTGAAACTTTGTTAATGCAGCCCTAGGAGACTAATACATTAGCTTATAAGATTGCCATGATGTTTAAATAATATAAAGCATTTAGAAAATATCCTGGCACATACAGAATACTCAATGCATATTAGCTAATATCACCGTTGTTGTAAATACTGCTAACTAGTTCCACCTATTCTCACAGCTTTAATTATCATCTGTGTGATGGTGATGCCAACCTTTATCTCTCTAGATTAGAACTTTGTCCTAATCTTCATACCAATGTATGCAACAGAATGATGTGGAGCGGACACATGTAGGATTTGAGCCAAAAAGACTTGGGTTCAAGTACAGGCTCCACTGAGTGACTTGGGCTAGTTGATTAACCTCTTTGAATCTTATAGTGCTTCAGGACTAATAGGAATAATAAGATTATTTTCCTCATAGAGTCTTTGTAAGGATTCAATGAGTTGATGCAGATAAGGTGCACAGATGGATAGAACATGGGTGTCACAAGTGCTCAGTGAATCTTGTTATATCCTGTCTGTTCCACCTCCTGCCTTCTCCCTCACCTATCCAAGTCTCTTCTTCCACATTAATTAATGGAGTATTAAACCCATTGTCTCTTACTTGTTCAGTCTCTACTTTGATGTTCCTGGCACTAGGGATTGTTCCCCCCTTCTCCATTGTAATCAGAGTGATCATTTAAAAAAATGCAAATATGATCCCATGCCTCCCTGCTTTATGCCCGTCTATGGTTCTCCCTGCTGTCTAGAGAAAGGCCAGCCTTGCTAGCATGGCACACAGGGCTCTGTACCTCTTTATTCTCTATGAACGCCATACTTTATAGAAAACCACCTTTGCAGTTTCTCCTGTGCTTTCTCACCTCCAGGGCGTTGCAAATGCTAATCTTTTGGATTGTCTATCTTTCCTCCTCTCATTCAGCTGATCCTACTTTATTCTTAGGGACTCAGTTTGGACGTCATCCCCACCAAAGAGTTTTCTCTGATATCCTAAGCCTGGGTTAGGTAATCCACCTCTGAGTTTCCATGGTGTTTTGTGCATAACTCTACAAGCATTTATTTACAACAGTGCCTTATGGTACTATCTCCTTTCATGATCAAAGAAACACCGAGACTCAGAGAAGTGAAGGTTATAGCCGCTTAAGCTGGAATTGAAATCTAGGCTAATCTTACTTCAAAGTCCACGGCATTCATTTTCAGCCCTGCTGCCTCCTGCAGACTTATTCGTATTGGTTGGCCCAGAGTTGATGCTCAGTCGGCATTTGTTGAATGTCTGATTGAATCAACTACTGGGATGGAGTTTGACTATCCAGGTAGGTTGGTGCTTTCTCTCTTTATGTACCAAAACTTTCAACTGTATGCAGATTTGGTGGGTTCTCAATGCATAATGATTTGCATGAGTAATTATAAAGTGGGCAGTTGACTAATAATGATAATAACTTACAGATATATTATAATTCTTACTTACCACAATGTTTTCACGTACATCACTTTTTTGATCCATACAGTAGGGCAGGCATGGTTATTCCTAGGAAATGGAGGGAGGGAGGCAAAGAGAGAGATTGAGAGAGAGACAGAGAGAGATGACAGAGCTGAGAATAGGCCTCAGATTCCCTGAATCCTGGTCCCATGTGTTTTCCTTTTTTGCAAAGCTGCCTCTCCAGCAATCTTTCAGGAAAACTTGTGGTTAATTATTGAGCTAGCAGAAAGCAGGGAAGAGGATGGCATAAAAAAAATGCTACAACTCAAAGTGGTAATGGACAATAAATAAAAGAGGAGATATTGTAGCCACTGTTGATCTGGAAATAGAAGATTGGGCACAAAGCCTACACTCATGCTGTTTGGCTCCAGACTCACAAAGTTCTATTTGAAAATCATGCCTAACTGGATGTATTGCTAAGTGAAAAATGGATTTTGTTGTTACTATCATGCTGAAAGTCATTTACATACTGACAACATACCTTTCAGGTCTTCCTATAGGGACTTGGCTGAACGTCTTCACGAGGCATTTAGGAAACTGTAGGACGTGATAAACGTTTCTCTGGGTTCTGAGCAGATGCTGTGGTGCACCACCCAGGTCCCCCCTTTAGGACTGAAGCACTCATTCTCCAGCTACCCAGAGCTGTTGGATCCTGAGAACGCATAGTTAAGTCCCTTGAAAGGACTTGCCCTTGGCTGAAGGCAGTTACCTTATCCTGGGTCACAGATCCTTCCTGAGGGCAGCTTGCATCCAGTGACTGGTCAGTGTGGGGGTACCAAGACCTGGCCTTCTCTCAATTCAGAATCACTCTGAAGAGTCATCTCAGATTCAGAACTCCCCGCCCCCCAATAAGATCAGCTGAGACCTCTTAGCAGTTGCTAAGTCTTAGCAACTCTTAGCAGTTGCAACCGCATCACAGTGCAAATGCTCCCTCTGCCCAGGCCTGCTTTATTACAGGTTTTGTTCTAAGTGTACAATTCAACAAACCCCCTGCATCGAAATTCCCATCTCAGAGTCTTTCCAGGAAACTGACCTAAGACAGACTCATTCATTCTCCTTGCAACCATTTATGAAGATACCAAGCCATTTTGGTATTTACCATCATGTGATTTTATCAACCATTCAATCAATAAGTATTTATCGATCACTTGGTGAAATAGGACCCACAAAAAACAAAAACAATGAAACAAAACCAAAAATATCCATGACTTACAAATTGCTTGGTTTTCTACTTCTTTACAAAATTCTCTATGGAGATTCATCACTAGGTTCCAGTACAACGTTGAGTACCACAAAAAGATTTTATTTTATTTATTTTTCCATTTCCTGTCAGTTTTAACAGTGTAGAGTACAGAATAGACACTATTCCCAGCAGCTTAAGCAAGTAGGGATTTATTACAAGGTATTAAATGGTTTATAGAATCATGTGGGGGCTGAAGAAATAGACTTGAGGTTGAACTTTCTATGGCAATTCCCAAAGGCACACCACAGAACTAAACCACCAAGAGAGCTGATGCTACTTCTACAGTCAGAAAGCCAGTGGATCCAGAATCTCGTTGATACTAGCAAGATCTAGAAGCTACCAGTATCAGGGCGCTGCCCCTTCTGCAGAACTTCACTGTACCTGTTGCCTTCTGGTCCAGGAAATGGATGCCTAGTTCCTTGCCTCTCAGGACCCATGGATCTTGTGACTGTATGCTGGGTTCTCTGCTAGGGGTGCCACAGAAGATCAAAAATGTCCTCCACATGCTTGCCAACAGAAATAGCTGTGGCAGTACAGGTGTGACCACTGCCATCATCCAGATCTCACACTTGGGCATCTGACTGGCCAAACCCAAATGACACTGGCATCTTCTCTCAAGGGATTCCAGGAAACTTACTATTTAGTTCTCAATGTTGGAGGTATAGAAAGGCATAATAGAATACTATTTTTCAAACTTCCTGACATACTTTACTGTAAAATTCATTTGACTCACACATACACCTAGTCATATTCATGTCTACCTGAAACAAAAGATTCACAAGACAATGTAATGCCCCTGATGGCTTCTACTCTAGTCTCTGCTGTGCAGTTCTAAGCTACTAAGTTGATTTCTTGACTGACGAGTGGATGGCAACCAGCGGTTTGAAAAAGTAGCGCACTACAAAAAGGGAGAAATGGATGTTGAGTGCCAATCCACAATATTCACTATCCTACACCATTCCCTTCCCCTGCTCCTGAATTAACAAAAAAGATTTAAGGCTGCTCACAGAAGGAATTTAGTAATATGCTATAGTGTATAGGGGATTGAGAATCAGGAGAGCGGGTCCTGTTCCTTGCAACAGCAGTTTCTCCAGTTGTAAATAAGAGTGTTGTGATAGCTCTGTGTGCTAATGACCTGACTGACATTTCCCTGGGAAAATTGAGAAAAAGGGTGATTCGTACCTTGTAATTTTTAATAGAGGATGGATTAAGCTCACAAGGTAATCTTGATAGCCAATGCACTTGTGGATCAACTATTGTACTCCTAAAAAATATTAGTTGGCTTTAATTAAGTTCCTGGTTATGCACGTAGGTGTAAAATCGACTGGTTCATTTTGAGAGCGTGACGGTGTGTATTGAAAATGAAGTGTACGATTAGTTCACCTGCCCGGTGTTTGGAAGGCGATTGTTAATTTCACTTTTAAGGTTTGTAAAGAATTCAATCCCTTAATGTAGAGCTTTTAGGTAAAAGCTTATATTTGCCAATGATTGAGGCTTTCAATAAGAACTTTTTTCTAATGCCGTGTAGGTTTGAAGGTAATTAGCTTTAAAAAAGAAAAACCTATTGAGAAGGCAGAACAAATAAACCTTGAACAAATCCCTACCCTGTGCCAAATGGTGTGCCAAGCCTTTTATCTGCAACAACTCATATAATCCTCAAGACAATCCTTAAAGGAGGAATTACGATTCTCATTTTTATAGATGAGGGTGAAAAGGGTGAAAGTGATTTTAAAAGGGGCTCCCCCAAGGTTGGTAAGCCAGCAAGTAAAAGCACGTGGAATTTGGACTCTTCTGGCAGACTCTCAGCTCGTGCTTTTCCTAATGTGCCAGAATGTCTCTGTTGCTTTCATTATTTGTTCAAGGTAAGTATAAGTGAAAAAATACTCAAAACAGACTTTATTAGGAAGACTGAAACTTTCATGTTTTAGGAGACATTCTAATGGGTCTTTAAGCTGCCCATTTTATCTAAAACCTTCTTAAGATACTTGCTCTTTAGAGAACCTTGATATCTACAAGCAATAGGGAATTGTGAGGATTATTTGCAGGCATTAGTGCGGTTTCACATCTTTCCTGATTTCCTTTTGCTTGTGATAGTATTTAACGGAATTGGAAAGATTTGTAAGTAACATAAAATACTCCTTTAGGCACGTCCACTGTATAAACTTAACACAACGGCCTGTCTTATATTTGCGACTTTGGTTGTGTATGGTTGCAGCAAATTGAGAAATGCTAAGTTTGTAAAACACACGAAAAAAATCTACAAAGTGTTTATGCGTCTTTAAACATTTGCCTCTTAACTCAGTATTTGTTTTTGAATTTTTCCTCTTTGAGCAAAAAGCCGTAAAATTAAGTAAAATATTAGATCGAAAAGAGCACATTTCAATGTAGTTCTTCACCCGTGCAATTTGATTTTATTACTCTCAGTCCCGAGGTTGGGCTGACATATTAACTGACAGGATATACAATATATTACTTTGGTTCACATACTTTTGAGAATTACATTGCTTTTTTTTTTTCCTGGCTAAGTCAAGTGGCTTATTTACAACTTTTCTTTGATTATATCTTATAAGTATGCTAATATACAGTCTACACAGTTCTGCTGATAGTCCTTAGAAGGTCTCCCACAGAGATGATAAAATCCTGTGGAGGCTTCTCTCAGAGTATGTGATGAGTTGCAGGAAGTGACAGCTTCCAAAGAAGTTCTGAAAAGCACTTAATCATAATAGTTACCATTTATTTATGTACCAGAGCCTGCAGTTGAGCTCTTTGTAAGCTTTATCTAATTTAATCTTCCCCTCAACTCTCTGAGGCAGACACTGTTATTAGCCTCATTTTAAAGCTAAAGAAACACTCTAAGGGAAGTGACATGACAGGTGTCAGCTCACGCCGCTGGGTGGTCTAGCCAGGGCTATTCCTCTGTGCTATTCTGCCTCCTCTACAGAGGAACCCATGGCCACGCCCCAAAGGTGAGTCAGGCCCGTCCTTAATGAGAATGAGAACTGTATCTGCGCATGTGTATTAGCCAGTGACGCGGCAGTCTTGATGAGTTGGCCAAGGAGATTAGAAGTCTGCTCAGTAGAGAGCTTTGTGTTGACAGGAGCCCACTCTGACTCACCGGTTTGGGAATTAGGATGATTGACTTCAATTTAATATTAAAGGTTAGTTTTTAAAGACATGCCACTGTCACTACAGTGGGACTTCTATACTATTTGTTTAAAAGTCTGGTAACATGGGGATTAAAAGCGTGGACTTTGGGGTTTACTCAGTGGACTCCCATATGAACCCCACCTTTTACTGTTTGCTTCCATCTCTGGGCATCGATTCTGTCATATGTAAAATGAGAATTCATAATGGTCCCAATCTTCTGCAGTTGGAATGTAGGTTAAATGAAATAATAGATATGAAATGTTTAGTCCAATGCCTGGCACATCATCGTATATATGCTGTTAATATATATTAGTTATTACTAATATTAGGCCCTTATTATGCCCAGTCATCATGTTTTCATATTTAATGCCTTCGTTCCCAGACTAAGTCACTGCCATCAAATACTGATTTTTTTCCTCCATCTAGAGTAGACTGTTACCTGGTTGGCTGCCGATGAATCACACTTCCTGGTACTGATGCCCTTGTACACCATAATGATGGATACACGTCATTATAAGTTTGTCAAAGCCCATGGAATGCACAACACAACATTATAGACTCTGGCTTGGCCATGTGACTTGCTTTGGACAATGGGACATCAGCAGGTGTCGTGTAAGCAGAGGTTTGATAAGCACATGCACAATGGGGCTTGCCCTCTTGGAACTTAGATCCTATGCAACAAAGACCAGTCCTGGCCATTCTTCTTGGAGAGAGATCTTAAGACCATGGACAGAGAGGCCCAGCCATCCCAATATTCTGGTTGAGCCCAACTCTGAGCCAGTTTTCCAGCTGAGTGCAACCACATGAGGGAACTCCAGTAATGAACAGGACTGCCCAGACAACCCACGGAATCATGAGAAATAGTAAAGCAGTGTTGTTTTAAGCCATTGATTTTTTTGGGGTGGTTTGCTATGCATCAATAGATGATTGAAACACCCTCTGTAATGTCTGCATAATACTGTGAAACATAACCTTATGCTAAACCTGTGGTAAAAAATGTACAGCACTAATGCTATAATCCCAATGGCAAATGGACAGCTGTAGGGAAAGAGAAGAGTTTTCAAAGAGCTCAGACTAGCACTTTTGCATCATGGGCCCCTGTCCTCTTGCCAAGAAGTCCATCAGAGGCAGCTAGGGAGTTGCCGGGACTCCTGGCTCATGGGAAAGCCAGCACTGTGGCCGTTGGCCTGTGGAAATACACAAAAGAAACCCCACAGGCACTCCAACTGCCTCGCCACAATAAATGCAACTCACATTCCCATTTGCCAACAAAACCGGTGTTTACAACAGAAAAATAGGACAATTTATATTTTCAGAAACAAATGTTTTATTTGGAAAATGTCAGTGTCGGTTGCACCCTAATGGTGTTTTTCTAAAACATGTGGTTAGTAAGAAGAGCGGAGTAAGGACATGGGTTATTTTAGGAGAGCTCTAAGACGTTGTCTAAATTATATTGAACAGTATTGTATTTGAAGGGATGTGAGACTGTTTGCACTGTGGCTGCCCAATAGATGTGACACGCAACTTACCCTTGCTACAGGAGATGACTTAGGTACATGGACCAAACACTACTGAATCTCAATGACTCAGCTTTCCCTTTCCTGAACTGCTTTTTACTCATGGCATTTAGATGAAATGAATTGAGTGCTTTGGGCACTGGAGAGAATTATAAATCTTCAGGGGAAAAATACATTTAATCCATGACTAGGGTAGAATAAATAAAGCAAAATCAATTTGATGAACAGCTTTTTTTTTAGTAGACTTTATTTTTTAGAGCACTTTTGGGTTCACAACAAAAGTGAGTGGACGGTACAGAGATTTCCTGTGACCCCCGTCTCCCCCGATATGCACAGGCTCCCCACTATCAACATCCCCCACCAGAGCAGTACATTTGTTACAATCAATGGTTCTACATTTATACACCCTTATCACCCAAAGTCCCTAGTTTACATTAGGGGCCACTCTTGGTGTTGTGCATTCCATGGGCTTTGACAAACTTATAATGACGTGTATCCGTCATTATGGTGTTATACAGAGTAGTTTCATTGCCCTAAAAATCCTCTGTGCTCTGCTCATACATTCCCCCCGTCTCTGAAAACCACTGATTTTTTGTTTTTTTACTGTCTCCATAGTTTTGCTTTTTCCAGAATATCATATAGTTGGAATCACATAGTATGTAGCCTTTTCAGATGGGCTTCTTTCACTTAGTAATATGCATTTAAGATTCCTCCATGTCTTTTGATGGCTTGATAGCTCAATTCTTTTTAGCTCTGAATAATATTCCATTGTCTGGATGTACCACAGTTTCTTTGTCCATTCGCCTACTGAAGGACATCTTGGTTGTTTCTAAGTTTTGGCAATTATGAATAACAGTGCTGTAAACGTTGATGTGTAGGTTTTTGTGTGGACATAAATTTTCAACTCATTAATGCCATGGAGTATGATTGCTGGATCATATGGTAAGAGTATATTCAGTTTTGTAAGAAACTGCCAAACCATCTTCCAAAGGGACTGTACCATTTTGCATTCCTGTCAGCAATGTATGAGTGGTCTTGTCGCTCCAAATCCTCACTAGCATTTGGTATTGTCAGTGTTCCAGATTTTGGCTATTCTAATAAGTGTGTCGGGGTATCTCATTATTGATTGAATTTACAATCCCCTAATGACATATGATGTTGAGCATCTTTTCATTTGCTTATTTGCCATCTGTATATCTTCTTTGGTGAGGTCTCTGTTCATATCTTTTGCCCATTTTTTAATTGAGTTGTTTGTTTTCTTATTGTTGACTTTTAAAAGTTCTTTATATATTTTGGATAACAGCCCTTTATCAGATATGTCTTTTGCAAATATTTTCTCCCATAACAGTTTTTTTTTAAGGTAATAATGTTGGGGAGATTTAAATTAATCTTAGCATTGTGTAAACAAAAAATAAAAAATCATTAAGAACAAATATAAATATATCAGCTATCATGATCAAATTTTTGGGAAAGCATTGCTAAATTGTTGGTTCTTTAACAGATCTGATAATTTTATGGTGAGAGAATATAATAAACATTGTTGGTGAGCTGCAAAATTGTAATTATGAAAATTATCAAAGAATAGATAATCTAATAAAGGCTGAGAAATAGGGAAAATCTGTAGAAAAGAGGGGAACTTGTCAATGTATTTCCATTATTTTGCTTCTAACTCACTGTATTATGGTTATTTGTGTGTCTGTATCCTCTGCTAGACTGTGAGCTCCTGAGATATAATATCTAGCTGATATTCTAATCTTTGCTGCATCTGAGATGGGACATAGCATATCTTCAGTAAATGTTTCTCAAGTGAATAAATGTATGAATGAATGTATACTAACTTAAAAAATATTCTAAACTTTCCATGAAATTGGATTTGTCAGAAACAATCTTAAATACCACTTGATGACCAGCTTGTGGCACTAACATAATAGAGGTCTCTGTTACATAGTGGCTAAGACCTTGGGCTTTGAAACCAAAGAGATACAGCTCTGAGTTCTGATTCACCACTTTCAAGCTGTGTGATCTTGGGCAAAGTATCTTTCTTATCCTTAGCAGTAAAATGGGACCAAAAGTAATGCCTGTCTCATGGG
This sequence comes from Ceratotherium simum simum, assembly GCF_057802395.1. NCBI lineage: Eukaryota > Metazoa > Chordata > Mammalia > Perissodactyla > Rhinocerotidae > Ceratotherium > Ceratotherium simum. The sequence continues at coordinate 15,691,222 of NC_141937.1, read as the reverse complement.
GTGGTTGTGAGGATTAAATATGAACATCGTGGAAGGTGCTTGGCATATGTTAGGGGCTCCACAGATGTTAGTGATTATTATGTTAAATGAACTAACGACGCACAAACAAGAATAAAATTGCGTTTGCACAAGCCAAGGGAGGAAGGCCAAGTCTTGCCGGTAGAGACAGGCAAACTCCTGGAATCCAGAGGCACAGTTAGACCAAGACTATGGTGCTAGGAGGCAGCAGTGAGCCTTGCCTTGGTGCAGGGTGCACTGGGCTGGTGTATCTTTCTGCTCATATTCTTTCTCTATACTGTGGTTGGCCTTAGGCCAAGCACACTTGCACTTAAGAATCCCTCGTGGCACTGGCATATTCTGACTGTAGACAGGGCAGGAGTGGGTAAAGGGACAAGATTGTGGGCCAACTCCACTTCTAGATGGCCAGCCTGCAGTGTCCCACTAGTCCTTATAGATCCTACAGAAGGCTCCTACAGAACCCTAAGTCCCCAACACCTGGGATTCAGATTGATTCATAACAACCAGTGATCTCTTAGTTTACTGTCAGCAGCCATAAAACTTCAAACACTAAGCAAACGTTGTTGCTTACGTGATTGCTAAATCCTGCTCCACAGTTTACTGCATGGTCTAATATGGAAGAGAGGGCTAAGGGTGACAAGAACTTAACCCTGAGAGTTATTGATGTTTTTGCAGAGGAAGCCAAAACAAGCTCTCTTGCTGCTATTAGGACTTGATGTGCTGCTCATGTAGTATTAAAAGGTTTCACTGGATAGATATTAGGAGCAGATGGATAACTATGGGCAGACAAATAAATTATTTCATCTTTAGTAAATGAGTCCCATGGGAGTGAGGCTGCGTAAGTGGAAAAAGAACCGACATATGGCCTGGGTAAGTTTCCTTGGTCCCAGGCTTGGTCTTTGCAAAATGCTTTACCTAATTATGAGTCTCAAGGACAGAAACATTTACTGCATTCAAAGAATCTCAGCTTGGTTCTTAGAGCTCCTCATGACCTGTCAGTTCCCTTTGTAAAACCTGCTCCAAAAACACAGCAAGTTTTTTTATCTGATGCTTAGTCTGGGTCACACTGACTGCAAATTACAAACAATAGTGTAACTTATATTTTGATACATCTAGATAATGATTGAATATATGTGTGTATTTCTTCGTGTCTATCGATTATCTATCTATCTATCTATCTATCTATCTATCTATCTATCTATCTATCTATCTATCCATCCATCCATCCATCCATCCATCCATCCATCCATCCATCCATCCATCCATCCATCCATTCATCCATCCATCCATCTATTCCGAATGTGTCCTCTCTTATCTATTAGAAAGTTTACTGGAAGTAGGTGCTCTATGGATTCTTCGCTGATAAACACGCAGTGTTTTTCTATTGAATTAGTAGAAACAGAACTCTCAGGTAAGGTGACTTTGCAAACTTGATCTTCGGAGGAGTTTCTAGATCCTACCTATGTAACACATGCGATCATGTGCAGTGTTTGGGGCCTGAGACATTGCCCAGCAGCCCATAGGGAGAAAGTAGAGAAGAATTGCTATCATTTGAATTAAAAAAATATATCTACATATTTTCCATGAAAATAATATGTGAATAGATTCTTCTTGTGAATATTAACAAAAAATCAGGTAAGGCTAAAATTTCCTTCACTACTCCTAATTCCATTCCTCTACCCAAATACAATCACTGATACTAGTTGAGACATATATGTCTGTGTGTGTGTGCGTGTGTTTAGAGAGAGACAGATGTATAGGTTTTTGGGTGTGTTTTAAACATAAATGGTATTACACAGTATGTATTACTCTACATCCTGCTTTTGACACTTAATAGTATGTCTTGGAGATCTTTCAGTACATACCGATCTATCTCCCCTCCTGCGGTATCCTGCGTGGTATTTAATAACATAGATATTTCATAACTTACTTAATCATACTGTTGGATAGTCCAAATTTTTCATAATTGTAAACAATGTTGCAATGAAACATCTTATATATACTTCACTGTAAATATTTCAAGTATTTCTCTAGGGCACTTATGGAGATATAGAATTGCTGGGTTAAGGTATGCACTCCTCAAATTGCTTTCTTACATGGCTGAATTAATTTACTTTCAGAAGACTCTGAGAAAATCAGTTTCTCCACAGTCGCCAACCATTGATACTATTGAATTTAGAAATTTTGCTAATCTGAGTGACAAATGGTGTGCGATTGTTTTATTTTGCATTTCCCTGATGCAAGCAAGAATAGTCAAGAGCAGCAATTTTTACATATTATGCTAGTTCAGGTCCTCTGAGAAGCAGAAACCAAGACTAGACGAGATGTGCAAGAGGGTTATTGGGGAAAATGCTTCTGAAGAGAAAGGGGAGAGAGCAAAGGACGTGGTGGAAGCTGTCAGACCACCACGCAGGTCTAGAGGTTCTACAGCGCGGTTCTAAGAACACTTCACTCAGGCACATGTGGAGCCCTTGAACCAAAGTCACCTGTCAGAAGAGTCCTGTATCTAGCAGCCCTGTCCTGCTTAGTCACTAGCTTGAAGCAGCCCTTGGGAATCGTGGCCTCAGTGTGAATACAGCATCCAGGACGTCTGTCCATTATGCTCCTTACAGCGGAAGATCTGAGGGGTGCATTTTCATGACCATCACTTATGTTTATTAACCATTTGGATTTCTTTCCTCAAGGAATAGTTTTTCTGTAAAGGGTCACATGGTAAGTATTTTAGGCCTGTCCCAATCACTCAACTCTGCCTTTGTCTCAGTAAAGCAGCCACAGATTGCATGCAAATGACTAGGTGTGGCTGTGATCCAATAAAACTTTATTTACAAAGGAATGTGACAGTCCAACATATGCTATAATTTCCTGACTCCTGGTCTAGGAGGTGCCTGTTTATGTCTATAGTCCCCATTGCTTGAGAGTTTTATAGAACTTGCCTGTAAAACTATTCTGACCCAGTGCTTTTTTTAGGAGACAGACTTTGACAAACTTTCTAATTTATTATATGGATGCTGGTATATTTAAGTTTATTTATTCTTGTACCAATATTGATTCTTCATATTGTTTTTAGAAGTTCAACCATATTATGTAGATTTCACTCTTCTTGCGATCAATTTTTACCCAGTCTGCCCTTAGTTTTCAAAATCTCTATATTTATAATTTTTTATTCTACTTTTAAAAAAATTGATATTTTATTTTAGATGACTTACACAAAAAATTTTTTAAAAGTCTCTATTGCAAGTCAATATAAATGAAAATAAATGTATAGAACTCAAGGTAATATCAATTCATTTGTCTAAATCTTGATGTTCTGTGGATGAGGAAAAGCAATAGCCAGTTATGATGATATTTATCAATCTAAAGTAGTTAGCCAAATCTGTTAACATTTTTCTTTTTTAAAACTATCCATAAATAAAATCCTTTATTGAGTCAAGGTATCCTACTGCCATCTGGATTCATGTTTGCTGTTGTTTTTAAATTACTGGGGTTATTTATAGTGGGTAACAGCATAGATTCTGGAGCCAGCAGGTTTGTATTCAAATCCTGGCTCTACCATTTACCAGGACTGTGAACTAGGGCTCGTAACTGCTGTGCCCCAGGTTCTTATTTGTAAAATGGAGTTAATAGTAGTATTTATCTCACAATATTGTGACAATTAAATAAGTTAATGCATGTGAGGACCTTGGAATTGAGTCTGCTACAGGTAAGTGCTACCTATTGGTGTAAGTGTTCTTAATCCCTCATGCTTATGTGCTTGCTTTGCTCACAGCTCTGCTTTGTTTTATTCTGTCTGGTTTTGTTTCCTTGAGTCTGTCTTTGATTAATTTTATGTAATCGTTGATGTGCTTTTGTAAGAATCTTTTGTGAAGTTCAGCATATGGTGGTTCGCGACAATGTCAACACAAGAGATCACTGTGATATCTGTTGCTTAACCCTCAGAACTTCAGCAGAGGTGTCTCAAGCATGAGGGAATCATCAGTGGAGCCCACCATCCCACTGACCATCTTTGCCTCCACCTCTGGGCTCTGCACTTTCACAGCCTTCAAGGTAGTGTGATGTTGGAGAACTTTCACACTGGCTGAGGTAGCTTCCACTGAGCATCAGAGATGGTGAAAGCAGATGGAGGGACTACTCTGAGGCTAATTTTGCAGGGTTGGGGTAGGGGCACTTTGCGTGAGCACAAGACTTTGGGGAGAGTGTTGCAGTGAGAGGACAGGAAAAAAGCAAAAGGCAACTGATGTGAGCTCAGGGCGAATCTTCCCCAGCCAAAAAAAAAAAAAAAAGAAATCTTTCCATTAAAAAAAAAATTGAGTTTCTTTTTATTATTGAGTTGTAAGAGCTCTTTATATATTTAGATACAATCTCTTATCAGATATATAGTTTGCAAATATCTTCTATCATTCTTTGTGCTGGCTTTCATTTTCTTAATAGTATCCTTTGAAAGCAAAAGTTTTAATTTTGGTGAAGTCCAAACTATTGTTATTTTTCAATTTTGTTGTTTGCTTTTGGTGTCATATCTAAGAAACTATTGCCTAATCCAAAGTCATGAAGATTTACACCTGTTTTCTTCTAGGAGTTATAATTTTAGCTTTTACATTTAGGTATTTGATCTGTTTTGAGTTAATTTTTTGTATATAGTGTGAAGTAGGTGGTTAAGTTTATTCTTTTGCCTGTCGCTGTCTGGTTGTCCCCCATTGAAAAGACTCTTTTATCCCCATTGAATTGTTTTGGTATCCTTGTCAAATCAATCAACCATAAATGCATGTGTTTACTTCTGGACTCTCAATTCTATTCCATTGATCTATGTCTTTCCTTATGCTAGTCATCATTGCTTTTTGATTTCACTTCTATGCCTTGGATTAATTGTTTTCTGTAAAACATCTCCAATAATGCTTTATTTATTTATTTATTTTTTTTTTAAATTTTTTGTTTATTGCAGTAACATTGTTTTATAACATTGTAAAAATTTCAGGTGTACATCATTGTACTTCTATTTCTGCATAGATTACATCATGTTCACCACCAAAATACTAATTACAACCCTTCACCACACACATGTACCGAATTATCCCTTTCACCCTCCTCCCTCCCCCCTTCCCCTCTGCTAACCACCAATCCAATCTCTGTCCCTATGTGTTTGTTTATTGTTGTTATTATCTACTACTTAATGAAGGAAATCATACGGTATTTGACCTTCTCCCTCTGACTTATTTCACTTTGCATTATACCCTCAATGTCCATCCATGTTGTCACAAATGGCTGGATTTCATCGTTTCTTATGGCTGAGTAGTATTCCATTGTGTATATATACCACAACTTCTTTATCCATTCGTCCCTTGATGGGCACTTAGGTTGCTTCCAAGTCTTGGCTATTGTGAATAACGCTGCAATGAACACAGGGGTGCATGTACCTTTGCAAATTGGTGTTTTCAAGTTCTTTGGATAAATACCCAACAGTGGAATAGCTGGATCATATGGTAGTTCTATCCTTGATTTTTTGAGGAATCTCCATACTGTTTTCCATAGTGGCTGCACCAGTTTGCACTCCCACCAGCAGTGTATGAGAGTTCCCTTCTCTCCACATCCTCTCCAACACATGTTGTTTCCTGTCTTGTTAATTATAGCCATTCTGACGGGCGTGAGGTGATATCTCATTGTAGTTTTGATTTCCATTTCCCTGATAGTTAGTGATTTTGAACATCTTTTCATGTGTCTGTTGGCCATCTGTATATCTTCTTTGGAGAAATGTCTGTTCAGGTCTTTTGCCCATTTTTTAATTGGGTTGGTAGTTTTTGTTGTTGAGATGCATGAGTTCTTTATATATTTTGGAGATTAAGCCCTTATCAGATGTATGGTTTGCAAATATCTTCTCCCAATTGTTAGGTTGTCTTTTCGTTTTGTTGATGGTTTCCTTTGCTGTGCAGAAGCTTTTTAGTTTGATGTAGTCCCATTTGTTTATTTTTTCTATTGTTTCTCTTGCCCGGTCAGATGTGGTGTTTGAAAAGATGTTGCTAAGACTGATGTCGAAGAGCGTACTGACTATGTTTTCTTCTAGAAGTTTCATAGTTTCAGGTCTTACATTCAAGTCTTTAATCCATTTGGAGTTAATTTTTGTGTATGGTGTAAGGTAAGGGTCTACTTTCATTTTTTTGCATGTGGCTATCCAGTTTTCCCAACACCATTTGTTGAAGAGACTTTCTTTTCCCCATTGTATGTTCTTGGCTCTTTTGTCAAAGATTAGCTGTCCATAGACGTGTGGGTTTATTTCTGGGCTTTCGATTCTATTCCATTGATCTGTGTGTCTGTTTTTGTGCCAGTACCATGCTGTTTTGGTTACTATAGCTTTGTAGTATATTTTGAAATCAGGGAGTATGATACCTCCAGCTTTGTTCTTTTTTCTCAGGATTCCTTTAGCTATTCGGGTCTTTTGTTGTTCCATATAAATTTTAGGATTCTTTGTTCTATTTCTGTGAAAAATGTTGTTGGAACTTTGATAGGGATTGCATTGAATCTATAGATGGCTTTAGGAAGTATGGACATCTTAACTATGTTAATTCTTCCAATCCAAGAGCACGGAATATCTTTCCATTTCTTTGTGTCTTCTTGAATTTCTTTCAGCAATGTTTTATAGTTTTCGGTGTACAGATCTTTCACCTCTTTGGTTAAGTTTATTCCTAGGTATTTTATTCTTTTTGTTGCAATTGTAAATGGGATGGTATTCTTAATTTCTCTTTCTGCTATTTCGTTGTTAGTGTACAGAAATGCAACTGATTTGTGTATGTTGATTTTGTATCCTGCAACTTTACCATATTCGTTTATTACTTCTAAAAGTTTTCTGGTGGATTCTTTAGGGTTTTCTATATATAAAATCATGTCATCTGCAAATAGTGACAGTTTCACTTCTTCCTTTCCAATTTGGATCCCTTTTATTTCTTTCTCTTGCCTGATTGCTCTGGCTAGGACTTCCAATACTATGTTAAATAGGAGTGGTGACAGTGGGCATCCTTGTCTGGTTCCTGTTCTTAGAGGGATAGCTTTCAGTTTTTCACCATTGAGGATGATATTAGCTGTTGGTTTCTCATATATGGTCTTTATTATGTTGAGGTATTTTCCTTCTATACCCATTTTATTCAGAGTTTTTATCATAAATGGATGCTGTATCTTGTCAAATGCTTTCTCTGCATCTATTGAGATGATCATGTGATTTTTGTTCTTCATTTTATTAATGTGGCGTATTACGTTGATTGATTTGCGAATGTTAAACCATCCCTGCATACCTGGAATAAATCCCACTTGATCATGGTGTATAATCTTTTTAACGTATTGTTGTATGCGATTTGCTAGTATTTTGTTGAGGATTTTCGGATCGATGTTCATCAGTGATATTGGCCTGTAATTTTCTTTTTTTGTGTTGTCCTTGTCTGGTTTTGGTATCAGGGTAATGTTGGCTTCGTAGAATGAGTTAGGGAGCTTCCCCCCCTCCTCAATTTTTTGGAAGAGTTTGAGAAGGATAGGTATTAAGTCTTCTTTGAATGTTTGGTAGAATTCACCAGGGAAGCCATCTGGTCCTGGACTTTTATTTTTGGGGAGGTTTTTGATTACTGTTTCGATCTCCTCACTGGTGATTGGTCTATTCAAATTCTCTACTTCTTCTTGATCCAGTTTTGGAAGGTTGTATGATTCCAAGAATTTATCCATTTCTTCCAGATTGTCGAATTGGTTGGCATATAGTTTTTCATAGTATTCTCTTATAATCTTTTGTATTTCTGAGGTGTCTGTTGTAACCTCTCCTCTTTCATTTCTGATTTTACTTATTTGTGCCTTCTCTCTTTTTTTCTTGGTGAGTCTAGCTAAAGGTTTGTCAATTTTGTTGATCTTTTCAAAGACCCAGCTCTTGGTTTTATTAATTTTTCTATTTTTTTGGTCTCTATTTCATTTATTTCTGCTCTGATTTTTATTATTTCCCTTCTTCTACTGATTTTGGGCTTTGTTTGTTCTTCTATTTCCAGTTCCTTTAGGTGCATTGTTAGATTGTTTATTTGAGATTTTCTTGTTTGTTGAGATAGGCCTGTATCGCTATAAACTTCCCTCTTAGAACCGCTTTTGCTGTATCCCATAAATTCTGGCATGTCGTATTTTCATTTTCATTTGTCTCCAGGTATTTTTGATTTCTTCTTTGATTTCTTCGTTAACCCAGTTGTTGTTCAGTAGCATTTTGTTTAATCTCCACGTATTTGTGGCCTTTCTGATTTTCTTCCTATAGTTGATTTCTAGTTTCATACCGTTGTGGTCAGAAAAGATGCTTGGTATTATTTCAATCTTCTTAAATTTATGGAGACTTGTTTTGTGGCCTAATATGTGATCAATCCTGGAGAATGTTCCATGTGCATTTGAAAAGAACGTGTATTCTTCGGTTTTTGGATGGAATGCTCTGTATATATCTACTAAGTCCATCTGTTCTCGTGTGTTGTTTAAGGCCAATGTTTCCTTATTGATCTTCTGTTTGGATGATCTATCCGTTGGTGTAAGTGGAGTGTTAAAGTCCCCTACTATTACTGTGTTACTGTCTATTTCCGTTTTTATGTCTGTTAATAATTGCTTTATATATTTAGGTGCACCTACATTGGGTGCGTAGATATTTACAAGTGTTACATCCTCTTGTTGGATTGTTCCCTTGATCATTATGTAATGCCCTTCTTTGTCTCTTTTTACAGATTTTGTTTTAAAGTCTATTTTGTCTGATATGAGTACTGCTACCCCAGTTTTCTTTTCATTGCCATTTGCATGGAGTATCTTTTTCCATCCCTTCACTTTCAGTTTGTGAGTGTCCTTAGGTCTGCAGTGTGTCTCTTGTATGCAGCATATATATGGGTCTTGTTTTTTTATCCAGTCAGCCACCCTATGCCTTTTAATGGGAGCATTTAGTCCATTGACGTTTAAAGTAGCTATTGATAAGTATGTACTTACTGCCATTTTTTAACTTTTTTTTTTTTCTCAGTGTTTTAGTATTCCTTCTCTGTTCCTTACTTCTTCTATACAGAATTGATGGTCACTTTAGTTTGACCTCTGTCTGAAAGCTGTACTCTTTAACTCCCCTCCTCCCTCCTTTTATGTTTTTAATATCATATCTAACCTCTTTTTTGTGCATTTGTATCCATTACGTTCTAATCATGGAAATAGATAATTTTTCCTATTTGTGGTCTTCTCTTTTCCCCTTAAATCAGTCCCTTTAACATTTCTTGTAGCACTGGTTTCTTGGTGACAAACTCCTTTAATTTTTGCTTATTTGGGAAAATTTTGATCTCTCCTTCCATTTTGAATGATAACCTTGCTGGGTAGAGTATTCTTGGCTGTAAGTTTTTTCCTTTTAGCACTTTAAATATATCGTGCCATTCTCTTCTAGCCTGTAAGGTTTCTGCTGAGAAGTCAGCTGATAGCCTTATGGGGTTTCCTTTGTATGTAACTTGACATTCTCTTGCGGCTTTTAGGATTCTCTCTTTATCTTTAATTCTGGACATTTTGATTATGATGTGTCTTGGTGTGGGCCTCTTTGGGTTTATCTTGTTTGGGGCTCTCTGTGCTTCCTGTACCTGGATGTCTGTTTCCTTCCTTAGGTTAGGGAAGTTTTCATCTATTATTTCTTGAAATAGATTCTCTGCCCCCTTGTCTCGCTCTTCTCCTTCCGGGACACCTATAACACGGATGTTAGTGCGCTTGATGTTGTCCCAGAGGTCCCTTAGACTGTCCTCACTCTTTTTAATTCTTTTCTCTTTTACCTGTTCACCTTGGGTAATTTCTTCTAGTCTTTCGTCCAGCTCACAGATCCGTTCTTCTGTATCCTCTACTCTGCTTTTGAGTCCCTCTAATGAATTTTTCATTTCCAGTATTGTATTCTTCATTTCTGATTGGTTCTTTTTTATATCTTCCATTTCTTTGTTGACATTCTCACTGAGTTCATCTATTCTTCTCCCCAGATCAGTGAGCATCCTTAACACTCTTAGTTTGAACTCTCTGTCAGGTAGGTTGCTCATTTCTGTTTCACTTAGTTCCTCTTCTGGGGTTTTGTCCTGTTCCCTTACTTGGAATGTATTCTTTTGCCTCCTCATTTTGCCTCTTTCCCTGTGCTTGTGTCTATGTATTAGGTAGGTCAGCTACGTCTCCTGCTCTTGGATAGGTGACCTTATGTTAGTGATGCCTTGGGAGGCTTCCAGTGTGCTTCCCTCAGTTCTCAATGTTCCAGGGGTGACCCCTATGTGGGCTATGTGTGTCCTTCTATTGTGGCCTGTTAGCTCTCCCTATAGGCGCCCAGGGAGGCTGAGTTATGCTCCTGGCCAGCTGTTGTAATGCTCAGCTGCTTGTAGTTGTTGTGGGCCCTTCAGTCTCTTTATCAGGTGTGGGGAGCCCCAGCACAGTTGGCTGCAAGTTCTAATACCACATTTGTGTTGCAGTATTTCTTTTAACTGAGTAGGCCCCCAGCGTTGCAGGTTGTTAGGCTCAGGGCCTTACAATTGCAGTAAGCCTCTAGCCTATTATGTCTCTTGTCAGCTCTCTGAGGATTGCAGCTGGGTGGGGCTGGCCTCAGGCACAGGAGCACCCAATTGTTTCAGGCTTTGGAAGGTGGGGCAAACCTCCTATGTGGGTCTTTGAGAAGCACAAGTCTTCTGCAGCTGACAAGCCCTGCAGCTGACAAGCCCTGCCGCCCACAGGTCCACACACACAGTCAACACAGTCCTGCCCCGTGTGAGCGCCCCGACCTCCCGAAGCGGACCCAGTCTCTCCACGGCGGGAGCCCCACACACTCCGCCACCGCCCCACACTCTTCACCTGCTCCTTGTGCACACCCTGCCCCACTCAAGTCGGCTCAGTTGCCAGGCTGCAGAGAATCCAGTCACCAATCTATGCAGGCCCACACGTTGCCTGAGGGCTTGTTGTTGGGTGGGGCCAGTCTCTAGGGTGGGCTGCCTGCCCTGGCTGAGCTGGATTAGATCCGTGCTCTAGCGGGTGGAGCAGACCCTGGGCTAGCAGGCCTCAGGGAGAACTCCAATGGCGTCCGTGTCAGCACGCCCACACCTGGCCACAACAATGGCTGCCGCCAATGTCCCAGTCCCTGGAGAGGTCTCACCCCTCACCGAGATGCACTCAGGGCCTATTAGGTGAGTCTCTTGTCACCAAAGCACTGTGCACCTTTCTTTCTGGTGATTTTAGGGTGCTTTCTGGAATGGGTGAGTTTGTGCACGGGCCCTTTAAGAGCCAGTTTTAGTTTCTTTGTGACCCAGGTTTTCGGGGGGTGCTCCCCAATGTTTTAGTAGCAGGCAAAGTCAGATATTATGCCGCTCGTGTCGATTGTGCTGGGTCCACAAAATGCCCACAGCAGGGGCGCTCCCCGGCTCAGGACCCCGCGCCTCCAGGGAGGCTGCGTACCTGTGAGCTGCTCCCGGCGGCCGTGAAGCTGGCGGCTTGTGAAGGCGGCGTTTTTCCTCTCCGGAAGGGAGTCTCTGCCTCTTCCACCTCAGTGAGGATTGTCCGTTGTTGCAGGAGTTCCTCTCATCCAGTTTTCAGTTCTGTCTCAGGGGTAATTTTTCCACGAGTAGTTGTAAATTGGCTGTGTCCACGGGAGGAGGTGAGTTCAGAGTCTGCCTACACCGCCATCTTGACTCCGCCCCTCCAATAATGCTTTAAATGTTAGTTTGTGGCTAATGAATTATCTATGATCTTGCAAGTGTGATAATGTGTTTATTTGCTTTCACACTTTGGTTGGGTTTAGAAATATTTGTATTCTGACCTTTGACATGTCTATTTCCCTGTCATATTGTACTCAGTTACTGAAGAAAAGTCTGATGTCAATATGATTTTATTTTCTTAGGTAATGACTTGTTTTTCTTTTCTCTCTCTCTCTCTGCAAGACTTCAAGATTTTCTCTTTATATTTGGTGTACTGAAATTTTTACAGTAATGCATGGTGTGATTCATTTTTTATTCACTTTTGTCTTTCAATCTGAGGTTTTTTTGTTAATTCTGGAATATTTCTATTTCTACTATTGCACTGAGCATTTCCTCTCTTTTATTCTCTCTGTTCACTTCTTCAGGCACTCCTAGTTTCAAATATTTGAATTTTTGGATCTGGCCTAAAAATGAAATAGAAAAAGTAATCAATAACCATGCTAGAAATAGAAGAGGTTCCCTTGATAGGCAAGGAGCCATGAGAAAGCCCAGACATACCAGATGTTTCGAGATGAACTTGTAGGAGGGAAATACTGCCCAAGCGATGCACAGGGGAGCAGCGCTAGCAAGGTAGAAGTGGCTCCAGAGGTGCCCCTAGCCAGAGGGGGGACTAAGAGGATGAACGAGAGGATGCCTGGTTGAGGAACTGCTCCAGGAAGAGAGAGGCAGCAACCAAATAGCAAATGACAAAACTCTCATCCTCCAGCAGAAACTGTGAGCGTGGGGGCTTGGCTTGGACAGGCATGAAGTGCCCTGGCAGGTGGGCATCAGCTAACAGTAGAGGGAACATCACACCCCCAAACTAGTAATTACTTCACTCTGTGGCAACACATTCCACTCTCCCCCCATCGCCAGGGGAAGGTTTTGATAAAAAAGATACAGTGTTCACAAACAAGCCAATGACAAAGCTCAAATTAAAAGACAAGTATGAAACCAAGACTAAACATCTAGGGGGGAGTCACCAACAAAGAAACAAGGCTTCAAACTCAACAAACAGAGAAAATAGAGTTAATAGAACAAATAGAAACAGACTTTAGAATAGGTACTATTAAATATCTATAAACATCTCGGGCAGATGTGGTGATACTGTATCCATAAGAGAGAAACAAGTAGAGACTTTAGAAAATACAAACGTGATGTTGGAAAACAAAAGACTTCAATAGATGAGATGAATAACAGAATCCAAGAAAAGGTGAGGAGTAAGCTAGTGAGCTAGAAGATCAGGTCAAAGAATTTTCTCAAATGCAGCCCAAAGGACATTAAAAAAATGAGAGTAGGTACTGGATCTTACTTTTTTTTTTTTTCATTTTTAGGGATGTGCAGTTGGGAAGAGGCAGTTCAGTCCACCATCTTGGTTCTCTCCTACCTAATTTAAAAACCTGTCTTAGTGGGCATAGAGATTTTCCTTGAGATCAAGAGAAAAATCATCAGAGAATTATCTAATAATGTGAATTATGGAAACAAGATTTATTCTACTTCAGTCTGACTACATAATTTCCAAAAATAACATACCAATTTAGTAAATATTTGTTGCATGCTTTCTGTATGCCAGACACTGTGATAGGCTTTAAGGCTGATGAATAAGACAATCTCAGCCTTTTAGAAACTCTTGGTGGAATCCAACAGTTTGAGAAAACAGTAAGAAATCTCTACCACTCAGCATCCTATTACTAATGACCAATGTTTGCATGGAAATTACAGTTTACAAAGTGCTTTTTAATACAAAGGGCATTTTGGTTAATTCTCATTACAATCTAACATGTAGATATTATTATTATTTTTTTAATCATTAAACCATTTTACTATGAGAAAACAGACTATTTTCCCCCAAAATGCCAAAATATAAAATATTGTAGATTATATATAGATTATTAAATGACACAAGAAAGGTGATAGAAATGGCATAATGGAGAGACACAACTCAAACTCCAGATTCCAAATCTTGAAATCTTCCCACCATCTTACTGCTCTGTGTCTATGCTAGCTTAGAAAGTTACTTAACCTCTCTGATCTTTGGATTCCTGATCTAAAAATGGAGGAGGGGGATGGTGATTAAAGTAATAATTTCTAATATTTCTTCATTCTAACTTTTATGAGCCTATCTTGAATTGCACCTCCATTTATAGATTAAATATTCTGATAAATTCACTACAGGCTCTTAATTGTATTATTGAAATTGTGATGAGAGCCAGTTATTGTTCTGTAGTAGAATGTGTATGTTTCCTTTCATTGCTATACTTTATAGCAATGATACATTTGCTAGACTTATTTGCTTTTCTTACCCCAACTGGGATATTATTGAAATCACAAAATGCAAAATATGGAGAAAGAATTTTTTATGCGGCCACCATTTCTCTAACAGAGGAACACTAAGAAGTCAGATTTTGCCCTGGTCTGGTACTGTCACACAATCAAATGCCTGCATTGATTCAATAGCTGATGCAACTCAGAATGATACGTCATGTAATATGCAGTCCCTGTTGAGAAACATTGCAGCTTACGTCCATAAGGTAACATAATCTGAAATATTTTGCATGTAGTTGTCCTAATTTTATGACTAGACCAGAGGATAATTTTAGTATCTATTACTTTTATGCACATATAAAATTATTTTCTTTTTTTGCACACATTGTCAAAGAGATTGTTCAGGTTATAATATCAGGAGCAATCATACCCTGATTTTTGGCGTGGGAGGGAGATGTTTCTGAACTAGACAGTTGTAAGTGTCATCTTTAAATGTTCTCAAATGTGTGGACCAGGCAGAGGAAATCACAGAGGCTGGGTCAGAACGTTGATTCTAGGCCCGGCTCTGCCCCTAACTCAGCATGATGCCTCAGTTTCTCCTTATGACAGCAGGAGAAAGAATACTTGCTTTGTCTATGTCATGAGTCTGTTGTGAGGATACAATGAGATAATGAATATAAAGGAATACGAAAACTGAAAGCATTCTAGGTTCTTTCGTCTTTATGACAGGTAGGAGCGTATTTTCCCCCTTTTCCTTTTCTTCTTCTTCTTCCTCTTTTTCTTTGTCTTATTCCTTGAGTTGACTGATAGACAGCCAAAGGTTTAATGAATACCTGTTTGTGCCTGACACAGTTTCAGGAGCATTACAGAAACTCTTATTTAAGACTCCAAAGATTCCACAAGATAATGATACTACCTTTCATTTGTGAAGGAGGAAACAGAAACTCAAAGAGGTCAGATAAGTTGCACAAGCTCTGGACATAAATGTCAAAAACCAAACTTCAAAATTTTTGCAGAAAATTTGGTGACTGTGTATTGGACTTTGGGTATGAAACAATATCTTTTTAGAAAAAGTACTAACTATAAAAGAAAAGATTCTCATTGTTATTATTTTTAAAAAGTCTGTGCTAGTTTAATGAGTACAAATTATATCTCATTCATTAATCTGTACTTTTGTTATTACTGTAAAGTGGAATATTTCTTCATGCCTTGTAGCCATTTTTATTTCTTCTTTTGTCAATTGATGGCTAAGTTTTTCTACTGTGGTATTTGTTTCTTATTGATTAGTAAGAACTCTTTATATTAAAAAAACTCTTTGTCTACTATATATGTAGTGAATATTTTCTTTCATTTGTGGTTTTACATTTAGTTTTGCTTATGCGATTTTTTTGCTATATAGATTTAATAGGTTTGAGAGCCCATAAACAGATCCATACATGAATCAAATGTTGGTATATGAGAGAGGTGGCATGATAGATCAAATCTACCAATATTTTCCTACGTGGATTTTGCTTAGAAATGCTTTCCCACCCTTCAAGGTTGTACTTATTTTTCTTCTATTACTATAATAATTTTTTCACTAAAAATTAAGACCAACCTGGATTTTTTTTGTTTATGCTTTACAGTATAGGTACAAATTATCTCAAAATAATTCATTCTTTTACTAATTTATTATTTTAAAATAATTTGTTGAATTGATCCTTTCCCCACTGAGTTGAAATGCCATCTTCATCACATATTGAATTATTAAATATCCTTAGTCTATATATTCGCTTGCTGGGCTGCTGTACCAAATCCCACAGACTGGGTGACTTCAACAACAGAAATGTATTTTTTTCCCGGTTCTAGAAGTCCAAGACCAAGCTCAGTAGGGTTAGTTTCTACCGAGGCCTCTCTCCTTGGCCTCCCTGTGTCTTCACGTTCTCTTCTCTTTGTGTGTCTGTATCCAAATGTCCTCTTCTGATCAAGATACCTGTCGCATTGGATTAAGGCCCAACATAATGACCTCATTTTAATTTAATTACCTATTTAAAGACCTTATCTCCAAATAAAATCATATTCTGAGGTACTGGGTACATATGAATTTTGTGGGGGGTGCATAATTCAGCTCATAGCAATACTGTTTTAAACTTGTAATTTGGTTGTATTAATGAGCTGTCTATTATGGTCTCAATCTTAGTTTTATAATAACGCTTAACAATAACTTGTAGGGTAACTCTCTTCTTACTTCTTTCAGATACGTCTAGACTGTTCTCATGTGTTTATTCTTCTAGTGGGCCTCCCTTTAGAGAAAACTTTTGGAAATACGGTTACATGTATATTACTAAGTTTCTGAGTCTATAACATTACACATTTTTTGAGATCCTTTATATACATAAAAGATTTTTTTTTGCTTTCACGAGTGGGATATTTTTTCAATTATATTATTCTGAACTGTAGGCGAGGCAATAGGAAAGCTTTATTTTTTCTTGAATGCTTTGAGATTTTGAACTGAAGTCAACTTGTGCTCTAGGAAGATTGTAACAGTTTATACTTCCACCAGCAGCGTTCCAGAGTACCCATTTTCTACACCACCAGCACCATAAATATTATTTCAAAACTGGTAGCATACAGTTAGAAAAGTTTGTAATTCTTTGGTCATCAGTGGGGTTGAACTTTAAACAATATGTTTATTGGCCTTTAGTATTTTGTCTTTTGTAAATCTTTTGCTAGTTTTTCTGTTCACAAGTTCCATTTTAAGAATAGGTTTTTTTTTTTTTTGTGAGGAAGATCAGCCCTGGGCTGATCCATGCCAATCCTCCTCTTTTTGCTGAGGAAGACCGGCCCTGAGCTAACATCTATTGCCAATCCTCCTCCTTTTGTTTTCCCCTTTTTTTTTCTCCCCAAAGCCCCGGTAGATTGTTGTATGTCATAGCTGCACATCCTTCTAGTTGCTGTATGTGGGACGCCGCCTCAGCATGGCCGGACAAACGGTGTGTCGGTGTGCGCCCAGATCCAAACCTGGGCCGCCAGTAGTGGGGTGTGCGCACTTAACCGCTAAGCCCCGGGGCCAGCCCCTAAGAATAGATTTTTAAGAACTCTTTCTATATTAGGAATATTAACCCATTGTCTATTATAATTAGTATTTTGCAGAATGTCTTTTCTAAATACGATTTTTTACCTCTAAGTCTCAGAATGCAAGCTTGTTACTCATTACATCACTTTTTCACTAACTTGTGATATATCCACCATGAACACCCATGGTGGTCAACATTTCCCTTCATCGTAAATAGTGTATTTGCCATCTTTTGGAAAAATTACTGATGGTGATTGAGACAGTTGTTCTGTGCTTTCTTTCAGTAAACAAAATTTATCTGAAAGCAGAAATGACTTTCCCAGGCATGCTATTAACATCTAGATAAACTGTGTTAACTTTGTCCAAAAGAAATATTTAGTTAATAGATTTTATTTTGGTAGGTACTAAGGTTCTGATCAGTCAGATAAATGAACGTGTAGCTCCAAATGTCTTCAGAATCTGATACCAATCCATTTGATTAGGACTTATAGTCTCTACCTCTCAAAAAAGGTACGTTTTCATTTTTTTCTACACTATTAAATTTACCTCAGATAAACTATTATTGTAATTGCTAAGAAAAGCAATGTAATCAGATAAGGGCCTTACATAATGGGTTAAAATCATACGAGGCAGGACGAGCATTTGTCTCTTATGAAGTGGATGCCAAGACATGGATGTGGGATACATATGGGCACGATGGTTGGTGTCTTCAAGGGCTTGATACGTGTTTCCTAAATTTTCAGAGTTCCTAAATTATGATGACAATCTTTCGCATGATGAGAATTTTTAGATTATGAGGAAATGGTAGCCAAACATCTCTTCAACTACATTAAAGTAGTCTATATCTTATCTACGAGGAACACATTTTGTTTGTTTTAATTGTTCTCTGTCTATTCAGATAAAGTTCTCACATGTCTTTCTTCTTAAAAACTCAGATTTTAGATTTATGGTTGTAAATAATTTTAATGTTGTGTGGGCATTTAAAATTGTTTTGAAAATATATAGCAAAATATAGATGAATTTCAAATTTTAAGATGCATTACACCATGGAAAAAGGGACATTCATCACACTGGACAAGTTCTAAAGATATGAACCTTTAAAAATAAAACTTTATCCGTTATATTACATTGAAATAATTTATGATCAGTTGTGAAGTTAAACATTTTGGGTGGCAATTGTATTCCATAGGTGATCAGAATCTGCATAATCTTCTTAGCAAAACTAGTCTTTTTTTGGGGAAAATTATTCTTAAATTTGATTGTTAGATGATATCACTGCATTAACACAGTTTACTGGAGTGGATCTACCATATGCATTTAAATTCTTGTGCTTTATGAAATGTATTGGGTGAAATTTTCTGCACCACTGATCAACTTTTTGCGCTAGTTTTTAAATCTCTGAGTTTAAACATTATGTGATTTTTTTTCTCCCCAAATTTACCTCGAATCTGAAAAGGCCCCAGAAGAAATAAGCAAGAGTTAGAGTGGATAGAATATAAGTGTTACACATAGACCCGTATGTATTCGACTTTAAAAAATGGCTCGCTGAAAGGATGTAAAATATCTAGTTTTGCATGTAAAAAATGGTTGAATATTGACATTTTCATGTCACTCAGTCTAAAATCTTTCTTTTGTGAGGTTATTGAAAAAAATGTGTAATGACTAGAGAATTGTTTGCTCTTTTCCCTCTTCTTAAGCTTTATGTTTTAAAATATTTTTTCAATATTAGAGTAATATGGGGACATCCCACAAAACATTGGAAAATTTTGTAGGCTAGTTTTTTTCATGAATATTTTTATTTTACAGATTTATTTTTACACTGTGTTCTGTCTCCTCACTTAGATTCCAATCATCCATGAGAGGTACCTTATTGTATACTTCTTAGTAATTCTCCATATCACTTAACCATACATGCAACCCACACTGTAGTGTCTTGATTGCACTCAGTAAATATTTATTGATGGTCTGGATTACAGTGTGATGAAATATGCTAAGGGTAACTTTTGTCAATAAAAATGGTTTCAGTTTAGTTTGACCTTTTATTTTTTTGCAGGGAAGATTAGCCCTGAGCTAACATCTGTTGCCAGCCCTCCTCTTTTTGCTGAGGAAGACTGGCCCTGGGCTAACATCCATGCCCATCTTCCTCTACTTTATATGGGATGCCGCCACAGCATGGCTTGACAAGTGGTGCGTCGGTGCGCACCCAGGATCTGAACCTGCCAACCCCGCTTAACTGAAGTGGAGCATGTGCACTTAACCGCTGTGCCACCGGGCCGGGCCCTAGTTTGACCTTTTAATTTCTCTAAATATTTTCTTTTATGTAGACGAAATGACCCACAATAGTATTTATTGATTCTGAAATCATTTTTCCCTTCTGCACTTCTGAGCTCTGAATTTAAGAAGTGTTTATAATCCTCACTCACACACAAACACAATCAGTGCTGTTATTTGCTGCTTTTATTAAAATTGTGCCTATTAATACTCTTTATTTAATAAAAATAGTTGATCCCCAGTATGCACAAAGCACTATTCTAAGGACTGTTGTTCATTTCAATGAGTCAATTACATTGCTTTGTTTCCCTCTCATTGAAAAAGTTAGATGCCAATATTAAATGTAATTTATAAATATATGCACTTTTAACATTGCTATTTAAAATAATAGTAGATATCATATATGAGGCACCTACTACGTGGTGGGCACTGTTCTAAGTACATTAAAGTTATTATCTCATTTAATCCTCACACAATCCTGAGAGGAAGGAATGTTATTCTCACTTTACAGATAAGGAAACCCAGGCTTAGAGAATTTATGTTTAACTAACATCACAGAGCTAGTAAAGCAGCCAAGCCCGGATCTAATTCCAGGTTTTAATACCGTATGATTTCCACTCATATGTGGAAGCTAAACAAACACATAAATAAGGAGAACAGATTGGCGGTTACCAGAAGGGAAGGTGGTGGGGAGAGGGCGAAAGGGATAGAGGGGCACATATGTATGGTGACGGATAAAACCAGACTATTTGTGGTGAACACGATGCAGTCTATACAGAAACTGATATATAATAACGTACACCTGGAATTTACACAAGGTTATAAGCCAATATGTCCTCGATAAAATAATTTAAAAAAACCTATAGTACATATGTGCATAAATATACTAGGGAAGGTTTTCCTGAAGATAGCCAGCCTCGGGCTTACTAAAGGGAAGCGCAAGGAGCCTGGACTGAGGAATGCTACAAGCGTTGACCAGCAGAGGGGTGACTAGACCCCAGATTCATTCAGTCCCAGTGGCAAGTCTTTCCCCCATAGAATCAGCCAGCAGCTCCCCCTTATTCTGGTTCCATTGTTTGTCTCGCAAACTTCCATTCATAGAATGGTTTCCCATTTGGTTTACCCAATGATACAAGCGTCCCAGCCCTTTTCACTTCTGAGTTTCTCGTGGCTAAGGAATAAATTGGTGTTTGGGTTTATCTATAGGACGCTGTGAGCCGGCCTCTGAAAGAAGGCCCCACTTCCTAGTTGTAGGCAAGGTCTAGGGATTAGACCCGTGACAGGACTAATTCATCAAGGCAAATGTCGTCCTTGCCGACACTCCAGCCTAACCAAGAGCTTTCTGTACAAAACAACAGTCTAAAACTTTATAGTGTGAATCTCAACTAAGTTAAAAAAAAAGTAGAAAAAGAATTATGTGATACATACAAAACTCATAATGTTTACCCCTAAAATTCATAGCAGATTATGGCTGATCGTTAAAGCCATATTAAGGAGGAAACAAGTGTAGAAACATAAGGAACTATTAGACACAATTTGTCTTTAAAATAACACATTACCACTAACTGTTGCTTGTGGGAAAGACATCTTTATTTAATATGGTAAAAAGAATAAGAATTGCTAGTGTTTATCTGTATGCAATACGTCCATTTTATAATAGATATGTCTGTGTAGTCATAAGTTTAGCACTTTAAAGTTCAATAGTTCCAAAGAAATCAGACAGAACATCAGTTCTTTACACTCATCTGGTAGGTGAAATGAATGTATTCATTCTATGGGAAAATATAAAATTCCAATAAACTCTGCACAGGACTTGATGAATTGCTTTGCCAACTTCAGTGAAGATAACATAGCTTAGGCATGGTGAAATAGCATAATTTGTGTCCTTAAACTGTTAACTTTGTTATCTAGTGACTTTATTTCTTATATTCTTTGTGATTTTGTGGCAAGTTCAGTACGATGGTTAGTCGGTATGGTTCAGTGGCTAAGCTTTGAGACGGACAGGTCTACATTCTGACTCAACTTCTGCCAGAATGTGGCTTTCGTCAAACTACTTGCCCTTTCAAGCCTCAGTTTCCTCATCTGCAAACTCTCATTTATGGGATTATTGTGAAGATTAAATGAAAAATACGTAAAAATCATCAAAACATAATTTTGAGCAAAAATAGCAAGTCTCAGAAGAATATATCAGAGAGGAATCCAAGACATAAAAATTTGAAACAGGCAGTAGCAAACAAGATTTTGCTTATAAGTACAAAGTCTATGAAAAAAATTATAAAGAACAAAAGGAAAAAACAGAAGCAAAATTCTGGGTAGTGGTTACCTGGCCAGAGAGAAGACAGGACACTGAAATGAGGAATAAAAAATAAACTTTGCATATTTTGGAAATGTTCCAGTTCATCAGTTGAGTGGACTGTATTTTGATTTTCTTTTTCCTGTTGTAATTTTTAAAAACATACACATATGTTATATAGACTCTTTTGTATGTATATTTCACTAACTCACAATAAATACTTATAAATACAACTGAGAGGGATGACACACACACTGACACATGTTGGTAAGCCCCAATACTCTGTCTCTTTTCTGAATGATACCTCCACCAGTTTGTAGGACAGTGGTTTTAAATCTCAGCTGCACATTAGATCCTCTTGACGAGGTTTAAATACATATGGATGCTCAGGCTCCATCCCCAGATGATCTAATCTAATTGATTTGGGGTTGGGCCCAGGCAGCAACATTTTGTACAAAAACTTTCCAGGTGATTCTAATGTGAAGTTAAAATTGACGAATACTGGGATTATTTTATAAGAACTAGTGCAATAGTCATTAAGCAAAAAGGGGGGAGGGGTAAAGAATAATAAAATTATATTTAATAATTTTATTCATTATTTCATTATTTGATACTTTAAAAAAAGCTCCCATGTAGATATCATGGGAAAACCCACAACTTTGTTGGACTTTCCTACAAAGATTTTGCAGCTCAGTATTATTTCTAATTTGAAGTTTGTGTTTGAAGGATTAGGGTGGGAAATGGAGAGTTGTTGGATAAGGCAATGCCTTCTGACAGGGTGTCCCAAAGAAAGGTGAGTGGGGGCTGAAGTCCAGCCTGTACTCTGCTCCATCAGGGTGTGTCTCCTGGTGAGGAGTTGCTTCCCATGGGAGGAAGAAGTGCTTTTTCCTAATTAGCACAAAGTTTCCAAAAGTGCTTACCTTGATCTCATAGGCATGGCTTTCATTTTGGTGCTTAAGACTACTGAATGTCACACAATGTTTTTCAAACACAAACAAATATTCAAAACAGTTACGGGCACAGCCTGTATACTATGGGCGCCAATAAATCAGAAGTGATGCTGGCCACTGGCACATGAGCAGAGTCCTGAATGTCTCCCCAGTGACCCATCGACCACCCTGCCAGGTGCTAACCCTTTAGTTGTTGGGTGGAGTGGGATGGGAGGAGGTGAGATAGGCAGGAAGCTAGATATGAGCTGGGAGCAAGGTCACTCCACCAGGTGCAGCATCCTAATTACCAGGCAGCAGCTCTTCTGACTCCCCCTGACCCTGACGGAGAGTAGCCCCAAGCCTCATTATACCCTCATTTGCATTGTGGTTTGGATCCCTCTTGTGCGGGATCATGGCCACAACAGTTCCAGAGATGCCTATGTAAGGAAAAAATCTACTCCCCCCCCGACATGGGGGTAGAGACAATGGCCAATTGGCCCATGTTCCAAGACCCTCAATGCCCCCAGTACCCCATGTTCCAAAGCCACCGACCACCACAACTTCAGGGCACTTGCCCACCTTGAGCCTGCCCTCCTCTCCCCTTGGGGCTGTACTTTCGTTTTGCTAATAAATCCTCCTCTGTCAAAACTTCTGCTGTGTGTCCACTCTCAAATTCTTTTGTGTCTGTGGACCAAGAACCTGGGACCCCACCACACCAATCTGACCAGTGCTGGTGACAGAGGGAGTCCTGTGGGAGGGACCAAGGCAGCTGAGGTGGCATGAAAGGGCACTCCAGGGACTCAGGTTAGTGGCTCTTTAACAACTGGTATGGAATTATCTCAATATTTTAAGAACCAATCTGGCTTTGCTGGTGGGTACAGGGTGATTATTAGCTCTACCCGCCACCTATCACAGAACTCGAAGTTTCCGCATTTCTTTAGCCGTCAGCATATAGTTAATGGGCAACAACACTTCCAGTTCTGGGAAATAATAGTCATGGTTAATAGTTATTGAAAACAGACAATTTCATTTCATCTTCACACCAACACTTGGTAGGCACCGTTTTAAAAGAAATAAGAAACAGGTTAAATAACGTGCCCCCAGTCAACAGTTGGGAAGTGAAAGAACCAGGCTTCAAACCCAAGTCTGTCTGGGTCTTGAGCCAAGCTCCAAGTCTGTGCCATATTGCCCGGGACTCGTGCTGCCAATTCTCCCTACCTCCTCATCCCTCCCTGCTGCATCAGGAAATCCATGGCTCGTGAGAGGAAGAGCAGAGAGGACCACAGGTGAGTGAGCGGCAGCAGCCAGAGAAGATGAACCACAAGGACGTGCTCAGAGATTCTTCTCCCTCTTCCGTGAAGGAGCCCTCAGCCCTGGGGCACAGGAAGTAGAGAGAAATGAGCAACAACTGCATTGCTTCTCAGTTTTTGTGCAAAATTAGTTGCAAAGAATAGTTTTAAAAGTCTTTACCATGTATTTGGAAAACAAAGGGTTTTGTTTATAAGGAAGAAAAAAATGGAGAGCGTTCCCATGCTTCTCTGGAAAATTCCTGGTAAACTTTTGTGCAGCTAGTAAATGAAGTCATTGTTTATTCTATGTAATGGAAAGCATGTCTAAAGTGTGACTCAGGAGACCTGGTTCTAGGAATGGTTCCGCTCCAAATCCACGGTAACGCTGGGTAAGTCTCTTGAACTACCTGAGTTTCATGGTTCTTGTCTAATAACAGAGGGTTTGGGCTAGTCCCCTGGTAAGGCGGGATTTGGCTCCATGCTCTTGGATACATTTTCTCACCTATTTGAGCCTCAGTTTCCTTTTTGGTGATTATTCAATTACGTATGGTAACAAAAGGAGAGCTTTATATACAGCACCTGGGACACACAGTGTTGAAATCATGTCTCTGCTACAGTAAGCAGTTGGTTTAAAAATTAATTAGTTAATTAATTAACACATGTAGATCTTCATGTGGGTTGGGTACTTCGGAATCCCATTCATATTTATCTACTCATCACTTTTATTTCAAGATCTTTTCTTCTGCTGCCACTATGTGAGATTTCCGGACAAAAGTCTAAATGGCAGTACCTTGCTCGGTACATTTAGCAAGAACTGGCCTAGAATACATTCAGACTTAGTTCCCTCCAAAGAGTTGGTGCCTTTGGTTTCAATTTTTTTTTTACATTAATTGCCCATAATAATTGAAGCCTTAGTGCAGTTTCTTTGAGTTATTAATCACTGACACAGACTTAGGTTTGTTCTCCTTCTTTGTTCAATTCCATATGTTTTCTGTTAGAGCTTTTGCTGTGTCACCAGAACTGTGCATGGTGCTAACAGTGGCCCCCAAAAGTACAGTCTTATATTCAAGGCGATGACAATCTTGTTGGAGGAAAAAGCCTTACACGGGGAACAACTAGTGAACGATGCAAGAACAACACATAACGGAAGTTTTGATTGTACGGGTTTTATGGCCATGGTCTAAAACAAAGCACCAATTCTTCTGGACAGTGGAGAAATAAGCTTCTGAAAGAATAGGCAACCTAGAAGTGAAATGAATGGACTCAAAAGAGAACTTGGAGCACGTAGGTTTTCCTCGAAGCCCTATTGTTTGGTGGGGGCTTCTCTTTGCGGTGGTTGTGTTGGCTCTCTCTGCCTCAGGTGCTGTTCTTCAAAGATGTCCTTTCTATGAAAGATCCTGGAT
This sequence comes from Ceratotherium simum simum, assembly GCF_057802395.1. Taxonomy (NCBI): domain Eukaryota; kingdom Metazoa; phylum Chordata; class Mammalia; order Perissodactyla; family Rhinocerotidae; genus Ceratotherium; species Ceratotherium simum. The sequence continues at coordinate 15,666,003 of NC_141937.1, read as the reverse complement.
GCGTTTTGCAGCCTCCTCACTGCCCTTTAGTTAATATTCTTTGATGCCATGCTAGTTACATCACACTCTTGCTAAGTGAGTAAAGGTAACCATAATTTGAAGCAAAAAAAAAAACAAAACTATTGAAATGGTGACTTAGAAGTGAGGAAATATAGTTCCCATGGAAAAAACCATATTTAGATTCTAGAACATGCTGAAAACTCACACTGCCACCAGATGGAAGTGAACACTGTCTTTAAGGATTACTGGAGGAAGGGCAACCTTCTGTAAGAGCAAATAAACAAGGACACCATTACCATATTTTCAAGTCAGTTAGTTGAGAGAACTTAAGTAATGCTGATATTGACATAGTCTCCAAATGATCTACTATGGAACACAGTAGCTAATTGAAAAACTATTACCAAAAAAATAACTATTAAAAATCTATCAGGTTATGATAAGGATGAAGCTTTAGATAACATGAGAAAATAATTTTTCTTTAGGAAGAAAAATACCAGGCACAGATTTATCTTTGACAGCGTGATCTGCCAAAATCTCCACTCTCTGGCCCATCTGATAAAGGTCAATGATTGAACACCCAAACGAGTTTATACACACAGCACCTGCCTCACAAAAACAGTAAAATTGTTTTTCTTGACCCAAATTGCACTGTTTTCTTAAAAAAAAAATAAGTGGAATTTCTCTATCCTGTGTGTAAAGTTTAAGATTCTCTTTTTCACACTAGAGACCAGTTGGTGGTGGTGTTGCAAGTCCGTTGAGATGAATATGATGTTTGGTTTTTTTCTGCCTTCCACTTTTCCTTTTAAATACTTCTAACAGAACTCTCCCACTTCAAAACAGAAAGAAATAGGAAAAAAAGACTGTGAATTGTCTTTAAAATGGTCTTAGAAAGAAAACAGATCATACTCATAACCATTTTATTATTATGACGAGTTTGGGTTTACAAAGTAATAAGTGTTTTCCAAATTACTGCCTTCAATTGTAAAACAGGTAGAAAACATGCCAAATCTAACTGCCAAAAACTTGTAATCCTCCAAATATTTTTCTTGTAGCATTACTACTATCATTATGAACAGAAATAGCAGGATAAAAATCAAATCAAGTTTTGTGAACATCCAAAATGCCATTTGTCTGTTTGTGGGGGGTAGTTTAGAATGAGCAGAATTAATGTTCTTCCTTGCTCGCAGCTGTGTCCCACACAGTTGCTTTCATGCTCTCATTTTCCTGGCTGGGAGCCCCCTCCATTAAACAGGGAAACAAGGTGGGATGGCTCAGAGATCTAGAAGAGTCACAGGGAATTGGACTTGAACCCAAGCGTCATCCAGTCTACTGATTTTTTAAGTGGTTTGTTTTTTAGAAGTGTCTGTCAAGACATATAAATCATTCTTAATTTCATCATTAAACTGGCCTCAGAGAGATTTTGTTTTAAAAAGATGATGCGGTTAGAGAGTCATAAGCCCTGAACTTGGAAGCACAGGACTCCAGAGCTGGACGCGACTGGGCCCGAGCATGTGCAGCTCTCCCGTGGTTGGAGCAGTGGGTTTTGAGTGCTGTTTGCGTGGCTTCTTCCGTCTTCCACACATCTTATGGCTCCTCTCTCCTCTTCCCACTCCTCTCTCAGTTCACTCTGAACTTAGTGGGAATAAGTGTTCACAGTTTATTTTATGTTCAGGGCGAACTTTGATTTTGGCAGATATTAAACTACTATCCCCCTCTTTTCATCGATGCCCAAACTGAAGGTGAAGGGGCTGGGGAGGGGATGACAGCCAGCTGGTCACCGTTAGAGGGATGGGTAGCCCCACCGTCGCCCCCCGAGGCCAGCACTATTCTTTCCACCATTTCATGCAGCTTTCTTTTACTTCTTTCTTTAAAAAAATATATCTTCCCTCCTTTCTCCATGCCAAGACTTAAAAGGCTTCAAATACTTCAAAAATAAATGATTTCTAAATCACCTCATAAAAATGTTTTATCACATATTCCCAAAGCAGAATGGCATATTAAGAAACGATTTCATTCTTATCCATATTCTCTTTTAGGGATATAGAGACATTATCTCAAGTTATTACTCCAAAGAGACAGAGACAAGGATTTTGCACCATTTTCGTTCTCAAATCATTTTAGTTATTTTATTTCAATTCCCCTAAATCTCTTGGATGGTTATTTCCTTCTATATTTTCTTATATCACTTAAAAATTACATTTTACTTTGTCGGGGACTAAAGAACTGCATTGAAAAACTAAGAAATTATTGAAAAAAAATTCCATTAGCGCAACCATAGTGATCAGAAGAAATTGGCTAATTTCAGTATCTTACTTTGGGCTCTTCATAGAAAATTGTTGAAATGTGTCTGCTAGAAGCAACTGGCATTCTGAAATTGATTTAAAGCTGTAGTGGGGAAGAAAAGCTATATTGAAAAAATTAAATCTTAGGTTTGGTGGCATTAAAAAAAATAGTTTCATGCGCAGAGGATCCCAAATACTGGCCGTCTTGTTCAGCTGGTAGAAGGGAGGAAAAGAAGTTGCATAGCTGGTGTGGAGGGAGAGAGACACACGCTTCCTTTTGCTGTTATCATACTGAGGCGTTTAAAGAGCATTTTTTTTTTTTTGTTAATAATCTCAACTATTTCTATGGGGAAATCTGCATGTTCTCACTCTCCTGTGGAAACAGTAACCAGATTCCCAGTGGATGAGTGTGACAAGTACCTAGATTCCCAGTGGATGAGTATGACAAGTGTGACAGCTCCTGGGCCACTTGTCTCCTCATCCATCCTCCATTGACCTTGCCAGCCTACTGCAGTCTTCTTCTTGATCTGGCTCTATGATCTCTCAGTTCCTTGAGAGTGCTGGAGCTCCTGACCTTCACACATCTATTTCTGTGTCCAGAAGAACGTTCACTGTGAAGCAGGCCTTCACTTGGCTGATTCCTACCCGCCCTGTTGAGGTCTCCACCTTCCTCGGGAAACACATGGTTGATAGTGAGTGTTTGTGGAATGAGTGATCGCACATACTGGAGGAAGAAGGCTCTGTTTTTACTCTCAATGTACCTCAACTCAGCAAAGTTACAGAGTGTAAGGGTTGTTAAGTGTTCATCAGAGTAGAGGGAGGCCATAAGGTGAGCTGAGTTAGGGGGTGGGGGGACTAGAAGGAGAGACAGGAAAAGAGAGAGGGAGGGAAGGAGTGAAGAGGTGGGAAAAATGGTGGAGCAGTTGGAACGTCATACGATTTAGAGTTAGAGGAGGAGAATTAGAGAGCAGGAAACAGAGCTAGAGTCAAAAGCAGAATGAGACAGACAAAAAATTGTGGAGTTGATATCTGGTCCGGATCTCACTAGCTAGCTAGAACCTTCCTCCTTCCCTTTTGCTGACTCATCTCTACTCGTCCTTTACTTACAGCCTGCTTTACTTCCACTGGGAGGCTACATGTTCCCATAGAAATCAATACGTTGCCTATCAGAATACTTGCTGACATTTTATTAAAATTGCCTTTTGTTAGCTTTCTTTCCCACTAGACAGTCAGCTTCATGAAGGGTCTATCTTTTTTATCATGGTGGCCCCAGCACCTGGCACAGTGATAGCTGCCCATAATAAATAAATATCTGTTGAAAGCCTAGTGCTTTGGGCAAGTCACTTCAGCTTTCTGGGCTGAAGGGTCATCGTCTGTGCTATGAGGGGGTTGGTCAAGTTGATACATAAGGCCCCCAGCCTAGCTCTGGTCTTCCATGATTTTGTGTCTCCGTGGCTTCCTGCCGAATGCCAGAAACAATTTAACGCAAGAAGACAGGAATGTTGTCTGTCAAGACTCTGGAGATCTTGTAATACAAACTGACTGCTTGGGAGACTGTTTATACAGGACCTTGGACTGGGCCTAGGGGATGGCGGGGTCTCTCCTCGTTAGTGGAGAAAGGAAGACAACAACAAGCAATGTCTATGGAAAGATGGAGATGCCTCTACATTTATTGTGGCCCTGAAGATATGTTGATGAGTCATGGCAAGTTCACTACAAAGGTGTTTCAGAGACAAGCCTGATCCTTCAGAGTGATAAGGAGGAATGATCCAGAAAAGGAGAGAGCGAAGAATTATGTCTATATGTCTATATTGCTATATGTGTATATTCATTTGGTCAGCAAATATGATTGAGTGTATTCTTGGGAAAAGTGCTAAGGGATAAAAAGATAAACCAGACCTCAAGGACCATGAACTCTGGTCGAGGAAGAAAGGCACATGCATGAAGAAAATACAGCGAAGAAGATGTTGAGTGGGATAAGGCAGGTCCTCCCCTTCCCTATCGGTTCTCCTGTTGCTTCTCCTCTTTGTTGAAGATTCAGAAGGAAAGAAATCTTACTTCCTGCTGCGTCATGAGAGAAATGGTATTTGAGCTTGGCCTTTAAGCGTGGCAGGATTTGGGCATTTGGAGATTGGAGGTGGCATCCCAAATGGGGAGAAGAGCCAGGAGCGTGAAAAGCACTGGCCATCTATGGGAATAGCAAGAGTTCAGTTTCACGATAGCAGGTTACACGAAGCTGACCTGTGGCAAATTCTGGAAAGGCAGGTTGTGGCCAGGCGAAAGGCATTTGGACTTTGTTCTACAGGAAATGTAGAAGCAGAACAGATATCTGAGCAGGGTGTTGGCTACAGCTGGGCTTCAGAGAGGACCACAGCAGTAGCGGGGAAACTTTTCAGGAGCTGGGAAAGCTGGAGTGAGCGGGACCATTGAGGAAGCTATTGCTCAGCTGAGTATTGATTTCTGGAAATGGGGTAGTGTCAGGGGGACGTGGGAAGGGCGTTCATCGTGAACTGCAGAGGAACCACAGGTGGAGTGAGTCCCACCAAGGAGAAGGTATTCAACCAAATCAAGTCTACAGAGAAGTTGAGGAAGGTGAGGGAAGAAAGGACAATGATACGCTTGAGAAAATTGCTTGAGGAACCCGAGGGGGCAAAAGTCTGATTCCAAAGAGGGAAGGAGCACATGGTGAGCCTCAGGGGCACCAAGTACAGACTGAGTGAAGACTCTGGCACTAGAAAGTTTGAGTTGGAATCTTGGGGTTGCCACTTGCTATTTGGGTGACCTTGGGCAATTTATTTACTACTTGTGCCTCAGCTTCTTCGTCTGTAAAATGGGGATAACAATAGTAATCACTTGATAGGGTTGTTATGAGAATTGAATAGCTAATAAACATAAAGCTCTCAGAACAGAGCCTGGCATGTGATAAGCAGTGTAGGTGTTTATTATCATTAGGATGCTTTTTAAGAAGTTTAGTGAAAGCAAGTACAGTTATGTGTCACTTAGCGACAGGGATACATTCTGAGAAATGCATCCTTAGGTGATTTCTTCATTGTGTGAACATCATAGAGTGTACTTACACAAACCTAGATAGTATAGCCTACTACACACCTAGGATATATGGCACCAATCTGATGGGACCACCGTCGTATATGCGGTCTGCTGTTGACCGAAACGTCATTATGCGGTGCATGACTGCGTGTAAATGGGACTCTATGGAGTGAGAAGCAGAATCAAAGGAAGTTTATTTCTTTTAATTACTGGGAGATCTTTAAGCATCTTTAAAGTTGAGGGGAAGGACACATGGGAGAGGGAAGAAATAGAAGATATCGAAAAGGGTTTGTTGGAGGTAAATTTAGACCCAGGCCAGAGGATATGGGAGTAAATGCACGGGAGGAAAACTTAGTCTTAGAGAGAGGACAAATGGCCTCGTTTTGTACTTGGAACAAAATCTGGGCTCTTTACCTGGGCATCCAGGGGCCCCTAGGAACTGGCTCCCATCTGCCCCGCTAGCTATAGCTCCTCTCATTCTCCCACTGCCTTTTATACTTGCATTTTCTCAGTCCTGCCAAGATTGCTCTTGCCTGGGCCTTTGCTCCAGTTCTTCCATCTTCCCGCAGCATCCTTCCCTCAGATCCCTACTGGGCTGGCTCCTTTGCATCACCCAGCTCTTATTTTAAATTCATGAAGGCCTTCCCTGACCATCCAGTCCAGAGCAGCCAGCCAGTGTCTACCCCATTACCCACTTTTCCATCTCTATGTTGCATTTATTGCCACTTGCTGTTTTCTTGTTTATGTATTTATTGGTTCATTGTTCTCCTCTTTTCACTAAAATCCAAGCTTTGTTGGGGCAGAGACCTCTTCTGTTTGGTTGTCACGGTTTCCTTTGCCCCTGACACATGGTAGGAGCTCAATGAAATGTTTGTTGAATGAATGAATGTATCTTTCTCTAATATGTGAGAAAGATGGAAGGGAAGCCTAGGTAAGAAGATATATTTTGAAGAGGAGAGGAAGGAGTTGAGGAAATTGAGTCATATTACCTTCGCTTTTTCTATAAATCAGAAAGTAAAATAGTACGTAGAAACTGAGGGGGTGGCACTGGGGCTCTGAGCTCAGAGAAGATTTCAGAAGAATATCTTGAGTCACAGAGGAAGTGGCAGGGTGGGAGGAGAGGCAGCTATGGTGCCGCTATGCCTCCAGGGAATGGAGAAGAAAGTTCTTGGAGAGGAGGCCTGGGAATTCCCATTACAAGGCAGGTAAGCAGGAGTTAGAAGTTCTTGCTCGTGATGGTAGCTGTTCTCTTTCTGCTTTTGGTTTTCTTTTATCTTCTTTTGTAGTTTTCTTGGCCTAATTGAAGTAACAGCAATGGTGAACACTTTTTGAGCATCTACCATGCTCTTGGCATGGTGGTAAATCTTTGCATGCCTTTACTGCTCATTTCATCAACACAGTAACCCCTGAAGTGGGCGCCACTGTTAGTCCCATTTTGTAGCTGAGAAAGTGAAGGCTTAGGGTGGTTAAATTCCTAGTCAGTGAGAGTGCCAGGAACCAGTCAATCCCAGGCCTGACTCCAGCTTCTACTGTCTTAACTACTGTGCTCCGCCAGCCACGCTGCTCCAGAAACCCGTTGGGGCAGGTTTTCCAGGCAGCTCCTCTCACTTGGGCCTGGCTTCAAGCCTCCTTGTTGTTCTGGACCCACAAAGTAAACGTGCCAATGAAGAAGGGGTGTTTGCTGGCTCTACTCCAACCAGACCCCGCTCCACACCTCTGGTCTGGGAGGAGGGGGGACCTGATCGGGCATTTAGGGAAGGAAGGTTTTCTCATAATTAGTCTTTTTTTTATGTATTAAATTAACGGGACTCAGTTGTGATCCCGTTAGGTCATGAATTTCTTTTCAAAGATAGCTCTCTAAAACCTCTCCCGCTCTCTATGATAATTGATTTACTCAACTTTCCCACAATTTCAGTTTTAGTAATTTATATTTTCCTAGGAGAACTTGCCAGTAAGTTTTTTATATCATCTTGGGTTTGCATGTGTAATTCTCTTAAACACTACTGTTTTCCCATTCTTAGTTTTGCATATTTTCTTTCTCCCTCTTTTTTTTCCCGTATCAGGTTTATAAGAAGTTTACTTATTTTATCAGTCTTTTCAAAGAAACAACTTTCAAATTTACTTATTCTTTCTATTTTTTTATTGTCTTTCTTTAGCCTCAGGTTTTAATTTCTCTTAAAGTTTTTGGATTTATTTGCTCATTTCGGATTTCTTAAAATGAATATTAAATTATATGATTTATCAATGTCATTATCAATATCAATATCATTATATATTATATAATATATATTTATTACTATATAGGATAATTATTTTATATATAATATAATATCTTATCTATGTACAATATACCATGCACCATATAATATATAACAAATATATAATATAACATATGATACATAATATGTCATATATTATAGCTTATATAATATAACATATGTAATATATTATCATTTATATTATATATTTATTTTTAATATTATTATATACAATTATATCATATATTATATAATTATAATTATATCATGTTGATATAATTATTACATCACATTTCATTATGTGTATGTATAATTATGATATAATTATACAGATAATTGTAGATTAATTATCTATAATTATATATACATGATTATAATTATATTATATATCTATATGATTATATCTGTATATGAAAAACTTCATTTAAGTCAGTTTCTTTTGTGACCCGTAGCTTTTGGTCTGAAGCATCTTTTTCATTGTCTTCCAAATAGTTTGAATATGATCTTTGATTTCTTCAATCTTAAAGGTTATTTAGGTATACATATCCTAATTTTCAAGTAAAGATTTTGTTTAGCTTTTTTTATTCTGATATTATTGGATTATTGTGAGATTATTTGTCCTGTAAACCCATACTTTTTTTGAAAAATTTTTAAACATGTTCTCTGTGCCCAAGTTCATAATCAAATTTTGTAAATGGGTGACAGATAAATGAGAAAAATATTCTCTAGTTGAAAGATGTCAGGATCCTTGTATCACTATCGAATGTAGATAATTGAATGTAATATTGATTCACTTCTAAAAGTGATGTATTGACATCTCCCACTATAATTGCCTCTAAATCAATCAAGTTTTTGCACTTCTAAACAGTTTTTGCGTTATGTATTTAGCTGCTATTTTGTTTGAGCCCTCTAGTTTATTGACTGTTATATCTCCTTTATAAAAGCGTATCTTTTGTACAACATAATATCTCTCTTTATCTTGCTTGGTCACTTTTTCCATAACTAATTAAAATGCCATAGTATTAATGCCTTTGGATTTATCTTTCTAAGACTATATATCTCAATCTTGAGTCTATCAAGATAATCTATAAAAAATTCCATGTCACTTTTTGCCATTTTTAAAAAAACTATCTATCCGCAATGTGCTTAATTTGGATGTTAACTATAACTAAATGATTTTTTTCCATTATAAAAGATAATGCGTAGTTTTCTTTTGGACCTAAGTTGCAGTTCCATTCTACCTCAGACCATCAGACCCACCAGTCCCACCATATACCTTCCAGACCCTGGTGCGAGTACATGGATAAGCGACTGCATTAGCTTTCCATTGAGCAATGCTATGCTTTCTCAAGAAGGAAAAATGTAGTGATGTATTTTTAGATCACTATTTTCTGAGGCGGAGCTTTGAAGTACTTTGGTGATTCACGAAAATAAATATTTTTTCCCATTCCTTGGCACATTTTCCACCAGTAATATGGGGTGTGAAGGTAGAAATAACCAAGGCCAATGAAAGGAGAGAGGAGGGTGCATTACTGAATATCTGTGCATATGACAAGCAAGTGCTGTAACTTCTAGGCTATATAAGGTAACAAATATTTATAGTGCACAGAATGAATGCATGGTTTACAAAATGCTGTAAATTACATGTGCACTCACTGATCTATTCAACAAATACTTGTTGAAGACCTACTGTGTACCTGATTCCAGCCAGGTGCTGGTGATGCAGAGGAGAACATGTCAGGCATGTATTTATGTTCCTGCTATTTCTTTGGGTACAAATAGCTGATTGGCTAACTCAGTGGCTTCAGATGCTGGAATTTATTCTAACAAATAAACAAATTTATTCTAACAATAACCAAAAGTGGGGCTGGCCTGGTGGCGTAGCGGTGAAGTGCGCACGCTCCGCTTCCAGAGCCCGGGGTTCGCAGGTTTGGATCCTGGGTGCACATGGTCGCACAGCTTGTCAAGCCGTGCTGGGGTGGCGTCCCATATAAAGTGGGGGAAGATGGGCACGGATGTTAGCCCAGGGCCAATCTTCCTCAGCAAAAAGAGGAGGATTAGCATTGGATGTTAGCTCAGGGCTAAACTCCCTCACACACACAACAAACAAAAAACCAAAAGTGTTTCCTCCTCCTCCTTCTCCTCCTCTGTCTTCTTCCTGGCCCCTTTCTTACTATTATAGGAAATTTGAAATAGGAGGAAAGAAAAAAACAAGGTTACGTAAATGGTTGCTTTCTGGAATAACTCTACATTTATATAATGTGTCCTAGTGATTTTAAAAAAAGCCATCATTTTAGGCTGGATTTTTCAGAATGCTCACTATGCCACCACCGTTCTGCACTTACCATAAAAAATAAAATGCTTCCCCTAAGGTAGCTCATTTACTCACTAGTAAAATTTGGCCATTAAAGATTAAGACTTGTTTGGAACCCGTGCATTAAGTCAGGCTATTGTGAAACAAAAGTAGCAAAATTCTGGACCAGCTGGGTGGCATAGTGGTTAAGTTCTGGAGCTCTGCTTTGGTGGCCTGGGGTTTGCGGGTTTCGATCCTGGGCGCAGACCTACACACCGCTCATTAAGCCATGCTGTGGCCGTGTCCCATATACAAAGAAGAGAAAGATTGGCAAGAGATGTTAGCTCAGGACCAATCTTCCTCACCAAAAAAAAAAAAAAAGAAGTTAGCAAAATTCAAGTTGTTCCCAGAAATCAGGTGCAGTTGCCTTGATATTAAGGGCTGCTTTGTCAGATTACCATCTGCAGATGCTGCTGTGGCCCAGGTAGGGGCAGCAGAGAGCCAGCTGAGATCCACCCAAGGCAAGGTGTGCACGACCCCTAAGATCCCAGGGCACAGGTAGAAGTGGCAATGAGTTAGGAAGTAAGAGTCAAGGTTTTGACTCTGTATCTGAGAGGAAGGGAGGAAAGCAAGAGAATTAGAAATATTACAGAGGTCAAAAGGCAAGGATTGAAGTAGGACTGATGTTAGTCAGGAGCTGGGTGGTGAAAGCCAAGGGAGCAGGAGAAACAGGAAGGCGAGCATGGGTGGGTAGACAGGAGGTGCCCAGGGAAGCCAGCCTACTTCACCAACGTTTCTTCCAGTGCCTTCGCAACAGTGGCCGGGTCCCGGCCTGGTCCTGCTTGGTTTTCAAGGGCAATGGCTCTTAATGGACATGGAAGACACCAGCCACATAGCTCTCTTGGGCTGAGATTGTAATTAAAGCTCCTGTTTTATTAACAAATACTGAAATGAGTTGAGAAAACTTGGGATGATTTGGTAGTGATCAGGGTGTGGTGGTGCAGTTTTGCGTGGGCTTTCCTTTCTGGTTACTTCAAAGCACTAAAGCCCTCAGCATCCTGCTGTCCATCATTTGGAAGATTTTTCACAACCACCCATGAAATACAGTTCAGTCCTCCTGTTTACTTACTGGTCTCCTCCACTTGAAACATCATGCTCTCCCTGTGTGGTCTTGTCATAATTATCTTCAAATGGTGCTAATTAACAGAGCCAGCTCTTGGGCACCATTCCCTCCCCTGCCTTGGCATCCTCACACACTGCATTTAGCACCCCTCATGGGAAAGCATTCTCGAGATCCCTTATCTGCACCCTCTGCCCATCTACCCCTCACCACTCATGTAAGCTGCTTCACCAGAGAAACCGCTATCCAATAAAGAACATTACCAGGTCCTAGCAGATGGCTGCTTATCTAAAGACACGTATATTCACCAAAATCCTAGCAGAAGCAGAGCCTCTGGGATAGTCCCTTAGAGCTAATTATAACAGAGTTTGAACCATGGAAGGCAATTTGGAAATGGAGACAGAGTATGGGGAAAGACAGACAAAGGGGAAATTCATGAAAGACTTCTTGGAAGAGAAGGAATATTTGAGTTAGGCTGTAGAACATGAAACCATAGCCATTGATTTTCTTGAGAAAATGGATGGAAATTTTTCAGTTAGTGATGACACCAACAAACAATCAGAGATTGGTGCCTACTCTTGGCTGTGCCGGAGGCCACTCAGCTGCCACTTTGTTGAGTAATTAACCTCTTCCTGCCTTAGTCTCCCTTCCTGTAAAATGGAAATTAAAGTGCTCGCTGCCAATGTTTCAAAAAGATTTTTCAGGTGAGAAGAGAGAATATTACCGACAGCCAGTGGTTCTCTGAGTGAGAGGGTTCCTGTGAATGAGTGCAAATAACACAGAACATTTGATTAATGAAGTTCAGGGTGTCCAGTTTCTCTTTCTAGAAGAAACGCACACCAGTAGTATTGACTCAGTTTGTATTGTTCTGTCGCGTTGTTTGTAAATCTTTCGAGTAATTAGCCCTTATTTGTTCTCTATTGTTCGAAATATTCTTTTAAAAGCTGAGTATAGAACTTCGGTCCCTGCTGGTTTTGTTCTTTTCCACTTGGCAAAGGTTGATTGATTTTATTTTTCTTTTGGCCTGTGTTTCTTAGCGGCTTGAAATGAGCATGGCTTTTTTTGTTTACTTCTTTACCCACATTGTCAATAATAGAATCGCTCTGGGAACGGGGTGCGCTGTGTCATTTCTGCAGCAGAGTTTGCAAAGGGAGGAGGACTAGGTATAAATTTAGAATATTGTATTGTTTTGGCTTTATTTTCTCAGATGCTGGAACTGTTTCTTGGGAGTCATTCTTTTTCACTAATGAAAATTCATGCATTCTCTTAAGCGGTACTGTTAAACATGTTAAACCTGGAAAAAAATTAATGAAAAGTATGGAAAAGCAAAGGTAATGAAAGAAGCAGGAAGTAAGTGTGTAGAAGTGGTAATATGAGGAAGGGCTATGTCATAGTCTTATTTGATTATATGTGCGTGAGGTACGTGAAGAGGCTTGAAAGGAACAGTTTTATAGAAACGGTGAGCAAAGATTAATGCAACTCAGGGGTTCTCAACTCTTGTTGCACATTAGAGTCACCTGGAGATTAGGAAAAAAAAATATTGGGGCCAGCCCAGCGGAGTAGCTCTTGGGTTTGTGAGCTCTATTTCGGTGGCCCAGGGTTCGTGGGTTTGGATCCCGGATGTAGACCAACGCACCGCTTGGCAAGCCATGCTGCGTTGGCGTCCCATATAAAGTAGAGGAAGATGGGCACGGATGTTAGCCCAGGGCCAATCTTCCTCAGCAAAAAAAAAAGAGGAGGATTGGCGTTGGATGTTAGCTCAGGGCTAATCTTCCTCACACACACACACACACACAAAATATTGATGCTTGAGTCTCTCCCTGGAAATCAGAACATCTGAGGGTGTGGTTTAGGCACAGATGTTGGTAAAGACTCCTCATTGACAGCCAGGATGGAGAATCACTGATAACCAACAGAAAACTGCTTCTTAGAAGTGTTTCCAGGCAAGGCGCCCAGTACCAGACACCTGTCTGGGTCCAACTCCCATTTGTGGATTTTTTCTAGCTCTCAATAGACCTCCTCTTTTGATACTGCTCCCACGCTATCTGGCTCTTCTTAAATTTCACAAAAATAAGCCTTTCCTAGTGGAACTCCTGGAGCATTTAGGATACTATGAAAATGCTGAATGAAATGGAACGAAATAGTATTGATTGCCTTTATTTAAATTTGCAGTGGAAATCTATATTTTTAAAAATCCAGATCCAATTGTGGAAATATTCTTTTTTGAGTGTAGATGACGTGTCCCTTTTGTATCTCAAGGGCAATGCCTTCAGCCTTGGAGCCAGCTGTCTTCCCCTGTGCAATTCGAAGGATGCCACATGTCCCAAATGTGACCTGCTATGTTCCTTCGACATGGCCTACAACTCCCCTATTAGAAAAAAAAAACAACTCACATTAGCTTGGAAGGGTAATTTACAGACATAGAGACCTGTTAGTTTAGTTTATATCTTTAAGTCTGTTACATCTGACGAAGAGCATTCTGAGAGAATGAAACTCAAAAAAAGCAAATATTTTTGAGGTGAAGAGGGAGGTAAAAGCCAAGAGAAAGGGAAGCAAACCCAGGTGAGGCCAGATCATAGGGTGATAATAGGCAGCCTGAGGATAGGGAGGGCAGGGACCCTAGGAAGCTGAAGAGAAGAGATGGGGGTCCAGTGTCACCAACCTGCAGTCATGGTCCTCAAACTTTTAAATACTATCTATATACTGATGACCCCCAAATTTATATTTCCATCCAAGCCCTTTCTACTGACCTCTGCTCGCGAACTCGCCATATCCATTTGGCTCTCTAAATTGGCATCTGAAATTGAACATGTCTAAAACTGGACTCTGGAACACTCTCTTCCCCCAAACCTGCACCCGCTGGGGTCTTCCTTGTCTCAGTAAATGACAGCTCCATACTAGGGCTCTGGAGGCCAAAAGCCTTGGGGTCATTCTGGCCTCTTCTCTATCTCTCACTCCTTGGACATCAGATCTATCAGCAAACACACTGGCTCAACCTTTCTAATACTCCCAGAATGTAACTGCTCGGCACCCCCTACCATCACCACCCTGGGGCAACTGAAGCCGGGTATCTTAGGGTTACTGTAGATAGTCAATAAGAACGTGATTGCCTTTCATAATTTGCTGTTTTCTTGGTTAACCTGGCGGGTGACTCAGGGGTCTCAAGGATTTGCGAGCTTGTTTTGCAGAAGAAAGAAAATGCCTTTGGGGAGGTTGAGATCACCGATTTCCAGCCCTCAGTTGCCATTGACACCCAGAAGTCAGATTGCCCAAGAGCTTCTCTGGAGCTGAAGATTACCCCTTTTTTTTCCCCCCGAAACTCCTCCTAGCAAGCCCTTACCTCTATAAAACCCTTCTGCTTTCTTCTCTTGTTAAGGCAGATTTGAGAGAACCTATCCTCTGCCTTCTCATTTTGGCCAATTTGAATAAACCCTTTTTCCATCTCCAAGCACTGAGGGCTCAGTGATTGGTTTACTGCACATTGGGCACAGGAACTTGGGATTAAGATGTTCAGTATCAACAAGCACCATTGCTTCTCACCTGGGTTGTGACAGTGGCCTCCTAACTGGTCCCTGCCACTCCCATCTCTCCACCCACTCTCCAGTGTACACTAATCAGTTGTAGTGAGCTGTTTAAAACATGATTCACATCATGTCACTCCCGCTTAGAAGCCCCCAATGGTTTCCACCATACTTAGAGTAAAAGTCAATCCAGGTTGGTGGTTACCAGAGGGGAAAGGGGAGCAGAGAGAGTGAAAGAGGTAAAGGGGCACATGTGTGTGGTGACAGATGGCAACTAGACTTTTGGTGGTGAACACAACGCAGTCTAGACAGAAGTTGAAGTATGATGATGTACACCTGAAATTTATATAATGTTATAAACCAATGTGACCTCAATAAAAAAAAAAGTTAATCCCCTTTGGATGGCCTTCAAGGCCCTACACAACTTGGTGCTCCTGTTCCTTCTTCATCTACACCTGTGGGTGCAAATTCAGCCATTCTCATTTCCTCTCTGCTGCCCAGATATGCCTGGGACACTCCTGTCTTGTACTTGCTACTCTTCTGGGATGTTGTACATTCAGAATACTCTCTCCCAGAGCGCTACTTGTCTCCTCGCCGTCTTCAGGTGGTTGTTCAACACCGTCTTCTCAGGTCACCCTGTCTGATCACCCTACTTAAAAGTTCAACCTTTGCCCTGTACTCCTTGTCCCCATTCCCTATGTTTTCTTCACCTTCACACTTGTCACCATTTGACCTTCTCTCTGTATTTTATTTATTGGTTATTGTTTGCCTCCTCTCCTCCCTCCACTAGAATAGAAAGTCCATGAGGTCAGGGATTTTGGCCTATTTCTTTACAACTATGTACTCAACACCTAGAGCAATACCTGGCACATTGTAGGTACTCAATAAATAATTACTGGATGAAAAAAATAAACTCGTGTCCTAGATAATCTCTAAAATCCAAGTGACTGGGTTTGCCTTGCTCCTCTGTGACCAAGTCTTGGCCTTATGCCCTCGTCTGCCAGAGATGGAACTTCCCACGTCTGGGAGAACCTGAGGCTCCATGGCCTATTGAGCAACCTCCTCACCTGTCCTGTCCACCTGGAGCTCTGCCAACTGCTGAGACGGTTGCTGGTCACTTCCTTGTCCCTGCTCAGTCAGCCAGTTGGGGTCTTGGTTTGGATCCTTCGCTCAAGCATTCACGCTCCATCCGCCCTTTGCTCTCTGGACCCATCTCCTGGCTGAGACCTCACATGGGCTCACATTCTTACTTTTCCCTGGCCCTGACAGCTGCTCATCTTCTGGAATTTTAATACATCGGTCAACCCTAGTCCTGCTTGAGATTCCTTTGAATAATTCTTAATTATACTTCAGGCTGGCTCTGCACAGCAGACCACATAAATAATGATTCTTTCTAAGGTTGCATTGGCATGTGAGAAGGCAGGAAAAATGCCCCAGCATTATTGAAATGGTTGTTCTGAAATGATGGATGAGGTTGTGTGGCCAAATCTTCCCACCGCCCTGATGGGCTCTACTGGGGGAGGATGCAGTGGGAGATGGCAGAATCCCATGCCCACCATTTCTCCTCTGGCTTCTCCTAACCCGAGCCCCACCCCAGAGCCCTGGGCTCACACTGTTGATCTTGTGATATAGAAGCTTCTGGGGGCAGGAGTGACTGTGGAAACTGGAGGCCGTTCCTGGACTATTTCACAACACTTGTCTCCAGGAAAAAGAAAAATAAGAGCCTCAGTCTCAATCCCCAATGTTATATAACCTAACATTTCCCTTGCTGGTTGAAATGAATACCCTTTGCCTGAATAAATAGGACACAAACTCTTTGGACAGGCTGCTTCCTCCGCTCTAGCACTTCCGAGGGATCTGGCTGCTTTTGTGGATTTAGTGGTGGCCCACAGCTGGGCTTGGGCCAGGTCTGTCTTCAGGGCTCCTTCTTGGAGTGTGGATTCTGCCAAAACACCTTTTAAGTGTCTCAGGCAGCGCCACGTGTGGCAGTTGCGGTGACTCTGGAAGATGGGCTCACCGTGAGATGCTGGGGCTGGTTTGCAGCTGGAAATCTGCTGGTGCTCTTTACACACATCTCTTAAGTGCAGAAACACTGCCAAAAGCCCTGAGAAATGGAAAGGTTAAAAAATCTGGAGTTATAAGCACTCATAGGCATATCAACTGTTTGCTCTGGAAAACCATTTACTTGATAATATAGTATTGGACCCTTTACCTCCTAGCATGGGTTTTTGATTTTCTCATGGAGTGTTTGATAATTTTCCTACACCCACATAACTCATTCCATAGCCTGTGGTTTGAATTGTTTGCACCTTTGTCTTCACTCTCTTTCCTTTGTTTTCCTGTTTGAGAAAAATCAATAGCACCATTGGCTTGTCCAGCAGAGGCTGACCCTATTCCATGCTCTCAGATTGACTTTCCCATCTTTCATTTCTTCAGAGATTAAGCTTTCATGGTGTAATGGCAAGGATCAAATTGGATCTCCTTGGAGTGAGGTCTGTGTGTTACTCATTCCGAGCTCTGGGGGCTGCTTTATATCACAACTTGGTAATTGCTGAATAGACCTAAAGTTCTGAAAATCAAGGTCTCTTTGGAGTTTTACAAGTAAAATGTTCACAAACGAGAAATGACTGTCCCAATTTATTTTAGAAGAAAGGTGCAAATTGTAATACTTTATCAATTTGGTAGAAGGTGCTAATTTTGAAAGGAAAAGTAATCTTATGGGCAATGTTAAAAATATTGAGGAAAGATAATGGTGTACACGATAGCATATCAAACATTCCATCTACCATGAGAAACCCATTTCTTAAATAGTTCTTAATCTTGCTGGGCTTCTTAAAGAATTAGATAGAGTTTCTAGACTCTATTCTCAGAGAAATGCACGTGTTTATGTACCCAAAAGGTTGGATATGACTTCAGGGGATTCAAATCCGCTGGAGCCATCCATGTGGATCTTTCCTTTGGAGGGTAGAGTAGGCAAACCAGTAAAGACTAGAATGATTTTATGAAAGAGAAATATAGACATACAGAAAACAACCAAAATTTAGTTGTGAGGAAAATGATGTTAAACACATTCACCGCCCAAGTGATGGCACAAAATTATATGCATATTACTATCCATTTTAAGCACATTTTATGCTTATGGTGACCTAGTGATCCAAATGCTTGCTCTTTATTTACCACTATTCTCTTATTTTACTTAATGCCAATACTGTGCAATTTAGATATATGTCCTGTCTTTGATGTAATTATCTAGTTTTGTCCCTTGTTTCCTATGTTGTATTTTTTGCTTCTTGTCCGTATTTCAAGGACCTCGAAGGTATTGGGGCTTGGGGGAAAATAGTTTCCAGTATAGATTTTGATATTGTAGAGGAAGCTTTCCAAACCTAGACAAGGATGTACTTGGGGGTAGAGGCGACTTGGTACCCCTGTAAATGGTCAAGCTCTACTCATTCTAGTGCTTGGAAAGCAAGGTGAATGTAGGTCTCTTAGACCATTGGGGATGATAGAAGGATGTGGATTGGAGAGGAACAGGCTTTTCCATCTGTTCTATTCAAATTGAAATTCATTTCAATAAAAAAAAATGTCTATATGCCAGGCATTGTGTGAATTACTGCCGTGGACCTAGATGGAGTAGAAGACACATTCCCAGGTAACATGCAACCGATTGCAATCAACTGCAATCAATTGGTGGTAGGAGGCATGAGAGATACAGCAGTAACTCAGGAGCAGACTGAATTTGCCACTTACCTAAGAGTGTTATCAAGTGTTCAGTAAGTGTGTTTCAGTTCTGATGCATCAGTTATCAGGGTGTCATACAATTCATCTGTTGAAGTGTCTATCTCCCTTCCTAGATACAAACTCCTCAAGCTCATGTCTATTCATCCTTGCCTGGCACAGAGGAGATGCTTCATATGGACTTGTTGATGGAGGGGAGAGGTACAAGCAATATGCCATGGGAATTCAGAGATGGGTGAGAACAGGGCAATGTTGGGCAATCAGGAAGGGCTCCATGGAGAAGGCATTCTTTGAGATGAACCTTGAAGAAGTGGTAGGATCATAACTGACTCAGATGGGGAAGAGGCTGAGCCCTAAGCATAGGTCATAGGGAGCAAGGAAAGAGACCATTTGATCAGAACTTGAGGCTGGAGTGGGGGCTGGGACCAGATTATCAGGGAGATGGTGAGTGGTTTGTGCTTAATTTCCTCTTGTAGTGACATGACGATGATGATTAGTCAGGAAGGTAGCCTGGTGAAGGTATGTTCAATACGTTAGAAATAGAGGCTGGAGGCAGTCAGACCAATTGGGACGCTATTGCAACAGTCTAAGTTAGAGCTGAAGAAGGCATGAGTCATGAGATGGATAGGGAAATAGAAGGGATGGAGGCTGGAGATGTTTTGGAGGTGGAGTCTGAAGTTCCTGTAATCCACAGTTCCTTAGAATAAACCAGCTCAGGGAAAAAATAGGATGAAAACAACAGTGGCAAAATAAAATTTTTCTCAATCTGCTCTCCATCATCTGTTTTACAACCTTGAGTCCTTTCAAAATGTTTCTTCCTGTGGTGCCAGGTGAATAAGAAGATGCTGTATAACTTGCCATAAGTGCTGATCATCACTGCAGGGCCTGTGGAAGCCACCAACATCAGCCAAGGCTGTTGCTCTGATGCCAATCAGAGGCAGCAACCAATTCAGCAGAATGTATAGCTTTTCCATTTTAAATCATTGTATTCTTCAGATATTATTTCCTCTGTTAACACTGTAAGTAGGAAAGCCCATTTATTCTCCTACAGAATTTTTTTCAGTGATCATTTCCTCACATGGGATGTTTGTGACTTGATATGTATCTTTTCCTATATAAAAAAGAGGTATGTGATTTACCAAGGTAGATTTTAAAGGACTTTCTATAGACGAAGTGTAAGGTCTAAATGAATTTGTTGATCTTTTGGCAAAAGTATTTTCTGCCTGAACTTGTTATCTGAAGGATCATAGTCCTTTTTTTTTTTTTTGAAAGAGACTCTATCTCTGTAGGCTTCAACTAGAGAGCTTCAACGTTGAGTAGATGACAATGGAAAGAGTCATTGGGTATTGGTCATGTTAAGACTCTGTTTTCAAATACCCTGGACCTGTACATTGAAAACAAGACTGCTGGATTTTGTGCTTTCTGCTACAAAAACTAGTAAGTGTGATCTGGGATGAGTGTTTTAGTTACACTCTAGATGACAAGGCACGGAGACTCCCTTGGGGACCTGGCAATAAGGGTTATTGAAGAATTTGTGTGATGTACCCAATCCTGCCAGTGACCAGTGCAGCTGTAGCCAGACCCTGCCATGGGGTCTAGATTTGGTCTAGACTTCCAAAATTCATACTCCGGAGACCTTAATTGTGATTGGTTAGCTCATGGGACCAGGGCCTCGTATTTGTTCATCTTGGCTCACTGGATTTCTCTGTCCCCACATAACTTCACTTGCTAAGGGCCTTTGCTTACCGTGGCCTCCAGTCTACACCATGGCATCCTTCCTGCCTGTGATTGGTCAAGTTCATCTTTTCACATTAGGTCATGTCCTTGGTCACCGGCCTGTCTCGGTCAGGTGTCTATCCCCTGCTTAATTAACTATGATCTGAGGTGGGGGCTGAGGGTCATACGGATGTGACTTGGTTGTCTGGGTAACAGGAGCCGAGGGCAAGGCAATTTCCCTCGGCAGGATGAGTGAGTGGGTGCGGGGGTACCGACTGATATCTCAAGGCTAGCCGAGTTTCAATTCTGATTGCTCTTCATGACGAAAACTAGAAGCTCAGAGCTGCTTTTATAGTGTGATGGAATCCGCATAGTGTTTAGAGCAGTGCCCAGTTTCCATTTCCCATTTTCCATTCTACTTCTTTGCTAATAAGGACAAATGAAGAATTTGGGCAGTTAACTGTGTAATTGAGTCCCAAACTCTGCTATCCTCTGGGGCGTCAGACAAAAACACACACACTCAATCAAAAGCCTGATTTTTATTTTAACCTGAATCATCCGATCACAGCAGGATTTTACTTGAATGACCAAGACAGATTGCATCAATTTTCTGCTTTACGTACTTTGCTTGTGGAGATCAGGCTGTTAGTGGTCGCTTCTGGAATGAGAGAACGTATTAAAAAAAGGTTGGAACCTAGAAAGATTTCTAGAATAGTATTACACTGCTTTACTTAAATTGTCTTTTCTTCTTTTTCGTTTTTCATTATTCAGTCTATCTAATAATGGTGACTACAGTTTAATTAGAAACTTTTCCTCCAAGGAGATTTTTTTTTTTCTATAAGAAAGCACAGAATATTTTAAAATAATGTTAGTCTAAGCAGATATTTTAATTTTTAATGATTTCATTAGAATGATAAACTCTAAGATGATTCATCATAACCTTTCTATATCAATCTGTAATAACTGTTCTTACCCGTTGAGTGATAACCTCTCCACGTTTTCTTCCCATGACACACATAAAACATGCGTGTTCCCATGATGTGTTCCCATGTGCTAGTTTTGATTCTGCATGGAGTGTTAAAAGCTTGGGTGCTTAAGTCAGAAACTTGAATTTGAATTCTGACTCTAGCTGTGAAATCTTGGTATAGGTACTTAATCTTGATATCCCACGGTTTCCTCATCTGTAAAGTGGGTTTGTGATAGTATATACCTTATTGGGTGGTTGTGAAAGTTCTTAGAATAGTATCTGACTTCTAGTATGTGCCCAGAAGACATTTGCTATTATTTTTATTCTCTGCCACTTGAGAAAGCACATATTGGAATGAAATGATGTCAACAACAGTCTTTTAAGGATAATTAATCTAATTTATATGAATTTTATAGTATACATTTATATTTTCTAATGAAAAGAAAATAGTCTATAATCTTCACTTCAGAACTCACCGGATGTCCCATTTAGAGAACTGTTGCTCTAATTTTCTTTTCTGCATTGATTCCTGCAACTGATTTTAACAGGTGGTTAAATGCTGCTTGGAAAATGCAATTCACCCATTGTGGCAAATAAAGTAATTGAACAATTTAATTAATTTAGAAAAAAATATTTTTCTTTCAAAATGTTTAAGCTGTTCAAAACATTTTAGTAAATAATTTACCTTTTGCCAGACATCATATTAAAAATAATAAAAAGCTCATAAAACCCCTGCAAGGTATTAGTGATTGTTCTTTTTGTAAGTGAATCTTGTTGAAATTGTATGTTTCTTAAATCAAAATTCAGTACTTTATGTATTAACTAAAATAGGTTCTGCTCTAT